>NC_066852.1:2742273-3064368 GCF_001640805.2 Lates calcarifer
GTAAACACACTGTAAGAGTTAATGATTTTGGGTCAGAGATGAAACCAATTCAAGGATCTACAGTCAAGTTCAAATCATTAATCCAACCACCCAGTGCAGAGTTACAACAACCACAATGACGAGTGGCCAGTTATCGCGATTAGCATCCTGTTAGCATCACAACCACTCACACCTGACCTCATGTGACAACTCTAAAGACTGCCGTTACAACAGTCGTTAAAGTTGTAATCAACAAACCAAATGACATCAATGGCCTTGATAACGACCCCATGGAGGTTAGATACCTGAGATTTCCCTACCACCCAGTCAAAACTGAGGAAGCCTCTTGAATGGGAGATGAAACATCTTCAAGGATCTTCACCTGTAACAAGATCCAAATATTATTTTATTATGATATTTTATTTTCATGACTCTTGTTGGCCTTTGTGCAGTTTCCGTAGTGTAGTGGTTATCACGTTCGCCTAACACGCGAAAGGTCCCCGGTTCGAAACCGGGCGGAAACAAGAGTTTTTTTCAGTTCACACATGTTTCTGTCATCTGACTGACTATGACAGTAAACACACTGTAAGAGTTAATGATTTTGGATCAGAGATGAAACCAATTCAAGGATCTACAGTCAAGTTCAAATCATAATCTTAAGCCGTCAGATTCGATCATCACATGAGAGTGAAATCCATGTTCGGTCAACGGACTCGTACAACGGAAACTCACACGATCAGACCAGCACTGGGTCAAAGACACTGCGACCTCTGCACTCATTCGGGCTATTGTATTGAGAACATTAGCACGTATAAAAATCCTTTTCTTTGGCAAATATAGAAATGGTAATGATAGCTGAAGCCTTTTGTTATATTCATGTTAAAAGACTCTATAGATTGTTAGAATATACTTCAGTCAATCATTCTCACCTTGATACCTTAATAACAACATAATAGTTTTTCGAGGCCAAAAATATTTTTAAAACCTCAGTACAATTACTACCGTAGAAAAGAAGCATTACTCCCGTCGGGGAATCGAACCCGGTCTTCCGCGTGACAGGCGGAGATACTGTCCACTATACTAACGAGGAGTGGTGAAGGCCTGTCCTTGACCACATCCAACCACCCAGTGCAGAGTTACAACAACCACAATGACGAGTGGCCAGTTATCGCGATTGGCATCCTGTTAGCATCACAACCACTCACACCTGACCTCATGTGACAACTCTAAAGACTGCCGTTACAACAGTCGTTAAAGTTGTAATCAACAAACCAAATGACATCAATGGCCTTGATAACGACCCCATGGAGGTTAGATACCTGAGATTTCCCTACCACCCAGTCAAAACTGAGGAAGCCTCTTGAATGGGAGATGAAACATCTTCAAGGATCTTCACCTCGTAACAAGATCCAAATATTATTTTATTATGATATTTTATTTTCATGAAAACAAGAGTTTTTTCACTTCACTTCAGTTCACACATGTTTCTGTCATCTGACTGACTATGACAGTAAACACACTGTAAGAGTTAATGATTTTGGGTCAGAGATGAAACCAATTCAAGGATCTACAGTCAAGTTCAAATCATTAATCCAACCACCCAGTGCAGAGTTACAACAACCACAATGACGAGTGGCCAGTTATCGCGATTAGCATCCTGTTAGCATCACAACCACTCACACCTGACCTCATGTGACAACTCTAAAGACTGCCGTTACAACAGTCGTTAAAGTTGTAATCAACAAACCAAATGACATCAATGGCCTTGATAACGACCCCATGGAGGTTAGATACCTGAGATTTCCCTACCACCCAGTCAAAACTGAGGAAGCCTCTTGAATGGGAGATGAAACATCTTCAAGGATCTTCACCTGTAACAAGATCCAAATATTATTTTATTATGATATTTTATTTTCATGACTCTTGTTGGCCTTTGTGCAGTTTCCGTAGTGTAGTGGTTATCACGTTCGCCTAACACGCGAAAGGTCCCCGGTTCGAAACCGGGCGGAAACAAGAGTTTTTTTTTCAGTTCACACATGTTTCTGTCATCTGACTGACTATGACAGTAAACACACTGTAAGAGTTAATGATTTTGGATCAGAGATGAAACCAATTCAAGGATCTACAGTCAAGTTCAAATCATTAAATCTTAAAGCCGTCAGATTCGATCCCTTCATCAACATGGAGAGGTGGAAAATCCATGTTTCCGCCCGGTTTCGAACCGGGGACCTTTCGCGTGTGAGGCGAACGTGATAACCACTACACTACGGAAACTGCAACGGACGACAGCCCAGCACTGGGGTCAAAGACACTGCGACCTCTGCACTCATTCGGGCTATTGTATTGAGAACATTAGCACGTATAAAAATCCTTTTCTTTGGCAAATATAGAAATGGTAATGATAGCTGAAGCCTTTTGTTATATTCATGTTAAAAGACTCTATAGATTGTTAGAATATACTTCAGTCAATCATTCTCACCTTGATACCTTAATAACAACATAATAGTTTTTCGAGGGCCAAAAATATTTTTAAAACCTCAGTACAATTACTACCGTAGAAAAGAAGCATTACTCCCCGTCGGGGAATCGAACCCCGGTCTTCCGCGTGACAGGCGGAGATACTGTCCACTATACTAACGAGGAGTGGTGAAGGCCTGTCCTTGACCACATCCAACCACCCAGTGCAGAGTTACAACAACCACAATGACGAGTGGCCAGTTATCGCGATTGGCATCCTGTTAGCATCACAACCACTCACACCTGACCTCATGTGACAACTCTAAAGACTGCCGTTACAACAGTCGTTAAAGTTGTAATCAACAAACCAAATGACATCAATGGCCTTGATAACGACCCCATGGAGGTTAGATACCTGAGATTTCCCTACCACCCAGTCAAAACTGAGGAAGCCTCTTGAATGGGAGATGAAACATCTTCAAGGATCTTCACCTGTAACAAGATCCAAATATTATTTTATTATGATATTTTATTTTCATGAAAACAAGAGTTTTTTCACTTCACTTCAGTTCACACATGTTTCTGTCATCTGACTGACTCTGACAGTAAACACACTGTAAGAGTTAATGATTTTGGGTCAGAGATGAAACCAATTCAAGGATCTACAGTCAAGTTCAAATCATTAATCCAACCACCCAGTGCAGAGTTACAACAACCACAATGACGAGTGGCCAGTTATCGCGATTAGCATCCTGTTAGCATCACAACCACTCACACCTGACCTCATGTGACAACTCTAAAGACTGCCGTTACAACAGTCGTTAAAGTTGTAATCAACAAACCAAATGACATCAATGGCCTTGATAACGACCCCATGGAGGTTAGATACCTGAGATTTCCCTACCACCCAGTCAAAACTGAGGAAGCCTCTTGAATGGGAGATGAAACATCTTCAAGGATCTTCACCTGTAACAAGATCCAAATATTATTTTATTATGATATTTTATTTTCATGACTCTTGTTGGCCTTTGTGCAGTTTCCGTAGTGTAGTGGTTATCACGTTCGCCTAACACGCGAAAGGTCCCCGGTTCGAAACCGGGCGGAAACAAGAGTTTTTTTTTTCAGTTCACACATGTTTCTGTCATCTGACTGACTATGACAGTAAACACACTGTAAGAGTTAATGATTTTGGATCAGAGATGAAACCAATTCAAGGATCTACAGTCAAGTTCAAATCATTAAATCTTAAAGCCGTCAGATTCGATCCCTTCATCAACATGGAGAGGTGGAAAATCCATGTTTCCGCCCGGTTTCGAACCGGGGACCTTTCGCGTGTGAGGCGAACGTGATAACCACTACACTACGGAAACTGCAACGGACGACAGCCCAGCACTGGGGTCAAAGACACTGCGACCTCTGCACTCATTCGGGCTATTGTATTGAGAACATTAGCACGTATAAAAATCCTTTTCTTTGGCAAATATAGAAATGGTAATGATAGCTGAAGCCTTTTGTTATATTCATGTTAAAAGACTCTATAGATTGTTAGAATATACTTCAGTCAATCATTCTCACCTTGATACCTTAATAACAACATAATAGTTTTTCGAGGGCCAAAAATATTTTTAAAACCTCAGTACAATTACTACCGTAGAAAAGAAGCATTACTCCCCGTCGGGGAATCGAACCCCGGTCTTCCGCGTGACAGGCGGAGATACTGTCCACTATACTAACGAGGAGTGGTGAAGGCCTGTCCTTGACCACATCCAACCACCCAGTGCAGAGTTACAACAACCACAATGACGAGTGGCCAGTTATCGCGATTGGCATCCTGTTAGCATCACAACCACTCACACCTGACCTCATGTGACAACTCTAAAGACTGCCGTTACAACAGTCGTTAAAGTTGTAATCAACAAACCAAATGACATCAATGGCCTTGATAACGACCCCATGGAGGTTAGATACCTGAGATTTCCCTACCACCCAGTCAAAACTGAGGAAGCCTCTTGAATGGGAGATGAAACATCTTCAAGGATCTTCACCTCTAACAAGATCCAAATATTATTTTATTATGATATTTTATTTTCATGAAAACAAGAGTTTTTTCACTTCACTTCAGTTCACACATGTTTCTGTCATCTGACTGACTCTGACAGTAAACACACTGTAAGAGTTAATGATTTTGGGTCAGAGATGAAACCAATTCAAGGATCTACAGTCAAGTTCAAATCATTAATCCAACCACCCAGTGCAGAGTTACAACAACCACAATGACGAGTGGCCAGTTATCGCGATTAGCATCCTGTTAGCATCACAACCACTCACACCTGACCTCATGTGACAACTCTAAAGACTGCCGTTACAACAGTCGTTAAAGTTGTAATCAACAAACCAAATGACATCAATGGCCTTGATAACGACCCCATGGAGGTTAGATACCTGAGATTTCCCTACCACCCAGTCAAAACTGAGGAAGCCTCTTGAATGGGAGATGAAACATCTTCAAGGATCTTCACCTGTAACAAGATCCAAATATTATTTTATTATGATATTTTATTTTCATGACTCTTGTTGGCCTTTGTGCAGTTTCCGTAGTGTAGTGGTTATCACGTTCGCCTAACACGCGAAAGGTCCCCGGTTCGAAACCGGGCGGAAACAAGAGTTTTTTTCAGTTCACACATGTTTCTGTCATCTGACTGACTATGACAGTAAACACACTGTAAGAGTTAATGATTTTGGATCAGAGATGAAACCAATTCAAGGATCTACAGTCAAGTTCAAATCATTAAATCTTAAAGCCGTCAGATTCGATCCCTTCATCAACATGGAGAGGTGGAAAATCCATGTTTCCGCCCGGTTTCGAACCGGGGACCTTTCGCGTGTGAGGCGAACGTGATAACCACTACACTACGGAAACTGCAACGGACGACAGCCCAGCACTGGGGTCAAAGACACTGCGACCTCTGCACTCATTCGGGCTATTGTATTGAGAACATTAGCACGTATAAAAATCCTTTTCTTTGGCAAATATAGAAATGGTAATGATAGCTGAAGCCTTTTGTTATATTCATGTTAAAAGACTCTATAGATTGTTAGAATATACTTCAGTCAATCATTCTCACCTTGATACCTTAATAACAACATAATAGTTTTTCGAGGGCCAAAAATATTTTTAAAACCTCAGTACAATTACTACCGTAGAAAAGAAGCATTACTCCCCGTCGGGGAATCGAACCCCGGTCTTCCGCGTGACAGGCGGAGATACTGTCCACTATACTAACGAGGAGTGGTGAAGGCCTGTCCTTGACCACATCCAACCACCCAGTGCAGAGTTACAACAACCACAATGACGAGTGGCCAGTTATCGCGATTGGCATCCTGTTAGCATCACAACCACTCACACCTGACCTCATGTGACAACTCTAAAGACTGCCGTTACAACAGTCGTTAAAGTTGTAATCAACAAACCAAATGACATCAATGGCCTTGATAACGACCCCATGGAGGTTAGATACCTGAGATTTCCCTACCACCCAGTCAAAACTGAGGAAGCCTCTTGAATGGGAGATGAAACATCTTCAAGGATCTTCACCTCTAACAAGATCCAAATATTATTTTATTATGATATTTTATTTTCATGAAAACAAGAGTTTTTTCACTTCACTTCAGTTCACACATGTTTCTGTCATCTGACTGACTCTGACAGTAAACACACTGTAAGAGTTAATGATTTTGGGTCAGAGATGAAACCAATTCAAGGATCTACAGTCAAGTTCAAATCATTAATCCAACCACCCAGTGCAGAGTTACAACAACCACAATGACGAGTGGCCAGTTATCGCGATTAGCATCCTGTTAGCATCACAACCACTCACACCTGACCTCATGTGACAACTCTAAAGACTGCCGTTACAACAGTCGTTAAAGTTGTAATCAACAAACCAAATGACATCAATGGCCTTGATAACGACCCCATGGAGGTTAGATACCTGAGATTTCCCTACCACCCAGTCAAAACTGAGGAAGCCTCTTGAATGGGAGATGAAACATCTTCAAGGATCTTCACCTGTAACAAGATCCAAATATTATTTTATTATGATATTTTATTTTCATGACTCTTGTTGGCCTTTGTGCAGTTTCCGTAGTGTAGTGGTTATCACGTTCGCCTAACACGCGAAAGGTCCCCGGTTCGAAACCGGGCGGAAACAAGAGTTTTTTTTCAGTTCACACATGTTTCTGTCATCTGACTGACTATGACAGTAAACACACTGTAAGAGTTAATGATTTTGGATCAGAGATGAAACCAATTCAAGGATCTACAGTCAAGTTCAAATCATTAAATCTTAAAGCCGTCAGATTCGATCCCTTCATCAACATGGAGAGGTGGAAAATCCATGTTTCCGCCCGGTTTCGAACCGGGGACCTTTCGCGTGTGAGGCGAACGTGATAACCACTACACTACGGAAACTGCAACGGACGACAGCCCAGCACTGGGGTCAAAGACACTGCGACCTCTGCACTCATTCGGGCTATTGTATTGAGAACATTAGCACGTATAAAAATCCTTTTCTTTGGCAAATATAGAAATGGTAATGATAGCTGAAGCCTTTTGTTATATTCATGTTAAAAGACTCTATAGATTGTTAGAATATACTTCAGTCAATCATTCTCACCTTGATACCTTAATAACAACATAATAGTTTTTCGAGGGCCAAAAATATTTTTAAAACCTCAGTACAATTACTACCGTAGAAAAGAAGCATTACTCCCCGTCGGGGAATCGAACCCCGGTCTTCCGCGTGACAGGCGGAGATACTGTCCACTATACTAACGAGGAGTGGTGAAGGCCTGTCCTTGACCACATCCAACCACCCAGTGCAGAGTTACAACAACCACAATGACGAGTGGCCAGTTATCGCGATTGGCATCCTGTTAGCATCACAACCACTCACACCTGACCTCATGTGACAACTCTAAAGACTGCCGTTACAACAGTCGTTAAAGTTGTAATCAACAAACCAAATGACATCAATGGCCTTGATAACGACCCCATGGAGGTTAGATACCTGAGATTTCCCTACCACCCAGTCAAAACTGAGGAAGCCTCTTGAATGGGAGATGAAACATCTTCAAGGATCTTCACCTCTAACAAGATCCAAATATTATTTTATTATGATATTTTATTTTCATGAAAACAAGAGTTTTTTCACTTCACTTCAGTTCACACATGTTTCTGTCATCTGACTGACTCTGACAGTAAACACACTGTAAGAGTTAATGATTTTGGGTCAGAGATGAAACCAATTCAAGGATCTACAGTCAAGTTCAAATCATTAATCCAACCACCCAGTGCAGAGTTACAACAACCACAATGACGAGTGGCCAGTTATCGCGATTAGCATCCTGTTAGCATCACAACCACTCACACCTGACCTCATGTGACAACTCTAAAGACTGCCGTTACAACAGTCGTTAAAGTTGTAATCACCAAACCAAATGACATCAATGGCCTTGATAACGACCCCATGGAGGTTAGATACCTGAGATTTCCCTACCACCCAGTCAAAACTGAGGAAGCCTCTTGAATGGGAGATGAAACATCTTCAAGGATCTTCACCTGTAACAAGATCCAAATATTATTTTATTATGATATTTTATTTTCATGACTCTTGCTGGCCTTTGTGCAGTTTCTGTAGTGTAGTGGTTATCACGTTCGCCTAACACGCGAAAGGTCCCGGTTCGAAACCGGGCGGAAACAAGAGTTTTTTTCAGTTCACACATGTTTCTGTCATCTGACTGACTATGACAGTAAACACACTGTAAGAGTTAATGATTTTGGGTCAGAGATGAAACCAATTCAAGGATCTACAGTCAAGTTCAAATCATTAATCCAACCACCCAGTGCAGAGTTACAACAACCACAATGACGAGTGGCCAGTTATCGCGATTAGCATCCTGTTAGCATCACAACCACTCACACCTGACCTCATGTGACAACTCTAAAGACTGCCGTTACAACAGTCGTTAAAGTTGTAATCAACAAACCAAATGACATCAATGGCCTTGATAACGACCCCATGGAGGTTAGATACGTGAGATTTCCCTACCACCCAGTCAAAACTGAGGAAACCTCTTGAATGGGAGATGAAACATCTTCAAGGATCTTCACCTGTAACAAGATCCAAATATTATTTTATTATGATATTTTATTTTCATGACTCTTGTTGGCCTTTGTGCAGTTTCCGTAGTGTAGTGGTTATCACGTTCGCCTAACACGCGAAAGGTCCCCGGTTCGAAACCGGGCGGAAACAAGAGTTTTTTCACTTCACTTCAGTTCACACACGTTTCTGTCATCTGACTGACTATGACAGTAAACACACTGTAAGAGTTAATGATTTTGGGTCAGAGATGAAACCAATTCAAGGATCTACAGTCAAGTTCAAATCATTAAATCTTAAAGCCGTCAGATTCGATCCCTTCATCAACATGGAGAGGTGGAAAATCCATGTTTCCGCCCGGTTTCGAACCGGGGACCTTTCGCGTGTGAGGCGAACGTGATAACCACTACACTACGGAAACTGCAACGGACGACAGCCCAGCACTGGGGTCAAAGACACTGCGACCTCTGCACTCATTCGGGCTATTGTATTGAGAACATTAGCACGTATAAAAATCCTTTTCTTTGGCAAATATAGAAATGGTAATGATAGCTGAAGCCTTTTGTTATATTCATGTTAAAAGACTCTATAGATTGTTAGAATATACTTCAGTCAATCATTCTCACCTTGATACCTTAATAACAACATAATAGTTTTTCGAGGGCCAAAAATATTTTTAAAACCTCAGTACAATTACTACCGTAGAAAAGAAGCATTACTCCCCGTCGGGGAATCGAACCCCGGTCTTCCGCGTGACAGGCGGAGATACTGTCCACTATACTAACGAGGAGTGGTGAAGGCCTGTCCTTGACCACATCCAACCACCCAGTGCAGAGTTACAACAACCACAATGACGAGTGGCCAGTTATCGCGATTGGCATCCTGTTAGCATCACAACCACTCACACCTGACCTCATGTGACAACTCTAAAGACTGCCGTTACAACAGTCGTTAAAGTTGTAATCAACAAACCAAATGCCTTGATAACGACCCCATGGAGGTTAGATACCTGAGATTTCCCTACCACCCAGTCAAAACTGAGGAAGCCTCTTGAATGGGAGATGAAACATCTTCAAGGATCTACAACCAAGTCCAAATCATTAAATCTGACAGCCGTCAGATTTGATCTGTTTTTTTACCACCCTTTCCCACTCTGTCCCCCTGTGTCTGGCAACCACCCAGTGCAGAGTTATAACAACCACAACCACAAGTTTGCAAAACCCCAGTTGGAGATACTGTCCACTCTAGACAGACACCAGCTAGAACCTGAAGTTTCTCAAATAAAACACGCGTAGTTAGTTTGAACTCACGAGTCTATGAAGCTTGAGGGAAACACTGAAGGAATGGTGGATACAGGCTGCTGGTGGAGTTCAGTCAGACCGACATGGTGGACAGGTTTGGTTCAGTGCCACTGGTTCAGACCGAAGCTGAGACATCTGCTCCTCACCTGGTCCACGGAGAGTTACCTGTCCCTCTCTGTCTAATGAAGTCAAATGTCTCTCTCCTCCTTTAATCAATCAAAAAGCTCATTTATTAAATCATAATGAGGCAGTTTTAACTTTAGGTCTGAACTAAAACAAACACACTACAACACTGAGAGCTGTGCTAACACACTTATCGTGATTAGCATCCTGTTAGCATCACAATTTTTACAAACTACATAGAATTAGGAAATTATCAAAACACACACACACATATATTTACCTTCTGTAGACTGTAATAACTCCTAAACTAGCTGGTAAAACTCGCCATTAACCACATTTAAAGACATAATTAACATTATCGTAGCAACTTTCCATTTAGGAAAGTTCCAGAATTCGTTCCAGAATCGTGTGAAGTCTTCTGATTGGCTGAATGTGGTCACATGCTCGTCGTCACCTCTCCTCGTTAGTATAGTGGACAGTATCTCCGCCTGTCACGCGGAAGACCGGGGTTCGATTCCCCGACGGGGAGTACACCAACCGTTTTTATAAACTGTTCAAGATTTAATTACCACAACGACAGTTATATTACATCAGTGGATTATTGTTACTGACGCACACACACGTACGGAACATTTTATTGTCTCTAAAATCCTAAAGAAGTGACGGTTGCTCTTAGATCAATGGAGAGGAGAGGAAGTAAAAAGAAAAGTGGGAAACAGCGCCCCCACGAGCCTCAAAGTATTACTACAACCATACTACCATAGAAAGTAATAATTACTTTGCTTCCATGCACAATTCATTCTCTAATGGTGGTACTTACTGCTACAGTTGTAAGAAAATTTTTGCCACATTTTATTTTTTGTAGCTACCGCCACTTTTGTACGAGAATAAAAGTACAAAAAGCCTGGCTTTATAACAGTAATACTACACAACACTGATGTAGAAAAAAACATATCTACTTTGAAATCAGCATTAAAAAGAGACACAGCATGTCTATAAATAAAGAGCTGGCAACTTAGTAGATGAATAACAATATAGGTTACAATGTCTGAAATATCTGCAACGGAAACTGTAATGCACAACAAGAAGGAGCTGTTACTAGGATATAATAATACATCCATGGTAGGGGGTGGATCAGGTCAGTGTGTGCAGCGCAGCAGCAGAGGTCTCTGTTTCGCGGTACTACTGTCAAACTGGGGCACTCCCAAGGACCAGACACTCTGACCAATCCCAGGGTTTTTAAAGTCGACTTTTGGGCCCTCTAACCAATCCCAGTCTTTTAAATCCAGCCGGAAAAAGCCGAAGGTATCCATATGCAAGGTTTTAGCCCCACCCACAGTATCAGAGAAATATAATGAACCGCCCACGCGATTATTTGGATTCACGTGTAGACAGTGACCATAGAGTGGGAACTGATAGTTCGGCCCTGCCATTCTTCCACACATACACTATGGTTCAGAAATCGCAGATCTACCGGTAAGCCGTTTAAAGCTCGCCTATGGTCGGTCTCGAATAGAACCTCACACCAAACTGCGTTTAGAAATATCTCTATTTAATGTTTCTTTACTTATTGGCGAAAGTACTTGTACTTCAATGTAAATAGAGACCTTATTGTGGAACATTGGAAAGCACTATTCACTTCGGCATACGTGTAAGGTTTTAAACAGTACTCTATTTGTGTAAAATTTTGACTTTTGTAATTACAACGCAGATGTTTTCCGGGTAGGAATGTTCCGTCGAAAGCAGCTTTAGAACACATGGAGTCGCCCGGTAAATGTGGCGTTTTATTGCGGGAAAACATTGTTTTGTGGATTTTATAGATGCCGAATAAAAAGATAGTACCAATAATTGGAAACGGTAGTGACTCATCCTGTGTGAGTCATCTATGTTGACCGACAAGCAAGGGCGAGTTTAAAACCCCATAGTTTCAAACGCAGTACGTCACGGAGATGAGCTAGACTACTCTCATCTTTCCCACAGGAGGCTCTGCCTCCCAACCCCTTTGTTCAGTCTAGCCGGTGGGTTGAGTCAGAGGGAGGCTGTGCTAGCCCAACAAACCCATACCACTGTGGGAAACCCGTCAAGACCCAGGAGAGGCCGAAAACATATCTAAGGTTATCTCTAGGAGTCCAAACCGAGACTGATAGCGTGTTTAACCAGAGGCAGACAACAGAAAAGTTGGTATTGAGTGTTGCTGATGCTGCGTTTCATTTCGGAAACCGTCAGGAGCTGTGTGCCAGTGGTCGGATACTAAAACAACGATACATGTCGATTATCTTCTTGCTGCTGCTGCTTGAGCTATATCCAGAAAAATAATGAACCGGCAGGCTAACCACTGAACCGTCGCCGGTCTATTGCTGCTGATAGTGTGCAGTTGTTGCCATCATCCACTGATCCACGCTGGCTCTCCTTTCAGTTTCTGCTCAGCATCCATATTTGCATCCCAGGGAGTGGCAACCACTAATCCTCCTTATTCAGGCAAGAAATTGAAAGTTGGCCGGTTGTCGGACACCCCACGGACGCTTTAATTTCACACAGGAAGGTGAGTATTTCCCCCTATTTATGTGCTTTTTGTGGTATTTTTTGCTGGGTGGGACTCAGGGTTTCAGTGAAGGGCAGTCTGGACCACGTTGTCGCAGTAGCTACAACAATGGATCAAACTGGCGTTGTGTTACATTTTGGTTGAGGTGCGCATTATCATCCCAACGCTCTCATCCTGTTTTCACCAAAATCAGGTGTGGACTGGAAATTAAATTCAGGCCTATACACAGAGAGAGGATAGCTCAGGCTAAACCCCAGTAGCCGACACTCAGAGGCCTTTATTTTTCACTTAAGTCATTGAAAACCATCATTCTCGACATGTTTAACAGGACTGATTGCCCTAAAATGAATATGCCCGTTTTTCATCACCTGGATGTGAGTTCATATTATGGAATGATTGACTAGTTATATATGAAATCTGCTTGCTTTCTTTCCTGATATCCAGAGTCTAGTTTAAAAGCCTCAACCAGATGTGTGTTGTTTATTGAAGGCTATAACAGCATTATATCTTCTTAATGGTCCCTGAGATGATTTGTAGGCCATGCTCCACTTGGGCAAACGGCCTACATTGGCTTTCAGTCGTATTAATACCCAGTGGAAATTGATAAGTTGAGCATGAAAGAATATATTAAGAAATGGGATGTTGTTAATAATAATAAATCAACTGTGATAAATGTAATGTTAAAGATAAATGTGCAGTTGGATTGCCAAAAAATGTTGAAAACAGACTTACAACAAAGACACAGGTGAACTTTGTAGAAGATAATCTGTGCTCGTACAGTGTTAGGTTCCTGATTAATGAGCGGTGGGCCCCCTTGCCTTGCTCAGGGGCTCAACAGAAGCAGTGTAGTAGTGGTATCACAATGTGGGAAGCGAGCCTAGATCTCATTAATTTTTGTTTCTCCTTTTAGGTTGTAATGAGCAGATAAACAGAAATGTGAACATATTCGTAGCCAGAAATAAGCCCATAAGGCACAGTGGGGTTTTTTTTCCTACCACTGTTATCAATGAAGCCTCCCACATTATCAGTGGCCAGTTGAGAATATCATGGTCAACCACATCTGACTCTTAAATGTAAACAAATCCCAACATGGTTCTTTGTTTTCTGTCATTATAATCACACAGGAATGAAGACAAAACATTAAAATTCAAGGTCCAAGGTTTCTTGTAAACCAGTGGTCCCCAACATTTTTTCTTATTCTTGCGACCCCCCCCCCCCCGCCACAGTTTATGGTCGAGTGTGGACATGATTTGGGAGTAGCTCATCCAAAAATTGATTTTCTTCTTCAAGCCTCTCAGACGGTTTCATTTGAAGGATTTTCAGAGGGCTGAAGAGGTAGAAGTATCCAGTGTATCCATGTAACAAGAAAAAAGAAAGAATGAGAGCCACAGATTCATCCAGTGACTCCCAACCCAACCCCCGGGTTGCTGCTGTTAGCTGATACTTTAGTGAACAAGAGTGGCACCAAGTAGAGTGCATAACGCCGCCAAGGCCAAACAATCCTACACATACCTGTCTAGCTGTTGCGCCCTATCTCACCACATTAAGGAAAGTGATAAAAAAGATTCCTGGATTTGCTCCTTTAACTGGATCTGCACCAAAACTGAATGGATTCTTTCCTGGACCAGCTCCCATCTCTCTGCCACATTTGGTGCAAATTGGTTCAGTACTCTTTGCTGACAAGTAAACAAACACACAAACACAGCTGAAAGCATAACCCCCTTGATGCAGCTACTCATGAATCCATCACATTTCCAAGAGATTGCATGAATCTCTAGAAAAACACTGTAAATTTGCACTGTTTTTCTTTACTGCACTGTGCTTCTGCTCCCTGTTATCTTCCATAATCTTGACCGTGCAAAAACCAGTTGTCCATTATTCTGCTTGGTCCCTAACAGTCTGGAGGTTTGGTGACCCACAAGCATGCATTCCTTAAATCAGGCCTCATCCTGCTCATTTGCCTATTATTCTCTTAATTCTTCCCACATGTGTAATTCCTTATCCCTCCTCTCTCTTCCCAACAGCTAAACATGGAGAGCGACAGCCACCACTCCCGCATTTAGTGCCTGATCCACAAGCCTTCATCACCCAGGGAGGAGCTCTCAGGTCCCAGCCATCTCTCCCTACCACTGTAGAATGAATATGCTCAAGTCCAGTGGACTGAAAATCCCTGGCCGTGGGCCCAAGCATTCCAGCCCAGTGGGAAGGACCTCGGCGGGTGGAACGTCCAGCCCCGTTGTCCCTAAAGACAGTAAGTTACTTCCTCCTCCTGACCCAGAGGAATTTCTTTCTTCCACTTATTCCTTCTCATCACCGGAAGTGGGTTACGACGTTTATTTGTGTTAATGACTCACTAAAGCTCAGCTGCATTAGATTAGACGCACACAGAAGATGGGAAGTGTTTTCTTTAACTTCATTTTCCAGCGAAACGTCTCCAGTGCAGCCTTTTCTCTTGTTAGCTTTCAACCAAACCACACTCTCTCCAAAAAATATCGCTCCATCTATATTGATACAGAAAATAATAAATAATCATGTTTCAGCCAGAGGGATTCTCTCTTCATTAGAATTTATCCAGACTGGCCAGGTGTTGGTTGAGTTTTCTCTCTGTTATCTAAAGAGTGGTATCTGTTCATGTCATACTTTTATTCCCATGTGTGGTGATTTTGTTAAGCTGCACTAATTAATTTTGTATTAGCAGTGGATTAAATGTGAAATGAGAAAGGGTTCTAGTGACCAACCCACAAAGAATTACTACTCGATCCTCCAGTTTCCTCTCAGCCCTGCAGAGCTTTTTAACATCTTCCATCTCATTGTTTTGGTTTTATGGCCCTCAGCTTTACTGTTTTGATTTACTCCCACCACAGCTGTTTTCACTGGGAAAGCTCATTGTACACTGCCTGTCCAGCACTAAACAGGAGACAGACAAGTTGGCAACTAGCTGGTGGACATAGTGCAGCACATGGCTGTTTCCTTAAGGAGATGATGGAAACCAAACCAGTGCTAAAAGGTTCATGAGGTGGACAAATCATGACTCTGAATGGATGACAGTGATACTTCATGTCTGCTGGATGTGTTAATAAGCAACTGCTTGCTAACTGGATTAGCTTATTAACTTCATAAGATAATGATATGGCAGTTTAGTGTGTTTTGTTCTTTGTGCGCTGCACACAAGTGTCAAAAAAACAGTTAATGCTGCTTTAAACAACTGTAGAATTTCTGTGGAAAAAAGATGACAAGAAAAATCCCATTTAAAACATAAAAGCCCTTTTAGGAATTAATTTGACCTGTTTTTAAAGATTTATATCTGTACTAGAAAGCAAAGCACCTGGGGCTGAATGTTGCAGATAAGGTAGGAAAGCTGGAAGTTTTGGTCCTTTAATAGGATTCATTAAGTATAAAATATCATCTTATTCAAGCTGAATAAAATGGTAAAATGTGGACACACTGAAAAACAGAGTAGTAACCAAAATTAGACTTTTCTGGAAAACAAATTACAACCCCAGTCTGCAAAAAGTAATCACAGCTGTTCTCACCCTTAAATGCAGCGGCACTGTTTGTCTTCCACAGTTTTAGCTCGCATGTCAGCGCCATCCACCCAGCTTCACACGCACATGTTAGAGCTGTTTCTGCTAAATTACAGTTTCACTCCCAGCTGAAGCGAACACAACAGAAGAATAGCCAGCCTTCTCCGGCTGATAGTACGCTTGTTTCTCATTAGTGTGTATGGGAGGCCGTATTTTATCAGAGACAGCTACGAGTGTGGCGTGGTTCATGTTGCCTGTGGAATTTCATGAGTGTGAAGGAAGAAGTAGCTACACACAAGTTGTTCTGACACAGGAAGTGTTTCATTTACTGAATGTACACATATGTCTCTAATTACTTAATACATTGCCAGCAATGTTATTTAATATATCTTACAGTAATGGTTTTCTTAGTAATAACTATCAGAACAGTGTTAAAACTTCTGACTTACTTCAGTATTTGTGTGAATGTGGACAGGAATGCTCCTTCCACATGCTACAGATGTTACAGATCAGGTCTCAGATGAAACAGACTTTTAAACCTTAAAAATTAATAATGGTCCAGGACTGTTTTGTGGATGCCTGTAAATCTGTGAGCAATCTAAGCATAATAAGCATATTCTTTCTGTGGTTTGTTGAGGCCATTTATAAGCATTTTGAAGGAGAGTAAACACAAATAGCTTTTGTTCATCCGCCCCAGTTTATGTTTGGCCTGGAGGTCATTTTTATTTCTCTCTCAAATTGTGTCTGAAATCATCCTGAACTCGTCCATTACCAGCTCTAAAAGCTAATCCCTTAATGTAGCAGGCAGGACTGAAGCCTGTTGCCCAGAGCTCGTCAGCTGTTACATAGATGTCCTTACGTGAAGGAGAGCTCGTCTAAAGTCCTCCCTGTGGTTTTTAAAGTTTGTTTCGACCATACGTGAACTCATTCGTTTGCTCACATCCTGTTTATCCTCACCAGAAAATACACAAGCATGATGGATGAGGCATTGCTCGTTCCCACCATCACACTCACTGGCATGTTATTTGCCTAGTCAAAATGACTGTGTCAACATGTAAGTTAGTTACTGTAAAATGCAAATAGGGAAAACCAATCAATTATACTGTTAAAGTGACTCACCCAAATAACTTTTTTTGCAAATATCAGAAAGAAATTGTGGCCAGTGTTAAAGGATAACTGATTTAAAGGGTTTGGATACTTCTGCAGAATAATAGGGACTAACTTCTGGTGTAAGTGTCTCTGTTGGTCAGTCAGTTCAGTTAATTGGAGGATGCTTTGTACCCATTATTATCACGATTAATCACGTTGGCTATAAAGCACTAAACAAGAGATCGGTGGGACGACACTGATGCCTCAGAGACGAACATGGGGGGATTAGCTTCCTGCCCCAGATAGTCTCAACACTGACCTGGCCTCCTACTCCAACTCTCAACCCCCTGTTTATTGGTTTTAGCTGGAAGGACTGTGAGAAGGGGCCACTGTGTCGGAAGTTGGCAGAGTTTACTAAATTTAAAGAACTGTTTCAGTCTCTTGAGGAAGCTGTAGTCAGGGAGTGAAAGGAGGAAAGTATCTGAGCCTTTCTCCCTCTTCTTTTGAAGTGAAAATAGAGAGCTGTGCCACCTCTCGTGATGCCACGTCTCCTGTGAACCTTGGAAGCTACTTTCTCAACAGAAATAGCTCTGCTGTAGTTGTAGGCTGTTGGAAGTTCAGAGTTTTCCCTCTGTACATACAGCACTGCACCTCAAATGCCAATTTGTATAAATCTACTAATTACTTGTTCCCTTTTCATTTTTGCTTTAAATCACAGCTTACAACAGTAAGAGAGTGGAAATATGGCAGAGAGGGAGATGACATGAAACCAAGGCTCAAGACTGGATTAAAGGACATTTAGGGAGCACTGAGAGTAGACAACTGAAAGCATCTATGTGCTTTAAATAGATTGTTTTCCATAGCCAGAAACTCCCCACCACCAGTCAACACCTCTAAAACAGTTTCAGCTAAAACTGAACAGTACCTTCATGAAGGTAGGATTTACTGCAGGGCAGCTGCATTGGACTGGATCAGACCTAGATACATGTAACTAATGGACTGGAAACTTTGAGAATCTTAGGGGGCTTTCGCATCAGGGACCCAGGCCTGCATCCGAGTAACTTGACCCAAATTCCAGGTGGTTTGATTACTGTGTACTGTACCCAGGAAAAAGGTGCGGTTCATGTGGAATTGTGTACAGTTTGATCAGGCAGAAAAGCAAGTGTGTGCTTCTTCCTCTTTATGTTTAATGATGAATCACAAACCAGCGAAGTGCATGCTGCCTCCTGCTTTATTAGAGTGTGTGATGTGTGCAAGTGCAACATTACTAGTATGAAAGCTGAGCCGTGGGGAAGTGGAGAGGGGACGTCAATCATACTCTGCATAGAACGAAGCAATCATATCTAATATGAAAACGACTTCACATAACCTCATGGGAGTGTAAGCATTTGACTTGTGAATTAAGTAAAGTACAGGACAAGTCAGTGTACTTCATCACATCCATGCAGCAGTCCTATAAATCAGTCCTGCTTGATGACATTACCCACAATGGTCCAAACCTCCCTCAGTGATGATCAAATGGTTGTTTCTAGTCCTGTCTGTGTGCCCTGTAATAGTTATTCCACATCAGTTGTTAAGTAGTGGATTACTTGCTAGAATTGCTCACTGTATCCTGCAGTATATTCTGCATATGTAGCAGAGTGGGTGTTGATTTTATTCATGTGTTAAATGATACCACCTGAAAACACACAGTACATTTGAAAGCAACAAATTGAAAAGAAGTCAAAAACATTCAAGCGCAACCCCCTCCATCTGTTACTGTCCGTGTGTCTGCTGCTCGGCCATGCACAGCTGCCTCAACCACTGCTGGAGACAACAACACAATATCAGCCTTGACTAACCGATTAGCTCCGTTTAAAACAAAAACAACAAGTTACCGAGCGAATATGATCGTCATTGTGGAGAACGATCATAAATAAGCAGCATTAAAGAGGCCAGAGAAAGAGGTGTGTGTGTGTGTAACCAAAGTAGGGAGAGATGAGGGGATAATTGGGGGGAGGAGGAGGAGGGACGGGGAGGAAGCTGTGGAGGTTTCATTGTGCAGAGCCGATGAATAGTGGGATTCAGATGGTGGTGGGAGGTGGCCAAACACAATAGTGAAAGTAAGGGCTGTGTTTCCAGTCTTCCCTCTGCCGAGGATCCTTTTACCCTCATTCTCCTGTTGCCTCAGCAACACAAATCATGGGTTAGCTCAGGTTTTTAAATGCTACACTGGGTCTTACTGGTCTGCATCACATGATGCATTGGTTGAACGCTTGCAAAAATCAATGTATAATTACTATTAGAGGTCATATATAAGGCTCCTAAAGGGACTGGTGTAATCATCCACTCTCATGAGGTCATCATAAACAAAAACATGAATTATCTGGACCCCCAGTATTATATGGCAAATAAAACATCATTGCAGCTATATTGGAATCAGTACATGTATATATACAAAAATGAATATTGGCTCAAAGAGTCCAGTATCTCTGTCTCATGCTACATTCTCAGGTTCATCAGGAGAAGAATTGTTTTTGAATCGTGTCTCGTGGTCTCTCGGCCTCTGCTGCATCAGTTTTGACTATTCTTTTTTCAGTCCTTTGCAAATCTCCCAACTTTATGCAAGTGCATTACTAAGGTGCTGGAATACTCTTTTTATATCACACTAGAAAAACACTGGAAGTTGTGTCTGCCCACAGAATAGCGTGTATTTGTAAAGAGTTGTACTGTGTGATACGTGACCTTTCAATAAGGCCAGCCGAGGAGGTGATAGAGTGTGAGCCAAAGCTAAATACATTCCTTGCCCATTACTGTCTCCTAAAAGCTAATGCGTATTAAGGTTTCAATTTGATCTTAGACTGAGAGGCATTTTCACAGATCAGAAGTTTCAGAGATGTTATTTTGAACCATAAATTCTGCTCTTTTAACTGGGCTCATTTTACATCTCCAAACGATCTCTGATGCTTTGGATAGAGAACATGATGGAAAACAGTGTGCAGCACTGGTCAAACACAGAGTGACTCAAGGCTGATGCTCTGTGTGAGTTTGCCCTGTGTGACATCCATTTTGACACATTACTGATCAATAAGGGACCTGAGCACTCTCATGTTGTGATCGTCGATATCATTTGTTCAGCTGGTGCTTTTGTGTGAAATAAAAAGCAGCAAAGAATGAACCTTTTCCCTGATTCAGACAGAAAGTGGACTACACCTTTGAAATTCCTGCAGTATATTCCAGTGGTGCAGTTCATCTTTCAAACTGTATAAGTTAAACCCCTGTTTTGCATTTGTGTGTCCCACATCACAACATATGGGAACAATTGGGGCATAAAGCACAACCACTGGGGCCCACAGAGCCCCAGGCCCTCTCTCAGGGTGTCGGGGAGACAGCCCTGGCACCAACGCTCCTGCATAGACACATATACAGATAAACACAGACTTTTACTGGCAGTGCTGTGCAGCAGACCGCAAGCTAATGGTGCCCTGCTCAGTTTACAGGCTGCTGTGGAAAAAACCAGAGATCCAGCTCATCTATGTGTCAAACAGGCGATATCACAGGGGCTGCATGGCAGGGTTAATCACAGGCACATCACAGATACCGTCTCTCTGACCCACTTTTCAGGAGGAATTAGAGTAACGCCTAATCTTGCACAAACTGCGCTGTTGTGCTGGATGCTGCCACACAGGCAGGTTTCTTTTTTTGCCAGCATGACACAGTCAAACAGGATAAATGGTGTGACGGCGATTCTGCTGGACTGTGAATGAGGACGTTCTCACAATGAACGCAGTGTTTACAACTTGACCCTCCAATGAGGAGGGTTTTTAGCTGAGAGAATGTGATTACAATAAGAAGCATTGATTTCATTTTCATGCACATTTTATAGCCTTAGTTTTATTGCAATTACTGTTCATGTTTAGTGTTACCTGCTTTGTTTTTTTGTTATGTGAACACTGGAACATGGTTCATGATACATAATGATTCTCCCTCTCTCCAGGCACCCCACTGAAGCCCACCACACCGACTAAAATCTCTGAAGAGGGCGATGATGTACTGGGGGACTACACAGTGGGTGAACAGGTCTGGGTCAACGGCGTCAAACCAGGAGTTATTGCCTACCTAGGGGAGACCCAGTTTGCCCCGGGACAGTGGGCAGGCGTGATACTGAATGACCTAGTTGGCAAAAACGATGGTTCAGTGGGTGGCGTGCGCTACTTTGAGTGCCAGCCCCTCCAGGGCATCTTCACGCGACCCTCCAAGCTCACCCGACAGCCGGTCGGCGAGGGGAGCGACAGCCACTCCACTGACTCGCTCTCTACCCAGAATCAGACTCAGCAGGGTGGCAGCGGCGCCCCCCCTGGCCAGCGGGTGGTAGTGCCACTCAGAGAGGGCCTGCTCAACAGCGCTGTGAAAACAGGCAACGAGTCAGGGTCCAACATGTCTGACAGCGGGTCAGTAAAGAAAGGTGGAGATAAGGACCTACGAGTGGGAGATCGAGTTCTGGTGAGTAATTTTGTGTTGGATAACAAATGGTTTGTTTGACTGGGTTCCCTCTTTGTGGAGCGCACTTTAAACAAGAGACATTTCCACCACGGACAGGTCGCCAGTCTGTCACAGGACCAACACATACAGACAGCCCATCACACCTACAGGAGTTTAGACAAGCAGTTTCACTTAACCTGCATGTCTCAGCTTTTTGGATTAAGAAGAAGACATAATGTGTCAATCAGTGAGCTTTCAGTCTTTGTGCTAAGCTAAGCTAATCAGCTGTGAGAGTGGTATTTTCTCTCAAGTGTATTTCCCAAAACTGTTGAACTATTCCTTTAAATCATTGCCAGTAACAAGTGTGAATAAAAATCATCTCACTGACTAGATAGAAGTCTTTAACTTGAGTTTCTGTAAATATATGGCACAGACACAATCCATAGTAGCTGAGTCCCAGTGGATGGTTAATTACAATTTCATGCAGGCCTTAGTAAAGATGGGTTGATGCAGTGTAATATGATGCATGTGTGAAACCCACAGGGAAGTTCTGTTTTTCCTTATTCTGTCTAGTGCTACAATTCAACCTTCATCCAGCCTCTGGTGTCCTTTAGTCTGCCCTTGCAGGACAGAAGCAGGTCGAAATGTCTGCAGCCACTGTGTAGTATGTAGGCTAGAAAATAAACCTCTGCAGGAAGAACATTTTTATCTGCTTTTTGCTTATTTTCCCATCAGTGTATACAGTGTCCAGTGCATGGAGTTATTGGCCCCGGGTCACATTGCTTTCCTTTTACTGATGGGCACGGGGGATAGTTACATCAGATCCTGTGCAGTTGGAAACGGGGAGCTGGAGAAGCCTTCCTACTGGTCAATATTGTAAATCACTCCGGATTACTTTCAGCACTTAAGAGAGGAGAGACCATTGCTGGCACATTGATCAGTGAATCCATCTATTTCCTAAGCTTCTCCCATGTAATCTATCTTGCTGCGGTAGGCTGGATGTGCTGTCATCCAGTTGTGTCACGCCCCTCCTCTGCTGGTGGAAACACAACACCGCCTCAGAAATTTTGTGAAATGAGCACAAAGTGTGACACTTGGATTACGCATCGTGGGCACAAAGCAAAGACTATTTTTCTCCACTTGGTGTTGAATTGTGTGATAGTAGCAGGAGAGGGACTCACTATTTTCTCTCACACTTTCTTGAACTGGAGGAGTTAGACCACACCAGTCTCTTGCAGAGGAGCGATCTTGAAGGTCAAACTTAGCTGATGTGTGTTTTGGTGACTAAATAGTGGTTATCTGGAGACCGCCTCAAGAGGAGTCGGACTATTTCAGAAAAGAACTGCAGAAATATTTCCAAACAGGGAGGCGACCTCAGAGGCTAAACACATGATTACTGTCTCCATTTGCCTTTTGACGTCTGAGCACCCACAGGAAGCTCAAAGCTGCCTCTTCTCTGCTTTAGCTTTAGAATTCAGCTTTGCTGAGGTTAAATGAGTGTTTTCTTTCAGCGGCGTTGCATGTGATGTGGCTGGTGTTTATTTGGACATTTTGAAAGCCACTCAAATGGCCGCTAGTAAATGAAACTGCACACAGATTCAAGATTCACGATTCAAGAAACTTGGAGGAATATTTATTATTATTTTATTTTAACAGGATAAGTGAGAAATTACAAAGCATCGCGTTCTGGCCGCAGAAAGAATTAATTAGCTCATTCCAAACTGAATTGTAAAAGCATAAACCAACAGAGATTGTTCTGGTTGATACTCTTTCATTACACACTCATTAACTTATAAAACCTTCTTTCAAAACAAGTCTTAAACTTCTCCTTATTGTTCCTTATGATTTGTTTTAAGTGTCCACAGCCATGCTAGCAGCTCTGTGAGGCTGTACCAAGACACAACAGTGCTTTGAGCTAAATGCTAATGTGCGAGATCTCGCAAAAGTACGTCTTTTTTTTTTCCCAACCTTCAGATTTTGTCCCCTCCTGGGCTCCGTACAAAGCAAATCTTCTTATTTGAGAAACTGGAACCAAAAAATTTCTTGCATTCTGTCACAAATGGAAAAATGTTTTACCCCTAATTAGCACACGTAGAACCAACCAATTTTGAATGCCTGGGCAAAATGTAATGGCAGTCCTTCCAGTAGTTGTTGAGATATTTTAGTTTGGACTTACTGACTGGTTTAAACCTCACAATCACAATATATAGAATCAATTTAAGTCTCAGCAGTTTATATTAGGATAGATATATTAGAAGGATAATGATTCTTGTACTGATTTAGCTGTAGAAGTGTTTTCTCTCGACCACTGTTTGAATCCAGCTTTTAGATGAGATTGGTAATAACAGGAGCCAAGATGGGGGCTTGTGCTGACTGGCAGTCTGAGCACTGCTGGTAGTTTGACACTGAGTCACTGAGACACCACACAGTCATGCTGACAGCAAACCATCTCAGTTTAATGTCTGGTGACACAGCAGCGTTTCTCGCTGCGCCTTCCTCTTTGGCCTCTGTGGTTTAAGAGAAGGGCGAGTCAGTAGAGGAGCAGAATATTAATTTGACAATAGAAAGCCAAAGAGTGACTCACCACACCCTGTTTTTGTTTGAGCTTGTGTTAGGTCCCGTATTAAATCCAGTAGACTCTAATATGTATTTATATGTGGGACCTGGATGCACTAAATGTTTGGTATGAAATGTTTATCTGTAAATAATCTTTGAGCAGATGTGATGTGAAAACATCTGGTGCTCTTGGCAATTTCCCACATCCTGAACATTCTGCACATTAATTTAACAACTGTCACAGAATAACGTAGTCAGAGAAAGCCTTAAATGTAATCTATTACAGGTAGAGATGCTGGTGAATAGAGGTAATTAGTTGGAGGATTAAAAACGAATGGAGAGAAAATGTCCTTTGCACTAAAAGCATCATTTTGAAATTAAATGTAATCAATTAATGGCAATTCTGTCAAATCTGTTGTAGTATGTTGTCTTGCCTTTGTTTGGTATTTTATTTCTATGATGCCAGGTGTTCCTTTTAAACCTCTAAGATGAAATTGTGGGATATTTGTACACGTTGATGAGTTTTAGTCTCATACATGTGGTCACCATGTGTGAAAGACATTCAGCTGCCTGACCCAAGTGGCAGTGTTTGTGGATTTTATCCTGTCTTCATAACAGGAAGCTGAGTGTTCCTGACTGGGAAGATGTGACAAGTGCCGATGTGGCGTCTTAAATACATCAGCCAGGGCTCATGAGTTTCCTTTTGAATCAGAGTTCATGTTTCTTGAGATATCTTTGTTGAAGTACATGCTGAGTCTTAAATAGTCTTAAAACAGGTTGTTAGTTGTGAAAGTCTGGAAAAAAACATTCTGTAATTTTGACTTCTCAAAAGTGAGGATATGCTGATTTTCTCAGTTTTATTTAACTGTAAACTGACTCTATCTGTTGGTAAAATGAAGATGTGAAGTCAACATCTTAAACTCTAGAACTTGTGATCAGAATTTTTTCACCATTTGCAGGCAGTTTATAGACTCGTCCTCTTCCTCTGCTCATCTTTACTGTAGCTCTCCAGTCCTGTGGCCTCAGGTCTCCCTCTGTGTTTCCTGTATTTCTAATGACTTAAACGTGGAAGCTGCAAAAGAGCAACAACAACTTAGTTTACACAGCCTGCACTGTCTGCATCAGACAGATCACACCACTAGTACCTGACAGATATCGTAGACGGCTACTGAAATCATCATATTTTGGCTAATGCATCAAAGACTCATTAGCACTGGCATGCTGTATGTTGAACACTATGAAAACAATGTGATAAGTTGCAGAGGAGCATATCACAGCTGAGCAGACAGTGGTGGAGAGTCTGTTAACACTGATTTCATTGTTCAGCTGTGAAATACGCTGCATTCATTAATTCTCTTTGTCAAATCAAAGACCACATTTAAGGAATATTTACTCAGAATTAGTCATTCTGACTTTTTCAGCTCATCTAGACATTGTTTTGACCTCGGACGTTTTGACTTGTTTCTGTAGGAAAAGCACAGGTGTTACATTGACTTCATCAAAGTCTCTTTTGAAATGGAATTCAGCCATTATTAATTTAGTTATTTTAACACCTGAAAAAGGCTCATTACACTGTTCAGATAATAAAGACTCAGACTCAGTTTGGAGCTCAGTGAAATGGTATCAGTGTACACACACACCCACACACACAAATACTGACTCAGCTTGAGAGAAAACACACACGCTGTCATGATCATGACTGATATGTCACTAATGATCATGGTAATTAAAGTGTCGCTGGCTCCGTGTCTATACATGGACTGTATGTGCATTTCTTGTGTGAAGAATATCCTGTTAATGAGTGGAGCCAGTGCTGACTGTAACCAGGACGTTTTTCAGGTCAGAATACATTTGTCTGTGCTCTGTGGTGGACAGACTATGTACTGATGAAATGTTTCTCATATCTTTTTCTTTATATAACTTTATTTGTTATTGTTTTTTGACGAAAACAGAACAAAGACCAGGGAAAACAGACATCATCTATGATTGTCCTTTGAAACTGCAGAGGGCCTCATGATCCATGACTTTAATTCATGCAAAGCCGGAGTATTTTAAAGGAGGGAGAGGTCTTCCATTCATGTTTTAGTTGCACGTCTCAGAGAGTTAAAATGAGTCGTTCCATCGTATACATTTCCTGATCTATTTCTGTCCATTCAGGGATTGTTGGAGACTCTATAGTCATTTCCTGGGCGAGTAGTATCTCATATCTAAATGAAATTATCTCTTATTTTCTCATATTTCTGTGCTGTAGTTTCTTTTTACTTATCACCCGACATACAGTATACACCAATGTTGGTTCCTCTGCAACAAGTTAATAGAGAGGACACCACTATACAACAGTCTTCTAATAACCTCAACTCTTAACACTGTGTTATCACATCTACTCTGAGAATGTAAAAGAAGGGGAACTAATAATGTAATTAAAATCAGTGATGATTATTCTTCCACAACAGTTTAATGCATTGAATTGTCTCAGTGTTTATCTGAAAACGTCTCCCTCTCTCTCGTCAGGTCGGAGGCTCAAAGATGGGAGTCATACGCTATATGGGAGAGACAGACTTCGCCAAGGGTGAATGGTGTGGGGTTGAGCTAGATGAACCCCTGGGGAAGAATGATGGAGCAGTAGCTGGTACAAGGTACACACACACACACACTCACACACACACACTCACACTATGTTGCCTCAAGCTCCCCACATTCCTTTGCTTTTTCCCCTAAAAGGAAAGTGAGGGGAAGACTATGGACCCATCTATTCATCTGTTTGTCCATGAAGTCGCTCTGACTGACCCTGTAGGTCAGAGCCGGTCTGCACCCTTGGCTGGGCGTGTTTCTCACCGTGTTTATCACATTTATCAGATTAATGATTTGCATTTATTCACCTTCCAGAATCCACACATATTTTTCATAGTCTGCCAGCGTGTCTCTCCCACCAGCAGTAGAAAACTCTTTAAAATGGGTGAATTACTGCAGGTTTGCAGACATTTTGGAGTCTTGCATGAAATTTAAAGCCAGAGGACAAAAATGAAAAAAAGTTGTCCACGTAGCCCAGTCACTGACACATTCTTCCTGAAGAAAATCCAGATGCATCGACTTTTTCTACTAGAGATTTGGTCACATTTAAGTGTCTAACTTCACACAGTATAATTCTCAGATAGTGCAGGATTCACAGTTTATTTATTCATAGACTTTAGAGTAACAGCAGGGAGAGGCAAGAGGCCCAGGCAGGCTCATGGCTTCTGCTTAAAAAAGTGAAAGAAAACATCATGATCAGTGAGAGTGACTTTTAAACAATTTACAGCATGCTAATTTACATCAAATGAAAACATTGGAAGCTACTGAATCAAATGAACAGAAAGAATAAATAATAATAAGATGATTCCAGAGCTATAAGCAGTTAAAGAAGGATCAAGAGAAATGTTAGCACCTACTGTGATCATTCATGGTCAGTTTCTTTCTGCATGAACAGTATTTATTTATGTATTTAAATTTACAAAATGTAAAAAGAAAACTGAAATAACATCAACAATAAAGCTAAATCAAGTGAATAGAAGTGAGTCTGTGGATGGTTCATTTGAAATGAATGATGGTTAACCAACCTGAGAGACTTAAAGTTACTACCCAGACAGCTCCAGCTCCTAGAGCCTGATGGGTAATAACTGGAATTTAACTAAACTCCACAGGAAGGCAGTGGAGAGAGGGAATCACTAGAGTAATGTGCTCCCTGCATTTTGTCTGACAGGTTTCAGAATTTTAAACTATCTGTCAACAAAGTACAGGTGTAAAAAGAATAACTAATGTCATAATGAATTAAATATGTCTGACTAAAGTTACAGGTGTCTTTAGGGGAGCTGAAAAATCCTCAGAATTGTGAAACTTGAATTGCACACAGTTTGATATCAGAGGATGCAGACTGCTGCAGGCTCCTCTGAGCGCTCTCAGGGCCAATCGCAAAGACCTCTGTTTTACTGTGCATATTATACTAACATCATGAATATTTAAAAATGCTTTTTCTTCTTGTTCTGCAGCCAGTTTTGGTCATCATGACTTTGGCCAGCTTGAATGTTATTTTGCAGTTTTATAGAGGATTTTAATGATTGATCATTTACCTCAGAGCGTAGCGGCAGCTCAGAGGTGTATTCACAGCTGGATTTCATACTGTAATCATTTTTTTCTTTCTGTGCTGAGAAATGCTGATGGAAGCAAAGAGGGACACTCCATAAAAAACTGACTTTGTGTTGGTAATATACTCGTAAAGCAGTTCTGGGTTCAGTTCTTAGCAGACTCTCTAACCTCTCTCCTCTCTCCCTCCTACAGATACTTTCAGTGTCTTCCCAAGTTTGGCCTGTTCGCTCCGATCCACAAGGTGATCCGCATCGGCTTCCCCTCCACCAGCCCGGCCAAGGCTAAGAAGAGCAAGCGGGTGGCCATGGGGGTTTCCTCTCTGGCCCACAGCCCCAGCAGCTCCTCCATCAGTTCAGTCAGCTCGGTGGCCTCCTCCGTGGGTGGACGACCGAGCCGAGCTGGACTGGTAAGATGACTGCGATGTGCTTCAAATACAAACAGAGCAGAGGGGCTGTTCATACAGAGTGGGATGAGCTGTTTAAAGGAATTGTTCAGCAGCAGAGTTGGATGAGGAGGTCGACACCACTGTCATGTCTGTACAGGAATTATGAAGCTGCAGCCAGTCCTGTCAAGGCCAAGAAATGGTCCAGCGCACGACCCACTGTAAAACCATAACTAGTCCTATTTAAGACATCAAAATCAAAGAAAACTCTGAGGCACAATTAAACCATTTAAATATCTTTATTATAATGGCATGGTCATTAAACCTTTAAACACACTCTGACAGGTTTCGACATCAAACCTTCGTCAGGGAGTCAAAACAAAGCGTCAGAGTGTTTTGACTCCCTGTTTCCAGTTTTCATGCTAAGCTAAGCTAACTGGCTGTAGGTTGTAGATACATATTTACCGTACGGACATGACAGTGGTATTGATGTTCTCACCTAACCCTGTGCAAGAAAGTGAATAAGTGTTTTTCCTTTAAAGTAGGTAAGTGAGTATGTAAATGTTATAGATAGAGTTCAACAGTGGCTTCAACTGGTATTTATAAGATATGAAAGAAGAGAGATACAGTTCCTCTAACAGAGAAGTTTTTCTTGGACATAATTTAAAAATACAGTTCACTTTCTATCAAGTAAAAAAGTAAAGAATCTGTTACAGTGAACATGTTTAAAGTTTTTCTGTTTATTTTGTGGAATATAATGTCTTCAGATTCAAACAGTGAGGTGATGAATGGGTTCATTGTGCTGAGATACTCTCTGACCTGCTGTGCAGTTAATGATTTGCATTTCGTTGCTGTGCAGTGTGAAGCTCCGATTCACTGACTTTGCATTTTACTCCTGCGTGACAAATCTGCTGAAAGAGAATTCAAAGAGCATGCTTTAACATACTGTGTCTTTAAGACTAATATCCTCAGTGATAGTTGGCAGCAAACTAAAACGAATGGGACATCGGGGTATCTCATTGATTTTAGCTGCTGGTTGTGAGCCAGATCTTGAATGGAGAACACTCCCCTTTACTTTCCTTGATTGTTGGCAGCAGTGTCAGACAGCACTGGAAGCAGCCTTTGTGAATTATCAGGCTGATCACACAGGCACAAAATATTCTGCCTTACTGTCGTTCCTGCAGATCGTGAATCACAATTGTACCATAATTAGTTGGAAAGAAAGAAAGCACAGTTCCTGATGGAGGTTTAGGCTGCACATTTAACACAGTGTTAAAACCCTGAGTCAGTTAGTCAGGTACTGCATTTATAGCTGTGAAAATAAAGGTACTGAAATATTAATCAAATCAGTCAGCAGTTCGTGCTGCGACACATAATAATGGCGCCTACGCAGAAGCAAGAATCCATTACTTTAGTGACCTCCAGTGACCATGGATGTGATATCATGAGCATTTCAGCTGCTTTCTTCTTTCCATCAGCTTTTGTCAGTGAACTGTCCTCGTGTATGAACCAGAAAATCCACCCACAAAGAATGTTTTGTTAAGTATTATTCTGCTTATTCAGTGTGAAAGCTACCGACTTGAACTTGTCTCATACTGTAGATGCGGCAGGAATCTTTTCAAAGAGCATACTCTAGTGGTCAAAGAAAATGTTGCATCTTTCATTACAAATTTTTGAAACTGATTCTCTCCCAAGCAGTTAAATAAAAAGAAAAGGAAACAGATTTTAGACTGAGGCTGTGAGATATAAATTGTTGAAAGCCTCCTGTAACCAATATTTTCAGGACAGGACAGCTGCTCGCTGCTTCTCTGTTTTTTAGTTGTTACTTTCATGATCAGAAACAAGATCATGAAACAGGTTTTGACCTTAACTTTCCTCACAATTGTGAAATATTACTCAGAGATCAGAAAAACAAAGCGTCTCATATCGACATCTTAGAACAACTGTTTTCCCAAAATCATGACATGAATATGTCGTGATCTTTGAGAAAATAAACTCTATGTGATGTGATATGAGATTACTAATCAATTCAATCTAATCTTTCCTTTAACCTTCATCAATATCTCTCCATTTCCTCCTCCGATTCTTTTCTTCCCTTTCTTGTCCTCACACCCTTTAAATATTCACCCTTTCCTCGGCCTGAGTTTCCCTAAAGTTTTATGCTCTTTCCTTCTTAAGCTGACAGAGACATCATCACGCTACGCCCGGAAGATCTCTGGCACCACCGCGCTCCAGGAAGCCCTGAAGGAGAAGCAGCAGCACATCGAGCAGCTGCTGGCAGAGAGGGACCTGGAGCGAGCCGAGATGGCCAAGGCCACCAGCCACATCTGCGAGGTGGAGAAGGAGCTGAGCGTCCTCAAGGCGCAGCACATGCAGGTATGTAAGAGATAAGGCTGATCATCTGTCCGGGAAAAACAGAAGCCACGAGCACAGTTATTGTATTATGAACTCTTTTGGCTGTTTAACATAAACTCAGTGACTTTGAAAAGTAAAGTGGTTCATAAACACCTCTGTTCTCTCTATCCACAGTATGTAACAGAGAATGAGAGCACGCTTCAGCAGGTCAAAGCCCTGCTGGCCAGCACACAGAAAGACAAACTAGAACTGGCCAATCAGCTCGAAGAAGAGAAAAGGTAACATCACTGAAACGTCATGTGTGCTACTTGTGGTCTCTATGTCCTCTATTTCTCTGTCCTGTTTTACACCCTGTTCTTTCATATTCAGCCATTTCTCCTAATTCATTCACCCAATCCTGAAAAAAGAGACTTTCCAGGTATTGTCCAGTACCTGACAATGATTTACAGTCCTATCATAACAGCAGTCTGGGTCCAATACTGCAGTGATTGTGGAAAAGCAGATAACACTTCACAGCCTCCTGATATTTAAAGCTTTGGACAGAATACAAATTGCATTTTTATGTCATTCGCAATGTAACAGTGAATCTTCATATTCTTCTGCAGGACTGATGGTTTCTGGGATTTCCAGAGCACATGTAGCAGTGTACCCTCATCCACACTATATATATATATTATATATATATATATATATATCCAGCATGCTGCAGAATCTTTTAAACCAAGTCTATATAACCTACCTGGGCTCCAACAGAAGCAGTGTAAAACTGCTGCGAATCTCATCCCATTCATGTTCATCAAATGATGCACCCGAATCTCTTCCCCAGGCACTTTATTTGTTTTCTTTTTGAGAGAGGATCAGTATCAGTGTTGTGTGTATGTAAAGAGCAGAGCTGGACTCAGGATGTGGTCAGTTTAGTTTGGAATCTGGAATCAGAGGGATGCAGCAGACCTGGCTCCGTCCAAAGATCAAAACCACACTGTACCAAATATAAAAATGACACTTTGTAGTTTTAGAAAACGTTTTATGCTGGAGCTCCTTCTTTGTGAACATTTCAGGCTGTCACTGAGCTTCCCAGGTTTGTTACTGTTGTGCCAAAACCAACATCTTTACTCACCAACCAAATTTATAGCCAGAAACCCAACACATCAACATGTACTGGAACTGAAATCACAACTTGTCAGCTTTAGAGCTGCCAGTCGTTTCCTCTCAGGATCACCGGGACGAAAGTTGTGATTTCAGTCTGAGAGAGAGATCAACAAACAGTCAAGTGTAAAGTTTACAGTAATCCATATACAGTATAAGTAACTGTGATTGCCTTTGCTGTTTTCAGTCTCTATGACACACCTCATACAACTTCTATTTACAGGAAAGTGGAGGACCTCCAGTTCAGAGTAGAGGAGGAATCCATCACCAAAGGAGACCTGGAGGTATTTATCAGCACGATTAATACCTATAAACTATCAATAATTGTTTGTGTTCCCTCGTACTAATTTATTGTGTATCCTTTAATATCACAGACCCATGTTTCAGTAGTTTTTCATACTGTATAACACAAACTGCATCTGCAGCATAATGCAGACCCTGGAGATCAAGACAAAAAGGAAGGTTTATGATGAGTATTTACATGCAGAACAGATGATAATGTGTTTGGGAAGATGGTTCAGCGGGGAGGATGATCTGGACTTGAACCCCTCCGAACAGTTGATTGACAGCTTCCCCCACTCACTATGCCATCTGCTTAACTGCTCACCACCAAATTTCTTGAAAAGAGAGCAGTGGCTTTCAGTTGCAGTGTATTTTCGGGACAGAAGTCAAACAAAATGTGAGGGATTTAAAAACCATGAATAAATTGCAGACTTCAGTGAATGTGTGACTCGTATCTAATTTTAAGCTAGGCAGAAAAGTCTGAAATCCATTAGATAAAGTACACTCTCTGTCCTCTCTCCTGTCTGCCCCTTGAGAAAGAACCTGAATAGAAGGTAAATCTAATTTGTTTCCGAATATGCTTCTGGTCTGTCCCTGCACTTCAAATACAAAAAACACATTTGTGATTGCACATTCTACAGTATCATGACTGAAATATTCGACAAGTTTTCCACTAGATAAAAGACTTAAGACAGTTACCAAAGATACAGATTAAACGTTTACACATTTTCTTTATGATATAACATAATGTTCCAAGGCTGCGTGGAAGCCGTGTTTACACAGAGACAGAGGATTAGAGACAGTAGCCATGCCTGTTAAAGCAATATTATGTTATTATTTGACACCAAAATAGCAGCTTCAGAATCATTTTGATGGTTCACTGACTTCTAATAAGTAGAATAGAGCCTCTGTTATTCCCACTGACCGCCTGTTCCTGCTCTATGTAACTTTGGTGAGCTGGTATGAAAATTTCCAGTGCTACCAAACAATGTTTATCAATGAGAATAAATGTTCAGTTTAATGAAATATAAAGATACAGATATAAATACATACATGCATGGGTGTACACTGTATTTCACAGTATTAAACAGGACAGAATGACATGTCTCTAAGCACTTTGCAAGGCTTTCACTTAACTAAGGACCACAGAGTTGTCCTCCCCTGTCCTTTACTGCAACATGCACTTTCTCCACAAGCCTGAGATCAAACTATTTAGATCTGAAATCAAACTCTCCAGCCTCTCCTCCTCAAATCTTCCCATCATATGATCAACAAAGTTCTTGCACAGTGCTGCAGTCTACAAAGCTGCTCTTTCATCATCTGTTGACAGTTGTTCTGATCTCTATCGTTCCCCTCCGATCTTTATGGGTCTCTTTCCCTTTGAGTCTTTTTTTCCCCTTTCTGTCTTTCTCTTTGTCTCTCTCTATAGACACAGACGAAATTGGAACATGCCCATATTCGTCAGCTTGAGCAGAGCCTGCTCCTCGAAAAGTCGAGAGCAGAGACACTTCAGAAAGAATTAGAGAGGAGGAGGGTAAAAAGCACGAGCCCTTTGCCTGTAGCCACTGTCCTGTGTGGTTCTGCACCTGTTTGCTTCTTTGTTGATAGTAGCATAACACACAAGCTTCACAGATTAAAGCTGTCCTCCACCTGTCTTTGGTGTCCTACTTTATATCAAATTGAACTAGAGACATACTAATAAATTCAATACGCATGTAAACACATCAGCCTGTAGTTGGAAAGCTTCACTTTTTGACCTGATAAACGTAGCACCGAATCTGGATCACTGTCTGTTCTGATACTACAGATATATATTAATATTATATATCTGTGTATATCAGTGCAGCTGTAATATATTCAGTAATTGTCTTATTCAGTCAACAAAACCTATAAAAAGACCAAACTCAAAGACGTGTTAGTCTGTGTCTGCCTGACTGCCTCAGCTCGTCTGTGCCTCATGAGGAGTAAATGGTGCATATGTCAGGGACTTTTTTCATCTGTGACCCAGTGCAAGTCACTACCTTCAGGCTTTAGCTTAGCTTTATTGTTTGGGTCTTTTCATGGTGTTTGTTGACATTAGACATAAAGTTTTGAGAATCACCAGCCTTAATCCTTTAAAATAATAATAATTCTTTTCAATAAACATGTAGATATGTAAAGTTTGGGGGCGCTCCATGAGCTGTTCTTGTCTGAAAAAAGTCTGAAAAAAGCCTGAATGTCAGTAATGGCCACAGGTCGTCAACATGACACTGATGGATGATTATTTCTCACCTTGTACGAGGGTAGAAACAGGCAAAACATAGTGAACATGCAAAGTGACTTTATCAGCTCCTTCCTCTCCCTCATTCTGTCACTGTCATATCATGAATCACAGTTATATTCCTCTTCACTGTTGACCCAGAACTTCCCCCGAGACATTCGCCTTTGAATTGGAACACAGTATCAGTCGTGGCTCTCAGCTGCTTCAGCTTCTCACATCTTCTGTTGCAGTAGCTGGTGTTAATTTCTTTTTAAATTGTGATTTATTGTTTTTTTTTTAATTTTTTTATTTAAAGGTTGGCGTTTGGATCCGTTGCCAGCTGCACTTTAAGATGCCGCAACATAACATTTGACATTTTAGCTCCAGAGTACGCAGTGGATAAATCTCCCTGAGCTCCATGCTAATTTCTGAGCAGTTATGTAATTGGTAACGAGTGAGAAATTGCTAAATTGTTTATGGGATTCATCACTGATCCACAGATTAATGATTCAAGGCAAATCATCGTGGTAATGCCCATTTACCACCAGTAGTTAAGTGTAGCAAAGAACATCTTTTACACCACTTTGACATGCAGCGCTGCACTTCAGACAGAAAGCCTCCTCAATAATAGACAATGGCATCACAAATCAAAGCATACAAGCCTGTGCTTTCAATTTTCAAGCATCAAAAGATAACAAAACACTTTGAAATGGATTCCTATATGCAGTAAGGTCTGCTTCTGCCAACAGGGAAGGTGCATTCATGAAGCAGTATCCTTGAGGTTGGGTAAGAGAACCAAGGTGAAAAAGAGATTTGATCTTGTTTTGGCTTTGATCCGCTTCTGAACTATCTCAATTCTTGACTTCAAATCGACTTCAGATGCTGTCGAGGGCATTAACCTTGCATAGACCTTTTTTTACTCTTTTACTCCTGTGTGTGTTGTGCTGTAATCTGAATGCTATTCAGGCAACATCTCTGATATGAATCAACTAGTGACTCTGAGGTCTGGTAGATTGTTTTCCCAGATGGTTGAAATTAACATCTGTGCACTGTGCAGCAGGTCCTCCTTCTTAATCTCCTTTTTATTTTGATTGGATACGAGTGGGTGGAGGGTGTTTGCGGTTGTGTGTGTGTGTGTGTGTGCGCGGTGTCACCGTGTGGAGGTTTGCTGTCGGCTTTATTTTATTTGCTTGGCTGCTTCTAGATGATCAGAGAATGGCTGTGCTCTCCTCTCATCTTCCACTTCTTTGCACATACAGTGAGCTGCACAAATATTTGGACAGAGACACGTTGATCCTTTGGCTCCTTAGTGTTATCACTTTGGATGGAAATGGTACAATGACTTTCAGATATTTAGTGCAGACTGTCATCTTAAGGACAGCAGTATCATTAAATGAGTGTAATGGTTTGTTTAGACGTTTTGATATTTGAAACTCTCGCTTGTTAGTGCTGCCAGTAGGCTTCTAAAATAATGGTAGAAATGCATTATTCAGAAGAGCTTACAGCTGCACTAATTAATGTTTTCATATTAACAATAGATCAAAAGAGTTTGTGTAATGTGAGAGAAGTTACTGATGGAAACAAACACACAGAGAATCATCACCTCAGCTCAACAGAGCCTTTTAGTCTCTTTCAGCTGGTTGTTTTAGTTGTTCTGCCCAGCAAACTCAGCTCTCATTCATCACGTCAGCAGAAGCAGGCAGCTGTTTACAGCGGGAAAAAAACCTGCCCAGGACCAAGCAGGTAACGTACAGTGGGTTTGGTCTTTTTAGCTGAAAACAGCCGAACATGAGAGCAGTGAGAAAGGAAACTAAAACAGTGAGTTAAAGAATCTAAAGCTCTGCAAAGCTGAAGGGAGTCTGTCGCTTCTCTCACATTACTGTTCTTGTTTAGCTCTGAGTTAGATCTGCGTATAAACCCCGGTGCACTCAGAAACCTGGGCACCAGAGGAAAAAGATTAGTCTTTGTATCATCTTGTATCTAAGGAGAAGCCAAACTGTGAACCAATGTGTCGCTGTCCACATACTTAATGTAATTTTTTTGTATTGTATATTCCACTGGAATGCTCTTGACCGTCTCCAATCCTTGTAAGGACCTTCAGGGGTTTCCCTTTTTTCTTGAGGCCTGATTTCTGCCATTAAATCAGTGTCACCTTTTCTTTGGAATGACATCGTTCTGTTGCAGGGTCTCCCACCTGTTACGGTAATAAGGTCATTCTTTTGAAAGGCTGACATCTTTCTGCTGTGGTGATAGTGAGGAAAAGCTTTTAATCGCAGTCATCAGCGTTGGTTTCTTTCTCATCAGCAAACCACAGTTGAAGAGCAGAGTCGTATCATGCAGCTGGAGGAGGAGCTCACCCTCAGAAGAGCTGAGATCAAGAACCTGCAGGCTCAACTCAAAGGCTCTGACCCGGGCTCGCAGCAGACCAACGACAGTGACGCAGGCCCCGGGTCCGACGCTGAGCCGGAGACCGTCCTCCTGCGCGAGCAGCTGCTGACAGTGGGTCGTGAGCACTACAAGGAGAGCAGCGAGCTGAAAGAGAAGTACGAGACGGCACTAGCAGCGAGCCAGCAGGAGATAGACTCACTGAAGGCGGTGGTGGATAAACAGAACCAGGAGATCAATGAGTCGAAGCAGAAAGTCCAACAGGCTACCAAGGAAAACATGGAAATGATGGACACCTGGAAGGTATTCTGCTATATTCAGTTTAATCCAATACAAACTTTTTCAAAGAACTTCAGCAAGAGCAGTGGGTTTATATCACTGGCTCTCTGTGATTGAGTCATCAAAGTATGTATGCTGAACTGGCAAGATGTCTTATATGCAGAACGGCAATAAGATTGGATTTACCTCTTCAAATTTGACAGTTTTCATGCTGACATATTCTGTGAGGATTAAGAGGATTCACGGTCTCCCACAAAATTTTGCTTACAGCAGAGCAGGAGAGTAAGAGCTTAGAAAAGCTGAATTTTAACCAAGAAAAACAAAGCAAGTATAAAAAGAATAAGAATGCTGAATTAAATGAAAATTTCACATTTCAACCCATTTGAATTTTTGAATCATTTCCCTCTGCAGGCTAAATTTGACACTTTAGTGAGTGATCACCAGCGATCCTTAGAGGAGCTGAAGGCCTCATTGAGTAGTGATCATGCTGCTCCAGAAGGCCAAGAGCAGGACACGCAGGAGCTGAGAGCCACTCTGGAGAGCCTGAAGATGGAGCACCAGCTGGAGATGGAGAATCTCAAGGCCAAACATAAGATCGAAGCTGCGATTCTGACCAAGGAACGCGAGGACCTCTGCACTCGTCTCCAGGAGGCCAAAGACCAGCTGGCCGAGGGCAACCAGACGACGAGGGCCGAGGTGGAGGCCAAGAGCGGCAAGCAGGCCCTGGAGGAGGCGACTGATCAGCTACAGAAGGCGGAGCAGAGGCTGGCAGAGATGGAGAAGCTTCAGATGGAGAAGGATAGAAGCACAGAGGAGCTGAGAGAGAGACTGGAGCTGTCCGAGAAGAAGATGACGGACTACCAGGCCCTGCAGAAAGCCCAGGCAGAGAGCCGGGAGGAGATCCAGAAACTGGAAGAGAAGCTGAGGGTGACGGCAAACCAGCTCCAGGCCATCCAGGCAGACCGCTACACGTCCCATGATGCAAATGTGAGTGGCCGAGGAAAAGCGACGAGGACCGAGCCAGAAATCAGTAGTTTGATGTTGTTTTGATTGTTGATGTTCTGTCTTTGTTTTTTTCAGGTGATAGAGGATAATGAAATCTCAGATGAGAAGATGAAGCTAAAACAGAATATTGAAGGTACCGTTATTTCTGTTATTACTTTCCAAAAGTCCTAAAAACTAATTAATACTATTTATTTTGTTGAAGCATCATCAAAGCCCCTTTATGATTATGATTCATAATGCCTTGCATTATGCTTCAGAGGATTGCAGAGAAATGCACTATTCTGTCGTCTTTCATTTAAAGGAATAGTTACACACTTCTGGAAGTCTGCTTAATCACTCTCTGGCAGAGAGCTAGATGACAGCTAGCAGCCTGGTTAGCTCAGCATGAAGACTGGCAGCAGGGAACAGCTAGCCTGACTCCAACTGTAACAAAATCCACATAGCAATGAATGAGCAAACCTCTGAAGGTCTATTTCTTGGCTCTGAATGGTTGTTTTTTTCTGCTACAGCATATCTGTATGTATATCTGATGTTTTTATTACTTGTTTATGTTTTTATACAAATTAAACAAATCGATTCAGTGAGTTTGTAGCTGCCAGTCTCCATACCAGGCTTACATTTAACAAATATGAGTGTTATCAATCTTCTCCTCTAACTCTCCACCAGAAAGCAAATAATCCTGCTTCCCAAAAGGTCAAACTATTCGTGGAGCGAAAACAAAAAATGCATCAGTAATGAGACTAGAATGCTAGACTCAGAGAGGGTAAATCTATCCACCAAATATCACATGGTCATAAGATAAACGACATATAGGGAGATTATGTATAACTCCAGACTTACAGCATGTATCTTACTGTTAGAAAGAAGCAGCGTCAGTGCACTCATTGTGGTTTCTTGAACACTGTATTCTCCAAGCATGGCTCTTAATGCTGTTTTGTTTTTCCTCAGAAACAATGGAGAAGTTGTTGAAAAGGGAAAAAGAGGTCTCTACTCTCACATCCCAGGTCGAGGCCCTCAAATCACAGATCGGAGGTAAATGTCATCGTCCAGAGCACGTCCTCGAGCAGCCGCTGACCTTTTCCAGGCTCTGAAGTCTATTTTTCTTGCAGGTTTTTCCTGACACAGAATCAGTAAAGATGTGATTCTCTGTGGAGGGATCATGTCTTCTGTCAGTTTATTTTAGAACATCATGTTGTCCTTACTATGTTAAAACAAGACAAAGCTTGATCGTCGACTAAAGCGTGTCCTGCCCCTTAGCCAATTTAGGTTATTGATTGGGGAAAAAGTGACACATTTTTTCGATAAATAAACTTGTTATCTTTGTCGTATTAACATTAGTAATTGACCTTCACTAGTGTTCATTAGCGTACCTGTATGTGTGGCGACTGCAGGCGTCGCCTCATTTTCCACCAGTCATGCCTGAGTTCACCGCGCGGTGGATTGTGTGTTCGTCTTCGCCGTTCTTTGATCATCACTGAGAAATCTGTCAAGCAGCTGTCTTTTGAAAAACGAAAAGATCCATCACATCAAAAGAACCGAAAACGTGCTTTGCTCAGATAATCAAAGTGACACACTTTGAGGAATGGATTGTAAATAATTTAAGAAGAGAATAGGCGGAAGAATAGTTGAATTACTAAACTTCATGTGTCATATTTTTTTTATTAAATGAAGTTTGAAGTACCTTCTTCATCACAGCACAGCTGAGGAGAAATGATTGGTAGAAACCGACATTGGATTTAGCAGAAAGAGAATCAGAATGAGAAGCCTGTTGTCATTGTCCTAATCAGTTCTCATCAAGAGATCTCATCAGAGAAGGTTTTAAGTCTTATGATAAACTGAGCTGTTTAAGTAATGAGGAAGTAGATTTCACAGTATTAAGTCATCATCTGAAATGGATTAGTTTAGTTGGTTGAGATCCTTTGATATCAGTTTTACGTGCTAAGTGTAATTCCTGAAGTCAGTTCAGGATGAAGGATTTCTGTGGTCACCTGCAAAATAAACGTCTGTGGTTCTGCAACTGTGACATGAAACAGAAAACTTTGCTAACTTTTCCTAACAGTCATATGTTGCTGTTTTTGCAGTTGGTGATCATTTTAATCAGAAGACCTCCCCACAGTTTAAACACTACAGTGCAGCTAAAGCAGTTAAAGAGGCATTATAAAGTGTATATTAGTGTATTTGTCTCTTCCTGTGAATAATGAACAGCATGTCATAGCTGTTACATCATATGTCATATTTAATGATACATGCTTACACACATGAACAGATGTCAGTGTGCTGAACACTGATTAACTGTCCATACAAATCATTCACAGGCAGGTTTATGAAAGTAGGGAATTAGTTCCTGCTCAGTGGCTGATTCAACTTTTAAACCAAACTTGTGCTACTGAGAAAAAATACCATATATAGGTACAGCTTTTGCAACAGCACTGTGATTACATAAACACTTAAAAATGTCCTTAAAGATACATACAAACAGGTGGTATAACTAATGTACTAATTACTGCTTTTAAATGCTAACCGTGACTTTATTTTTCTCTTCCACCAGCACTGGAGGGCAAAGTTCGGTCAGGGAGAAGAAAGCCGAGGCCCTGGCCAAGGACAAGATGCGCGTTGAGGCAGAGCTGGAGTCCATGACCAAGAAGTCCCATGATGCCTCTGGGCAGCTGGTCAGCATCAGCCAGGAGCTACTGAAGAAAGAGAGGTATGGAGACGAGGCTGTATTGATTCTACAGTCTGCCTCAGGATAACTTCACTGAAAAATGATATCTCTGCACGTGTAGACATGATGCAGACAAATACATCATAACATTAATTTGATAATGGACAGATACTGGGAATCCACAGGCACTGTATTGATTTTATTGCACATATTGTCGACTTGAACAATATTGTTTGAATCATGTTATTTCATATTGTAATGTTTCATCTGGATAAAATCGATGTTGCTGATTAGCAAAGCCAGGAGCAGCATTAACAGAACAAGATGCTCTGTTCTTTTCCTCTGAGATTCATTCTGTCAGTTTTACCAGTATTTGTTGCATTCATACCTGAGAAAGGTCCCATACAGTTTCACTGTCCAGCTCAGGTATTAAGGCTTACACTGTTAAAGCACCTGTGACAGACCCTGTGATGTTATACTAAAATCAGACGAGAAAAACACCATAAATTATCTGTGAGTACGACGTAGGCCTTAATCATGTGATAAATGAAAACTCTGGCACTGTTTGATAAAGTCTGATAACTCTGACACATCATACGTTACTAAATTGTGGAGCAGAAGAGGAAAACAATGAGCTAAAAGATGCTAAAACACTCATGGTTAGTGTAAAAATATCAATTAGTGCAGCTTCAAGATGTGACTGATAAATCGCACACCTGAAATTCTACAGATAAAGTTCAGTGGTGATGTGATGGCATGGCAGGCTGCTGCTGGTCTGTCCACCAGCACATTAAGGTGAAACCAGAGGCTCGGATCTCTGGGTCTTTTCCTGTTGAGCTTAGGGAGCAGCCAGCAGGGAGAAACGACAAAGACCTGCCAGATCTCCACCTGTCATACAGCCAGGGTCATTCTTGTTTCTGGAGCTCAAGCTGCCAAACCTGGCTACATTTCATAAAACTGATAACTGAGGTCATTATTTAACCCCAGTGTAAGGAGGAGGTCGTCACAGTATCATTGCAGGGGTGCAGGGCTTTATTAAAGGGTCTTGCTCTGCCTCACAAAGTCCAGACACGTTCACATTCATTCATCTGTAGTGCTGTATGAACTCAGATTGGTCTAATTGTATTACATTACTGGCTATCTTACATTATGCAGTTCTTACATTATTGATGGTTATGATGTTACTAAATTCTGCAAGGCACTAAAAATAAGTGCCTGTGGCTATTGCAGAATATTTTTCTGTGCATCATCACTCTGGCTATTATGTTATATGCAATAAAAATATATACCAACCACTGAAAAAGTCAGTGGATGTCTGCATTTGAATTAGCGTTAGTGGATGGTGGTATCATTTGCTTTCTTTATGTTTCTGCTGCTATTACAGTCTATGACATGATGTGAGGAAACCAGACGAGTACACTGCCTCAAAAAAGTCAACTTTGAGCTTTGTTACACATCTTTATCTTAGAAAGAAAGACAACTCACCTGGTAGAAAACAGAAGGAACATAGACAGAGAAATACAACAGAAAGGCTCAGTGTATGAATCAGTGTGAACAGCATGTGTGAGGCACAGTGCATTATCAGTAACTGTAGAAGACGTTGCTTCAATAATGGAAATTCAAACAACCTTAAACCTGCATTAATTGATTTTGATGTCCAGTAGAGGGCAGCAGAGGTACAAGCTGTAAACATAACACTGACATATTATCACATTATAAACATCACTGATGTGGCCAACTTGGTTGTTTATTTACTCTTTAACTTCATGCATAGTCATTTAATGGATTGTTAATGTAAAACCAATGAAGAGAACAGCTTGAATACACTGAAAAGCTATGTAAGTGCAGCTTTATCACAAATGAATTCAACAACATTCAATCACAGCGAGTCACCTCAGTCCTGTAAACCAGACGTCTGTGGATAAAGTTCACTCAAGGTTTCTTGTCTCCGTTTTGTCTCTTTCTTGTATCAGGAGTCTGAATGAACTGAGGGTGTTGCTCCTGGAATCACATCGCCACTCACGGGATATGGAGAAAGACCTGAACCGAGAAGTGCACAAGGCCGAGTGGAAGGTGAAGGAGCAGAAACTCCAGGACGACATCAAGACCCTGCGAGAAAAACTGCTCCTACTGGTGAGACAGAAAGAAAACTCCGCTTTGATTTTTCAGACACTTGTTCCTGCTTATTCCCCATTCAAGCATTTTTTCTGGTCAAGAAATCACATATCAGTTTGGAAACGAGAAAGCATACAAGTCTCACAGACAACATAACACTGTTAGAAATTCAGCTCAGTCTCCGATGACAAGCTTATTGGTTCTCTTTTGCCACAGAGTTCAGGAATTCAGGTGTTTTTTTGATGGTGTTGTTCACTCTGAACTGACATTTAATCTTTTCTACTCGAATGATGGCCAAAATTCTATGATTTAATAATGAATAGCATCTTTCACTGGACCCTTCCTGCTTGGTAAACACCACAGTATAAACTGAAACCCTGGCTTTTTACTAAAAGCATCAATATGAGAATAATGTGTAATATTTTTTTATCGTAGCATGACATTGGTTAAGAGCTTTGTGCCTTGTCTGTGTTTCAGGGTCGGGAACGGTCCTCACCTGACCACCGGCGCTACTCTATGCTGGATCCCTCGGCTCTGGACTCGGAGGTGAACCGCCTGCGCCAGCGGCTGCTCAGCACAGAGGAGGCCCTGAGGAACGCCCTGGAACACAACCAGCAAGTCGACCAGCTGGTTCAAGCCATGCGCAGGCATCCAGATAAAAGCCCGGTAAAACTGCCACCAAAAAAAAACCTTTATACTTTCACAGACTCAGCTCAGAAAGGACGACAATTATTTTGGCGGCAAGCGGCTTAGGAAGAAGAAGGGATGTCAAGACGCATGTAGATATGAAAGAAGTGAGACAGGGTTTTAATATCACTAAAGATATTGCAGAAGGCTTGTGTAGTAATGTGTGTTTTCGCACAGGGAAAGTGGATTTGAATATGTTTGACATTTTAGGAAAAGTACCAATTCACTGTCTTGATGACAGTTAGATGAGGAGACATTATTACTGTCGTATCAGTACCATAAATCTGAAGCTTCCACCAGTAAACAGTGAGGAAAGGAGCTGTTTTGGTTCTGCCCAAAGGTAAAAACATCTAAAACTCTGTCTCCTGTCTCAGTCTTTGCGTTAAACTAAACCAACCGTCTGTGGGTGGTAGATTAATGTTGAGCATACAGAACGTGAACGTGATTAAGCAAATCTCCCAAAATGTCAAAACAGTCCTTTAATGTCATTTACAAATGTAATACATCTAAATCATGTCAAGAATTTGATTACACTGTTTTTCAGGTGCATGGAGCAAATTCAGCCAATGGAATTCATCATCAGGAGTCAGACAGTACTCAAGATGTTGGTATTCTTTAACTGTCCTCATAACCTTTATTGATGTTTTGATAATAATAATACCCGTCAGGACTAAGACATCTTGTTTTTGGCTTTCAGGAACAACACTGATAGAAGCAGAAGAGCTGAACTGAGACGTGCCGAGGTACATCTTAGAAGGAAAAGCTCGTCCGACATTTCTCCTGATCCCACGACAGACACCTGAAGAACATTTCAGTTTACAGTTAAAAACCAAAACAGCGAATCTCTATCTCCAGTGAATTTATGTGTTGTTGCAGAAAGCACCTATTAGCCAATCATGAAGACCGCTTAAAGTACTATAAAATATAATCAGGAAATGGGACATGGACATGAAGAGATTATCGGTACAACTGCTGATAACATACAGTATGGCAACTTTTGATGCTTTACAGTAGTTAGAAAGTTTGAATCCACAAGTTGCCAGGAACTCTTTGACAATTCAGAATTTTGATCCAGAGAGCAAAACAGCTGATGGACAACGATGTGAAGGACTAAAGAACTGGGTCTCAGTTGCTTTGTTTTATTTATTACTTTTACTTTTGCTCCTCCGCTTTGTAATAATCATCTGTACTGTAGGTGAGCTGTCTTGGCCAGTGACACACAGAGCAACTCTTGAAGGATGACGCTGACAGCACTGAGGGAGTTTGACCAATGTGTCACCTTTCTCTAAACCTGATGAGAGGACTGGTAGCACATTCACCACGGTTAGCCCCTTCTCCAGTGTTCACACTCATGCTTCAGTGCTCATTTGTGGCTGATCAGCATCCTTGGAAGTATTAAAAACTAATACTCCAACCTAATATCTGTCGGTTGAATATAAAACAACATGATCTCCTCTCTCCGTCCATGTGCTGAGTGTGCTGCAAACACTAGCTCTTTGCCAAAATATGACTAAATACATTGATCTTCAAGTACATCCTCTTTTGATACACTGAAGGACAGTTTTTAAGCAGTCCGTAATTTGTTTTTCATGGTTTTTTGTGGCCTTGGCCTTTTTTTCTTTTTTGAAGTCGGTTACAAAAAGTGCAACAACCCTGTGCTGTCGGCAACTCCTTGAAATATCCCGAATAAAAGTCTTCATTAAGTAACTGATCACGGACAAGGTGTCATGATATTAAAATAAAAAGGTGGAGAAAGTGAAAGGATGGTACAAAACAGTGTTAATCCCTCTGCCATCCTCTAAGAGCATCACATTTAGAACAGCACTTAAACTGCTGACTGGAAAATACATGAATCAGCCATTCAGCCTTAGAGCAGATATCATTTCTATGTGCTTCATCAACAATTAATTACTTACTGTATTCTAGATCATCCAGAGATGCATCAGGACAGAGTTGTCTGTTACAGGACTGACCGTGATGATCTCAGTACCACTCCTCTCTTCAGGTGTTGGCTAAGGTGGCTGTACTGGGCCAAGCTCCCTGAAAAGTAGTCGTTTTTAGCCGTTGCACATCAGCGGACTCCCTGCTGGGACTGAAGAGTGACATTAACGAACGTGGGAGGCCTGCTGAATTCAGCTCTGAGTGATGTTACAGTATGCTTATAGAATGAATATAGTGAATTATTCCAGACTTTTTTGTTCACTAAATCTCTGTCTGACCCTGTTCCAGTACACCTCTTACTCTGTCAGTAATGGTCAGCTATTTCATTTACTGTGGACTATGTATCAATACAGACTCCATCCGTGCATTAGTATTAATTAACTATATACACAGTACGACGTAACGGCCCTATTTGATGAATCAGAATGACCCTGGATTTCTTTACTGACCTTTTGTTAAGTCTGCTTGAAGGGCTGTCACAGGAGCTAAACCCCAAACAATGGATTTAAGATGTTCCACTCATCCTTCCCCAGGACAACATCTGGATTTCATTTACAAAAATGTTATTGACATATATAGAATTTATACTGTAAGTCTTCCAAATCTTGTTTTATCCATCTGTCGACTGAACAAAAAGATCCTGTTTGTAGCTGGAGGTGAGTGGTGTACAAAGCTTGGAGTAGTGTCTCCTGAGCAAAATATGCAGGGCAGGCACTGGTCAGCTCAGACAAAAACCTAAATTTTCCATTGGATATTGTACATGGCCTTTTTAGCTGGAGGGTTCATACCCTTTGGATTATTGCTGCAATGGTTTCGGAGATTGAGTCATTAAATATTAACAATGTGGGCAAGGGCTGGTGGTGTTTTATTTCACACTCTTTTCATACTCGTGTCTCCTCTGTATGTTTGTTTTTGGAGCAAAGCAAAGTAGATTGGGATATTTCTACAGAGTTGATTCAGAGAGGTGTCAGATTTCATGCCACTAAGAGGTTGGTGGTTTGGGAGATTCAGCCAGCAACCATAACCATTTACCCATTCCTCAGCCACACACACACACACACACACACACACACAGTGAGCTAAAATAAAGTCTGTTTTGTGTATCATATACCCATCTCAGGGAAATATTTGGTATTAAAATGTCTTGATGTCAACCAGAAGAGGAGGCAATTATTCCTTTATGTGAAAAGTCGGCCAAGTTCCTTGTTGCTGCAGACGAAACATCCAGACACTGCATATTTATTTACAATCTTTGGATGTATAACCTGCAGATATATCACTTTTACTTGTTGGCCTCAGCAAATGTCAGGTCTTATCCACACATCTCAGTTTTTTTTGCTAGAGGGCAGACTGGTTTTGCTGGTGACATTTGAATAAATAAGTGATTTACTTATTTGCGGAAGCGAACTAAAAGTACTGTATATGTAAATTATGGGCACAAATCTTGAGAATTGAATGCACTGAGGAAAATTTGTGCCAGGGTAAATGAAATTAACCAGATTACAGTGACACAGCAGATTGTAGACATGGTTTCTGAATAGATTTTTTTATAATTGGTTTGTGACTATGTTTTTTATAAGATAATTATTTGTTCCTTTACTCTGGGATATGAACTTTAACCTATATTAAACAGACATGAGCTATTTTAATCACAAGAGCCATGGCATAACTGTCATGGCCAGAGGATCCATGGAGCTACTATATATCCACTTTGGACAGGTCCTAATCCTAAAAATAATTTGGATACTGCACAACTATCACATCAAACCACCTTCATGCAATCCACGAGGGATTTCTTAAAGCAAAACTGACACTGTGAAGTTGCAGCCAAGTGGCAGACAGTGATTTAAACTGTCACAGCCCTAATAAAATAAGAAATGCACTCGGAATACTTCCCTTCCGTGTAAATTTCGCTCCCCGAGGGTTTTTCCAGAGGTTCCTCCGTTAATCCTGTATGTAAATTGCAGCCAATAGATGCTGTTGTTGAGTTGGGCTGGGATTAGCAGGAGGCGAATGAGTTTCAATTTTACTGGATTACAGAACAAAGAAAGGGGAAAGGGACACCCTGCTCTGTTAAGGGAAAAAGAGAAATAAACTGAGAAAAAATACACAAATAACAGAAAATAAACCGTGCGACCGAAGTCAACATTGTGATGTTCCGGATTACGATGTTTTAGCGGACGGTGCAGCTACATTGTGGATGGGAATTGTGAGCGTTTCTGATGGATTAAAACGGGGGAATAAACCTATTCCGGGATTGACAACAGCAACAAGGCTATTTAATCGCTAATTAAGGTGAGATTTCGCTGTCTGTTTCTATATTCGTGAGCTGTTATGTGGTGTGTTTTCGTTTCGTGTGCTGCTTTTTGTGACTGTACATGTAGAAATTACAGATTATAACCTAATTTCTGGACTGGGGGAGGAGATGAAAGGAAAGTGCTAGCGCTAGCTAGCAAGAGGGCTAACGCAGTGGAGCTAACGAGTTTAAGCTAGCTAGTTAGCTAGCTCAACGTTATTACGATACCGTTAGCTAATTAGCCAGCGTTGATTAGTTAGACATGTGATAAGTGGTGTGGAAAGATTATTGTTAGTTTGCGATAATCTCAGCCTAGAGGGACTCCTTCCTGTAACCTTGCGAGTGGAGCGCTAGCCTATATTTATCATTAGGGTACAACGTCTGTCTGCTTGCTAAATTATCCCCCATACATTGCTATCAGTGACTATAAGGTTACCAGCTAGGACAACAAAGCCAGCTAGCTAAATTAGCTGCTGTAAACGAAAGGAAAGCAACACATTTAAACTTTAGAAAACACTTTGTATATAGCAAGGTATAACTACCAGCATTGCTGAGTTAATTCCAACCTTGTTACACTGAATTCATGTGCAGTAAACTTGAACAATAAATTACTAAATGATTCCCATCGTTAATTACATCCCTGTAATAAACGTTATACGGTCGAAGGAGTGTTTCTCAAACGGAAAAAATCCATGTTTGAAAAACCAAACACAAACACAGATAATGCAGACTCAAAGTGTTTCTCTGCGTGACTCTGAAACCAGACAACGTAAATTATATTTTCCTTTCATTTTGCTCTCAGCTGTCTGTTTGTAGTCGATACCAGACGCGTCAAAGTTTAAAAACAGCTGACTAGAATAAAACTTTTGTCAGCTGTGTCTGTCAAGAACTGACAAGAAAGAAATAGACGCATTGTACACACGGCATACGCTCATTTCCTTTGGAGGAACAGACTTGACTTTATTTATTGCTCTCATGTCTCATATCCTGTGGTTTCAAGCTTTTCTCTCCTGGGTCCAGCTTTTCAAAAAGTAATTCCTCTCCACTCTCATGTGATGTGAACTTAGTAGTACTTCTCACTACAGCTCCTATCCCAGTATGTGGCCATGTAATCTGTGTCAGGCTGTACAGTTTTCCTGTTTGTGATTGATAAAAACACAATAAACGGAAAATAAGACCGTGAAACAGCTATCTGTTGGTTCCAAATGACCTTATATCACAAATATCCCAGTAAAAAAACAAAACAAAAAGTGCAGCACTTGCAGGCTGTTCCTTTGAAACAAAGAGTCGTTGTCTTTTATATCAGGCAAATGAGACAATCATAACGTATATTTCCTGTTCATCTAAATTGTTTTTCTCTGACCTCTGAATTCATGGCTACAGGAAACCTGAATCGCTGGCATGATGGTATAGATAAACACACTCTGCTGTAAAGAGGTTTGACCAGTTATTACTGAGTGTTTTTGGTTGCAGTGTTATATTATTTTGGGCTTAAAGGACGACTCATAACTGCAGAAGTTTTATACAATACATCAAGCTGAAGTGTTGTCATGTGAGCCTGCACTGGGTGATTGAACATTTTATTTGTATTATGTGAGACTGATCTCTTTGGTCCTTTGTCTACCATTGAATCCTGTTTGGTATTGCTGCAGTTAAAAATCATAACATCAGTGATGGCATTCCCAAAAGGCAGTGGACTCAGTCTCAGGGTGTAAACAAAAGGATTACGTTGTTGTTTGCTGAAATGATAAGTTACCGCACCCTGACTCACTGTAAGTTGTTGTAGGTAGGTCAAAGTTTCTTTGCTTGCTTTAAAACCCATCATCCATGATCCACTTACTGATGTTTAGTGAAGACTGATGCATATTATAATTATTCTGTAGGGAAGTACTCCAACTGTTACTTTATCCATCAAAGAAATTGAGCAACAAAGGATTAACAGATTAAGTTTTAACACAAAACATTTGTCCTAAGGGTCCAGTATACCTGTGGTTTACCCACACAGGTGTTTTCCCTCATCATGCCTAATTACCTAATGGGCATGTAGGAACTGCACTTGGATTGACATCTCTCTGCTCCTCCTGTTAGATTTGTTGCACTGGTTAGGGCAGGACACGTTACACCTATATCACTGAGTGCAATACAGAACCTGACAGTGCCTGTTAAAGCCAGCTGTGTGGCATGTAAACAAAATAACACAAGTACCAACAGCATCAGAAACAATGCAGACAAATAAACATACTTCACATGGCTTTTTGCAGCCAAAGCCAAATGGAAAATTACGACACTGTCACTGCCAGCACATAAAAGCAGCGAAGAAGAAATCAAAGGTACCCTGTGGAGTTAATCTTGTAAACAAAGTTTCTGTTTACACGCAGTGTTTCTCACAAAAAGGGCATTGTGTGTATCCTCGAGGCCTGACAGACTGGGTTGAATGCAAATCCTTTCTCATAAAAACACACCAGTGACATTTCTTGGCATGTAAATACTATGTGTGGACCAGTGGAGAAGTGTGAAATCATTGACAGGAAATGTGGAATGCATCACCCACGTGCTCTGAATTGCATGCACAAAATACAGACAAAACAGGGATTCACTCATAAAAGCATAGTGCTAAGATAGAGATTTAATGATGATGGGGAATTAATATCACATGACACAGTCAAATAGAGCGCAGCCAATTATTTTGGTTGGTTAAGACTGCAACCTTGCCTGGTTTTAGTTTTGCACTGCCTAACATCAACCTGAGCAGAGGTCTAATTAGCCAGAACAACTGAAAACACCTGTGTGGGTGAGCAGAGTGTTTAAAGTCCCCATAAACCTCCACATCCTGGAAACTCATATCTGTAATGGTGACCGTGTGTGTCACCACATTATTACATTTGAAGGTGTATATATAGTCGCATGTATAATAATTTCCTAGCAGTTCACACAGGCCTTTAGATTTACTGTGAGAGAGTGAGTTGGGCTTGTTTCATCAGTGATGACACCAAAGAACAGCGCTGACCTCGAGCCACAAATACAGTGCCATAAAAAGATGTGTTGATGAATTTACAAGGAGTAGCAATGCGGTACTCTTAAAACACACTGTGGTAGACTAAGTGCTGTCCTTGTAGTTATACTGGACTATATGACTGTCAACAAGAGCAATGAGGATACAAGGGCAAACAGCATAAAATATGTCCATGACTGGCTGAAGTGCATTTTTAAAACATGATATTTAATCCAGCTCAGTCGTCATTAAACTTGATTATATATTTAGTGCTTTTAAGTCATTTGTATTACACACAGTACCACAACACATGTCTGCTACTCATGTAGAATAGAACAGGTAAAGTGTAAATACTTGAAAAAACAATGGCTTATTTAAAGACCTTAGTTAATCGCTGTTGTAAATATGCCCCTTTCAAATCCATGTGCTCTTGTTTTGTCCTTTTTTAAGAACTCAAATGACCCGATCCCTGAGTCACATTTGTTGTTGTAAAGAAACCCAGCGTGGAGCTGTGAAACCTGCCTCTGTTTTTTGGTTTATGTGAACATAAAGACGCCACTGGTCACCTTGACTGACCTGTGTCGATACTGACATTATTTGGATTTGTGGGCACAGTACCCCTCTGTCAGTAAACAGCTTAATGGCATTACAGTCGTTTTTGGGTCCTCCTAAACAGGCTTTATGCAGTTTCTGGGCAAATTTAAATTCACTTAGAGGTTAGTTCCAGACGACACTCAGGCAGACGGCCAAGGAATTTAAAATGCAGGAAAAACCCTGCCAGATGCATACATTGTAATAAGAAACAATAGAAACATCAAGGGGCTGGAAGCTAGAGATGTCTGTGATATAGGTGATTTTTCAGAAGCCCTTGTAGTGTGTATATACTTATTAAGTCCTGTAGAAATGCACCACTGTGTCCTAAAGCCAGAAATGAAAGGGCAAAGTCCATGATGTTAAACAACTTACAAAACCTGTAGCTTCCAGTAACAAGGATTGCCGTCTGATTTCCGTGTACTCAGAGAATAAGTGAGCTTCTGTCAGAGTGACAGTTTGGATGAAATCTCAGTGAATAGTGTTGGCATGTCCACAACGTTTGCGTCATTCACAATCAACAAAGCAACGGCATTAACAAATCTCAGTTTTCTGTTTTTTCAGCTTCATATTAGACTCATGGGTATTATGTGTTGCTTTATTTATTAATGTTGATCCACGCTCAACTGTTGAATATTCACTGAGAACCATAACAGCAGCGTGACATTATGCTTGAGCTTCCTCTTTGAAGGCAATTGACATGGCATTATCCTGAGCCTGTGCTTATCCCAACCTTTCTCCTTCTCGCTACTTCCTTTGCCTTTTAAATGTGTGAGGGAAAGAGGCCATCTATTTCGAGGCCGTAATAATTTAGGAGGGGGCTAATGTTTGCTGTGGCCTCAGGGGAGGCAGATTTAGATGGCCAATAGACTTGGCACGTTCAGACTGGTGCAGCTGAACCCCGCCACACCCACCCTCCTCTTTTCTCTCTCTGCCTCTGTCTATCTCTCTCTACCTCTCTGTCCTCTCTCTATTGAGTCAGTGGTTTGGGCTTGCCAGAGGCTAGTATAATGGCTCCCAGTGTCTGGAGAGATTAAAGGCCAGAGCTGCATTGTTCAAATGCCCCGAGATTAGTTTCCAAGGAGACGGGTTTCAGTTGCCATGAGAACATAGTGCCTGGCTTTAGCCGAGCAGTTTTTCTTTAACAATTCCTATCTGTTTGCCTCTTTACTTTTATTTACATTGTCTGTCTTTTCATTTGGAGTTGAGGTAATTTTTGATTGGAAGTTTCTCTTCAGATGTGTTGCATGCCACGGTACTTTACCTGCAGTGGTTGTGGAACGTTATCTCGGTCGTCTTAAGTCGGTATCTCTTTTTCCTGCACCATCTGTCAAGGAGAGAAATGCCCAAGTATAAATGGCTTCATGTGACATCATCCAAGTGCTCTAATTAGCCCCAGTTGACAAAGGCAAAGCTATACGTTGGTGATTTCAGATGGGTTTGGCTTTTAGCCATGTTAGCAGTATGGCTCTGGGGATGACAGGGTCAGGCTGTTGGATGGTCTAGCAGGATTTAGGGTGGATTGCCTCTGAAAAGTCAGAGGATGAGCCCCACTGACTGCTGATCCTCTGACACTGGATTACCATGAAGTTTGAGTAACAATGTCAGTGTTTCCTAGAGGATGCAGCCTAAGGACTTTAGTGATCTTTTACTTTTTTCAGATGATTAAAATTGTGTCACCTTGAGGCTGACTGAACTAGGGGGTATTGAACATCATAAACAGGACCTGCTAAAATCACCATTGTTGTGAAAATGTTGACATGATGTCATTAGCATTAAATAAAGCCTCACAGAGCTGTTGGGTTAGATGTACACTCAGTCTTCTTACTATGAAATAAGCATGCTAGGTGAGGAAGAAGCCTCTACCCTTCTTCATGTCATTCCTCCACCAGCCTCCAGTATCAGATGAGAAATCTGGACAAAAGCTTGTATTTGCGTAAAGTCAAACCAGATGATGTCGGAAGAACCTGCTTTGAATGCCGCTCACTCGCTGCTGCTTGTGTACATCAGTACGTGCTCAAACACACACAGGGATTGTCGATATCACACTGTGGCTGCCTGTCTAAACTGTGTTCATGTGTCTGTCCTCGCAGAGGCATGGCTCAGATGAGGAAGCTGGCATGTGATGGTATCAGGACGAACTCCCGGGGTGAGCCGCAGGTCCCGCTGGTGTCAGCCAGACAGGAGATCCTCACCAGCCTGGTGTCTGCCCTGGACTCAGTGGTATGTCCCAAAGCAAGCCTCACACAGCGTCATTTCATTTTGGAAATTCATAGTCTGTGGTGTCATGATGATTAACTGATCTTGGCAAATGAGTGAAAATGAACCCCAACATGTCTTAATAAGCAGCTACATTGAATTTGTGTGTGTGTTTTTCGGGGTGAATATTTCTTGTTTATGTGAATACGCATCCAACATCAGAAATTGATGACATGCATAACCATGTGAAAGTGTCTGAGGGTGGAATTAAGTATCTTTTTTTCCCATGCCAAGAGAATTAGAAAGCAGTTCTTCTAGTAATCAGTTTTCTCAATGAACTCTTGAGACTCCCTCAGAGTTTCTAGTTTTGATTTATGAGTAAATGATGCCTGTGTCTTTGTTTTTCAGTGCATGGCGATGTCTAAGCTCAATGCTGAGGTGGCGTGTGTCACCGTACATGAGGACAGTGTGATTGCCGTCGGCACAGAGAAGGGCAGAGTGTTCCTCAACTCCAGGAGGGAAATCCAAACCGATTTCTACAAGTTTTGCCGTACGTTCTGCTCTCCCCTGTTAACTGTGAATGTTGTTTTCCATAATACATTCTCAATAGAGCATTGATCACTCTCATTATAACTACAGCTCTGAGACAGTTATGTAAACTGCACTTGCGTCAGACTTGTCCCTTGTAGGATTTTGCAGTTTGTGATCACACGAATGCCGAATCAGCCAAAAAGCCTCAAAAACTGCAGCAGCTCGCACTTTTTGCTTGATATCAGATTACTTGGACATAAAATGATTGAATCAACAAAGCAGTTGCAGTTTCGCACAGTTTGCCTTTTATCAGTTAAAATGATATCAACAAACAGTCTTGTCACATCTCATTTGGCAAAACCATTTTATGTGTTAAGTTTGCAAAATCAGATTTATTTGTGCTTTTTACATAAAACTGGAAAAGCATTAAGATGAGGTGTAAAAGAAACACATAAACTGACGTAAAAAAAAAAAGCAAAAATACAGGAAGACAAATAGAATATAAGAATAAAAGTTATAACGCAGAGCAATACATTCATCTCAAGGCTCAAATTTGATTTAATAGAAGGCAGCAGCAAACTGAAAATGTTTATGATGGATGGTCTACCAGCCGACGTTGATCTGATGACAGCAATGACATAATTAACAGCGCAGAGAAAACAACCTGAGTAGCGTCAGAAAGTGTTTTAACACTTCACCAATGAGCTCACTATACTGTTCTCTACATTGGCAGTCTTAGGTCAAGGTCACCCTATAAGAGAATTAAACCAAATAAAGGAGCACACCTTTTCATAACATATCTCTTACCCAAATTTTAAACTCTTTCCTTCAGACCTCATTTCCAATAAACAAACTAGTATGCCAGGCTGTAAGCTGAGTCACATTTGAGAAATCAGTGTTGGTACATTTAGCCCTGCCTGTTGACCTTGAGCTCTAAGGTAAAACAGCAAATAATATTCTCAGACTCCTCAATGTTTCCCTGATTATTAACACCAATTTAAGAGGCTGCAACCTCCCATTACACAGTTTAATTTTATCAGGCTGTAGGATGCAAGGTGAAATGAGTTTTTTCCAGCCTTACAGGAAACAGTAGCTCCAGTTTGCTTTATTCAGTAAAGAGTTAGAATAGAAGTCAAGCTTTGTTTATGGTTTCAGGTAGCTGGCCTTCAACTACAACAAATGAGGAAGATTTGAACTTAGTGGCTTTTCATTGCCTACTTAATCACCAACTGTTGGAGATGCTTTACATTTATCCAGACACATTCCAAGACAAACAAGTCATTAATTTTATATTGCACTATTTTTCAAAAGGTGACATATTCATTACTTTTAGGAATAAGTCTCTCAATCATCTTGTTTTTTTGTTTCTTTGGAACCTTGAAAGTCGAGGCACTGACTCTTTTAGAGTCAACATTTACTTTCTCCAAACTCATATTGCAAGTCACTTGCGCCCACAAGCACCTGCAGTGTTCATGTGTGCTTGTTTCTGGAATGTGACTTTTGTCATTTGCCTTCAGGGGTGCCGTGTCTGCAAAATTTGACCACTGCAAATGCCCATACCAAAGACCAGGAAGGCGATCTCAGCAAACTGAGTAAGGATGGTGAGCACGGGAAACCAAGAGCTCCATCAGACGCTCAGTCCAACATCTTTGTTCTGAGGAAGATGGTGGAGGAAGTCTTCACTGTACTTTACAGTAAGGAGGGACCAAATGCAATATGTTTTTCTCTGTAGTTCTGCCTGAAACTACACCTGAAGCAAGGATTAATTGATCGTTAAATACTTTTCAGCTGAGCAGTATTATTATTATTACAAGATATATTAGAAAGTACTCACACTGGCTCATGCAATATGCAGGTGAAGCTGTGGGAAAGAGCAGCCTGGTCCCTGTGCCTTATGAGTGGATCCAGAAGGACCCCAGCTGTGTGGTGGCCCACGGTCTGCCTGAGGGAGTCACCCTGAAAAAGCCTTCTGAGTATGACACCAAGACACTGATGAAGATTCTGGAGCAGAGCCACCGAATCCAGTTCACAGTAAAACGGTGAGTCTGCGAAGTGAATGCCTGGTGCCTGATGTTTCTGATGTTTCTGAACAATACACTGCTGTTTGGGATAACAGACTTCTGTTTGAACGCATGTATCAGATTATGAAACCAGATGTTTCACATCGGATCATTCCATAATGAATAAAAAAAGATGTTTGGCATTTCAATTTAGCCTCTAATGCTTTGCAGAGACACATACTTGTATTTGGCTGGGAGCATGTAGCTGCCTTGGCATCTTCTGTAGTCAGATATTGGTAGCAGACAGACTGTACTGTATTAATTAGGGATAGACAGGGGTTTAGTTCAGCTGGGGGAAAAAACACGTCCTCAGGTTACAGGTCAGTCTTTCCAGAACATGTTTGCTTCATAACAATACTACAATACAAAAACTGGAAACGTTTAACAGGATCAATTGCAGATGCTGGACAAAGAGCAGTGGTGTGAATTTTGCCAACAGCAGTCATACAAGTAACAAAAAGTCTGTTATTAATATGTGTTAAGGGAAAATATTGAGTCTGGCCAACATCACTGAGGCTTAGTAATTCTACAGAGGCCTAATCTGATGCCTCTTACTCAGAATCTGGTTGGTAGGAATTGGGCACAATCTCTTACACATTTGTGTGAGGAAAAAACATGTGCCATGTTCCCCTCCCCTGTTAGTGTGTGTGTGTGTGTGTGTTAACATCTCTGTAGAGCCAGTTAGTGAGCAAGATACATGTCTCCATGACCTGAAGTTTACTTTATACATCTTTAAGATAGAGCAGTATAAATTCTAAATAGATCCCTTACAGACTGAAAACAGCCCTGCATAGAAAAGTAAACTCAAAGCACTGTGTTATTAATAAAATATGATCCAGGAAGTCCAATTTGAGTAATAGCCCCATGAATCTGAAGGCTTAACAGATGCCAAAACGCTACACAACAGTTTATTATACTATGACATGGGATTTTAGAAAGCTGGGAAGTTATTATGGCAGCGGTTTAGTTTTTGTTACGACGATTGCCAGGTCAACAGTAAGAAATAAGGCATTCATGTTACAGAGTAATCTATGGGCACTTAATGGTGCATACCATATACTGTAATTACAACATCCCCGGTTTGATTCTGGCTGAGGACCTTATGTTGCATGTCACTACCCCACCCCCACCCCCAGTTTGTGGGAAGATTGTGGGTGTGATTATCTTGTGACTTCCTGCTGCGTTGAAGCTTTACCAGTGTTGCAAATAAACATTTAAGTCCAGCTGGTCAAGATCAGCAGATTTGATGTCACAAGACTGAAAATAATATATTTTTGCTTTTTGCACTGGAAAGAATTGAATGGCTCATTAAAGTTTCATTACATCACCTATCAGCTGCTAAAGAAGTAATTAGATTAGTTTTAAAAAAGTTTTTTTCAGTTTCAGTTGAGTGCATTGCTGTTATAAGACTCTCTCCTATGCTCCCTTGATAACAAATGTCACATGTCTTTGCCCACAACAAATTGGGGGTTTCCTCTCTTTACCACAATATAATGAAGTTGAATATGAAGTCTGAAAATACATGCAACACTGCGACTGTTGTGCAGAGTTAATTTGTGTTGGGCTCTGTGCCACTTCTTCTTTAAAAACTACAGTACTAGAGGTAGAGAGAACAGAGGAGCTGTTGTTCAGTTCAAACATCAAAGAAAATATTACATAGGCACACCATCATCTCATTTCATTTATCTGTAAGTTAATACTTCTGAAAGGGGATGTCATAATGGAACAGATGCATTTGTCCCACTCACTTTTGCTGTAGCACATACAGTGTAAGCCAAGAGATGCTTGGCAAGTGATGGAGTTGGCAAACAAAAAGTTTGATGTCAAGCTGTGATTTATGTAGCCCTCCAAAAAGATCAAATGCTCTGGTTAGGATTCAGCGCAGCCTCTAGCCAGTATTTTTGTCTTTGTTGATTTTGATTTTGTCTCTGCGCTCAGGCCAGCAGAAGATTTGTCTCGAGAATCCAAGTCCAGCACCGATGTCAATCAGAACACTTCCACTGCCATGACGCAGAGCAGCCATGGCACTGGGAAGACTGCTGCCCAGGTAGTCACGTCATCAAGTCCCGCCACTTCCAGCAACTCTGTTCTGTCAAACTTCCTGTACGGCATGCCCATGTCCTCCAAACCCCACCCAGATGGCAAGCTGGACTTCAAGCCCATGTCTCTCCTCAACCTGGGCAAAGACAGAGTGGCCAGCTGGACAGCAGGAACAGACAAGAACATGTCTGTCAAGGACTGTGCTAGCAATGGTAAGGTGTGCATGTGTGGAACATGATTATAAGGCTAGCTTGGCATTTATATCCCAATAACGTTAACAGTGAATACTATATTGAACTAACAGTTGAAAACAGGCAGATCCTGAATACAAGCAGAACAGAGGCTTTTTAAGCCAAAAAAATTGCTAAAGTGAAATCTCTGTGTGAAAAAATGATGGTAAATTTACAGTGTGCGTTGAAGTCAGATTATTACACAGCTCATTATTTGTAGCACATTTCCTATTATGCTCATATCTCCAAAGGAATCATTTAATTCACAGCCTCCATCAGTCCGGTGCATTCACTTACTCTTGTTTGAAATTCTACAAGAGATGTCATACCTCTAAAATGTAGAGAAACAATACAAACAAAGTCCAGGAAAAAGAAGGTTTAAATCTTTATACTGGTAATTTTGCATCTTTTACAGTTAATTAACGAAGTTACTCAAGTAACACTGAACGCTGGGGAAACTAATTACTGAATGTGTCGATGCTAAGTGAACATTTCTTCGTGGAATGAAAGCAAATTGAACTGAATATATTTCATTTGGCCTTGCATTTTCAGATGAGACAACAAGACTACCTGGTGAGCAAGGGCAGAGCCCTCCTGGCATCCACATCTCCAAGAGGCTACTCTTCTCCATCGTGCACGAAAAATCAGGTAAGGTTTAACATATCAGCAAAAAGATAAAGGTGTGTCTGTGTGTCAGGGTCCTGCACTGCATAAATGTTTCCAATATTTCCCACAGATTTCCTCTGCAAGTAGCTTCAGAGTCTCATAAAACACTGTCAATGCTTCACTGGCATTGTACACTACACTAACGTTCAGTTTCAGGCAGTTTAACAAATAAGATGTAATTTGTGAATTACTTTCATATTGAACAGACAGATATAAGTGGTATTGATCTGTTTATCTAACTCTCAGCAAGAAAATGAAAACATATTTCGATATATCAGTGTTAATATTGCCTGTGTTTGAAGGGGTTTAGAAACTGTGATGACAAAACAGTTTATCCCAGAGCACCATCAAGTTTGTGTCTCAGCTGTAAAGCTCACTCATTAAACAGTGATTACAATTCTCAACAACCACATTTTACTAAAAATGTTTATTAATATACATTTGTACATGAATGTATATGTTTATGTAAAAAGGCTATAAGATGTCACATGGTTAAATTCTAATACAATGACAGAAGTTAAAATCCAGATTTTGTACATATTGTTTTACATCTTTTCTTCTGCTTTCCCTTGTTCTGCTTGTTTTTTTTTTTGGCTCACACAGTAGCCAAGCATTGTTTACTGAACCAAGGCTGAACATTACTAACTCTTAACCATTAAGGGCTAAGCTACTAAGATGTCAACAGTAATCCTTTAAGAAGATTGCAGTCATTTCCCAAGTCGACATTGAGTAGATGGAGAAGATTAATTTCAGATCCTTAGCACTACAATGAAATAAAGCTAATTTGAATGTTAAATCTCCAATGAACTTCTCTTGTACATAAAGCACTGGACAGGAGTTGTTTTGTTTTACTTCTTTCCCTGCAGAAAAATGGGACTCATTCATTCGGGAAACTGAAGACATCAACACACTGAGAGAGTGTGTTCAGATTTTGTTCAACAGCAGATATGGTGAGAAAAAGCCTCTCTCTGCATTATGATTGTGTTTGGGCTTCAGTATCACATATAGGCTGCAATTTATAAAAGTATCTCTGCCTCCTCATGCAATTGTTCATGCACAGTGATGATTCTGTGCGTATCTATGGGTGTTGATGGATTGAGGTCGCTGCTTTGGTTTGATCATCTTTTCCTCAGTGATAACAAGGCGCACATATGTAACCACTGTATATATTGTTAATTTCAACAAAAACTGTCTGAGGAAGAGCTCTGCCAGAAGGAGAACACAGCCGCTTACAAGTTGACATCTTGAAATATTTGCATAAGTACTCAAAGGATGCTAAATTGTACTTATACTGTAGATTCTGTGTGTACACAAGCAGTTTCCACAAATTGGGGGGAAAAAGCATTTCCACATTATGGCTCATCCAGAATTCTTTATCCCAGCCCACAGCCCAGATTATCATTCCCTCAAAGTTTAATTTCTCATTTAGCTGGAGTTATCTTCCGGGGCTGTGGAGGCTGTTTGTACAGAAACAAATGAGTTGAAGTGAATCGCTGATATTCTTTCAGTAGCATGACATTGTGTGGTTGCTTACTCTTCTGTTCTACCTCCAGCTGAGGCCCTGGGTCTAGATCACATGGTGCCTGTCCCTTACCGCAAAATAGCCTGTGATCCGGGGGCCGTGGAGATCATAGGCATCCCAGACCAGATCCCCTTCAAGAGGCCCTGCACCTACGGAGTTCCCAAGCTCAAACGCATCCTGGACGAGCGCCATGGAATCCGCTTCATTGTCAAACGGTAAGGAATACTTTCACAAAGACAGAGCTGCAAGTTTTTGAATGTAGTTAGCATGATATACCTTTTTAGGAAGGTGTAAATCTTTGGGATTAAATTACAGTTTCATACAGCTGCAGGAAACCCATCAAAGTCTAATTAAATCTACTTTACACTGAGTGCAGATAATAGTTTACCCATTTAATAGTGGATTATCCTCCAGCTCCTTGCCACCACGCTACAGTATGGCATTGCTTCTGAAACTTTTATTTAGAAAAGATTTTCAATAAGTGGCTACCAACTGAGCCGGCCTATGCCATCTGTCTGTTAAACGTCTGCTTCCTTCAGCACACTATGTCCCACTGATTGGTAAACCATTTCCATTCATGTCCCAAATGACTTTCCCTTGCCAGCATGTTGCGCTAACGGCTGCTCTTCCATCCATTTGTTTAAGCTAATTTAAATGAGCCACCATGCCTTGTTTGAGATAACACATCTTTTCACGAATCCTGCAGGCAGCTCATTAGTGTTAATACAATTAGGAAAGATTGAAAATGTGATTAATTCAGAATTACATCAGATTCCCATTGTCATTGAGAGATTTCCCAGATGCAGGCCCTGATGTTCTCTCTTGGCATGTTCTTTATTGACAAGGCTATCATCATTTTTTTTACAAACTGATCATTAATTCTAATGATTTGCTGCTTTAATTGAACCCAAAATTTTGTTTTCATTTAAAGATATTGCCTTGTCATTAGTCATGCCCAAATAACATCACATGTAATTATAACCTAATTTTAATTCCATGTTATGAGCAGTTTAATTTCAGATCAACACCAGCTGGGTTTTGATAATAAAAAAATATTAACAAATATTCATGGTCATAAAAGGATGAATCTTTAAGACTATGGTGCTCCCAAACTTTTCATCTAGTGACAGCATCTTCAGAAAATCTTACTTCTTCAACATTTCATGTCATCAAAAGATGCCTTAAAAAATGCATGCTAACAGCCTAACATTCCTAAAAGATAAAGGTGTTTTATTCTATACGTTTTTTATTTCCGTGAATCCCTTTCAGCTTCTACTAGAGATGTAAATCTTAAAAACAGGTCACAATCATATACTTTCCATTTTAAAGACAGCTTAGCAATGTCCTCAAACAGCAGGGCACTGCAGTTGTTAGCTAACATTATTCAAACAGGAGTAAATGGTGCATTTGTCAGTGACAATTTTCAGCTTCAAACGCATTTGGTTTTCTAGTGGGTATTTATGTCAGTAGACCGTATATGTGAGGTTGAGTCAAAATAAACTACACTGCCCATGTTCCTTGTAATGAAGGAACATGTCACCCAGTTCAGGGATGTGGTTCGCTGATGTGTTTTTATAGTTTTTGGCGAGAGTGTGGTTTTGAGAGAGGGTGGTTTTATCTTGGGTACAGACAGTTTTTGTCAGTTGGCCAAAATAAACACTTGTGTATGTGTATTGTGCACTTTCTCTCTATCTCTGTTTTCTCACTCATGTGCACACATACACACATAAAGAGTCTGACTTTGCAAAGGGTTTACTTTATTGAATATGTGTTTGATGATATAACTTGACTGGAACCAGATTTGTTTAATGTTATACAGATAAATTCATATAAATCTGAGACAAAAAAGTTTGAAAGTGGGAAATAAAAAATAAATAAAAACCTGTAGGTGAACCAACTATCTGCTATGAGCCATGTTTCAAATTTCTGTTTGTTGATGAGTTTGTTGAACTAATTTTTAGTCACAGCAATGTCCAAAACTATCTTTAAATCATGTGAAAAACTACTTCCACCATTAGTTTTCATTCAGCTCCTGAACATATGGCGAGAAGATCTGTGCTTGGAAAGGAGGATGGATGGCATGAAATAGTAAAAACTTCTCTGAGCTGTGTGGCACAGACGAATGAGAAATGAGCCATTTTGATTTAGACAACAACCCTGTCTTTCCTCCAGACCAAACTTTAGAGTTTTGCCCCACTAGTTGTTAAAAAAATACTGAGAAAAGCAACTGTTGTTTGTGGTGTGTTAGTAACTTTATGTAAAACCTGAGGACCATTAGTCTTGTTCAGCAGTGACCCCGAAATATAAAAGTGGGTCATCTGGCCTTAATAAAGTAGTAAATTAATTATAAATATACAGTACAGTATAAATGGTACCCATCTTCACCAGCTGGAAGTTTCAGAAGTTAAATTTCCATCTTGAAAGGTTTTACAAAGAGATGTAAATAAACAAGACTTGAAGAAATAGTTGTGTCTAAAGATTAATTCTGATTGCAGTTGGAGAAGAATGTCTTAGTGGCAGACTGAGCGGCAGCAGATGCCAGAAGTAGGGAGGAGCAGTCCAGGAGTATATCACATCCTCACAGTTATTTTTAGTCAGAGGGTTCAGTGATAACAAAGGAATGACTCAGTTACTTTGATTGTTTGACTGAGACTGATTGTTTAAAGAGCAGTGAATGTGCGTAAAGAGCTGTTAATGATGTGTTCCTCCATATGTTCAGTGTTTGCGTCATGATTTTTGCCCTGAGAGCTGGAACGCTCTTTGAACTCAGTGACTAATGGCTTATTTTTTCTTTTTTTATATTGCAGAATGTTTGATGAAAGGATTTTCACTGGTAAGAGTGTGATTAATTTAGTCTTTGTTCTAATACCATGTTCTCATGCACATGAGCTGTGATTTGGCCTCATTAATAAAACACAGCTGATCTGTCTATTATGCTTTCTCGTGCCAATATCTCTAATTATACTGGAAAATGTTGATTCTTTCTAGAATTGCACGTTTTCTCGTTGGAAAAATGGTGTCAGCAAAAAGGGAGAAGACATTTGTATTTGTCAGAACAGCTTACCCAGCATTTCCAGACTGACTATTAGCATCATATACAGCAAATGCCAAACATTTTCATCACTATTGCTTGTAACTGTAAAGTGTCCTTACCAGTACATTTATTGATCACAAAAAGAGAACAGAGGAAAATTAATATATATATATATATATATCTGTTTTTTAAAGCTCTCAAATATCAATATAATTATCAACCTCAAAAATTCTCTATTAGTCCATTAGCTATAGTGTGCACAAACCAACCAAAACTGAAATAAAATTGATGCTAATTTGACCAATTTTCCAACTATATTTTGCATTTTAATTTAAATGACAAATGATCTACATATTTTCAAGAGGAACTTTGGGTAAAATGTGATGCCTAACCCCAGGCATTAGCATACGATTGTCAGGATCTTTACGATTAATTACAGTAACTGGCCCTGTCAAGTCTTTATATATATATCTAACCCCACAGATGTTCTCCTCTAATGGGATGCAGTGTTTGTTTATCTTCTTCTTCTTGTTTGTTGAAGCTGCTGGCAAGATTGCAAGGGAGGAGGGAAAGCACGACCTGGGCTCCACGCCTGAAGACAGCTTCCCTGACAATCTGAGCATCCCGCCCAGCACAGCCGAGCTGGTCAGCAATCCTCACAGCAGCAGGTCAGAGCACAGCCCACACAGAAATTTAACATTCCCCCGCAGACTTTGTTTATAATGTGGAAATATGAGGCAGTGGCATGTGGCCAAATTATATTGCATTTATAACCAGCATTACTCATAGTGTGGACTAAATTAAACTGTTTAAATATGCTGCTTTACGGAACATATCATTTACACTGCTACCGTGACACAGGCTGTGATAAGCTTAATTTTGGTGACAGCTCTTAATTCATATTTTAATTTGGCCTCATTTTGGTGGTTTTTCTTCTTTATATCCGGTGAGTGCATATGTAATGGGGCTATAGTTTTATAATGTCTGTGCTGGTGAGGGAAACCGAGCCACGTCTATCCAGTAGATCATTAGAGAAGATCGCGTGCAAGTTACTTAAATCTGAGAATAACAGTCGTCATGTTGCTCTGTAGATGAAGCAAAATATAAGACAAATCTGTAAATATCATTCATCTTAAGTATCTATAGTAACTAACCAGTGTTTGACCCTTGAACAGTATCCACCACACAGGCTTGGAGAAGTCAGCTGAGCAGAAAGAAATGAATCAGTTTTTTGCTAATCGCCCACATGTTTTTTATTTCACTTCACAGATCAACAAGTGCGTGTGTGAGTCCCTTAGCTGACTGTGAAGCAGGTATGTGCATTATAAAAATAACTCTTATGGTATTTTGCCATCTGAAGTAACAAAATATTTCAGCCCTGAGTATTGAATGAAAGTTTTAAAGCAGTGTTAACACTCCTTGGAAATCTTTTGAAGAAATACCCCACCGTGTTTTGCAGACCATTCAGTTCAAACATACTCTATTGCAGACTTAAATCTGTTTAACACAGCCATAAAACACAAATGCCACAGGCTGATGGGAACTCAGGCAGAATGAACTGTTCATTCCCCACAGGTCCTTCAGGAGATTGCATTCCTTTGAAAAGGATTAAAACAGAGCCTCCAGATGGGGAAATCATTCAAGTTACAGTGCCAGGTAAGTGAGCACACACTGAGCAGCCATTAGCTTTGAAAATTGTTCACTTCTCAAAATATAAACACAGTATCCAGAGATGGGTTTTCATAGATTGTCACTGACATATCACAGGTTTTCACAGTCTTCATCTGTTGCTGTCCCTTCTCCAGTTATACTGTAGCAGCTTTGCATAATTGAATTTTGCAGACTTCAGTAACTATGCACTGTAGTATCAGTACACTGCACAATGCATGCTCATCTTTACCCACCCTGAGAGAGGCAAAAAGTAATCATTGCTGTGAGTTGCTTTCAGTTAAAAGACTAACTGCATGTTGCTACTGAGAAGACAGTTTGGACAGTCTTTGCTGTTAAATTTTGCATCCTCTGTGGGTTAGCATTTTCAAACAGCACCCAAATTTTATTTGCAGATAAGCACACAGTGAAACCACAGAGTTGGAGTCAGTGAGGATCTGATACATGTCAGTTGGAGCCAAGTTTATAATTTAGGCTAATAAATGAACATCTTGGCAAGCACAGCTTTTACTTTTTCAAATTCCATTTTTATGTTTGCTAACAAAGTTTGGGGAAGTGTCCATGCACAGAAAAGTGCACTGTTTAAAAACACTTCCTATAAAATGTGAATCTCAGGAGTGTGTGGTCTGTATGTATGTTTTAGAGTAGGGCAGGGCTTGTTTTGTTTCCTCTGCACAACTTTTCTACCTCAGATAAAAAGTAGTTTACAGCTGCTTCCCTAACCTTTGTAATGGCATATTTCTTCTTCTCTTCTTACCTCTTGTTTTGAGTTGAGTTGTGTGGTGTCATTAGTTTGTAAAGTCTTTCTGAGTAGCAACATGTTTCCAGACAAACACACACTATCACAAGAGATCAGCAAACCAATACAGGAAATATTTGTTGCTCTCTTGTGGTGACAAAAAAAATATGTTTCTCCAGATGCTGGTACGAGTGGGGAGGAGCCCAGCGAGTCTGTGGCCGAGCCTGTCTCAGCTGCAGCATGTCCAGCCACAGCCTCGCCCTCCGCTCCCCCCGCCACCCCTGCTCCCTCGGCTCCCCATCACCCGATGGAAAATCACACAGGTAACTGCAGCCACGTCAGCCTCCACCTCCATTTCATCCACCCCCTTCTCACCTCAGCTCCTGGAATGGCAGCTCCACCCACAGCTTTTCAACCAGCCTGGTGCTGTCCGGCGCCCACCACTGCCACCCGCACACTGTGGCCATTTTTAGGGTGCTAAATAAGCTGCAGCACGTATGAAACCACTTTTCTCAGATACTTTATCTTCCACACTCCCACTTCCCCCAAACCTGAGTAGACACATCCCCAACCTTAAAGATCCCACCTCCCCAAGTCTGACCCACTGTAGTTTTTCTCTTCCCTCAGTCATACAGAGCTCTCATCTGTTAAAGGCACCATGCATCAGCTGTAGCATCTGACACTGGATCACCTCTGTCGTTACGTCAGAGCATAAACTGAAAGTCATTTCTCTGGTCATTTCAAAACTGATGCACTGTGCACATTTCCAGATTTTGAGCTGTATTCTCCTCTAGTCCTGCTGCCCACAACAATTAGTGTTAGATCTTATTAGAAAGACCAAAATGCTCCTCAGAACATCCTGACACCTGAATCCTACCTCTGTCTAACACAGACCTGTCTGTAGACTGAAACAGCTCTCCCCTTTAAACCATAGGAGACTAGAGTAAAGTTACCAAGAACCTCTGAGTAGACTACACTCTCTTCTCAAACTCCACTCGCCTCGTTTAGCAAATAAATTCGGACCTATTTAAAAAATGGTTTACAGTACATTTTTGTAATTAAGCTGCGCAGAAGACGCATTAAAATATGGTTAAAGGATGGTGCTCAGTGGTTAAAGGCTAAAAGTTTATTTAAGAGTTTGTTAGTGATTAAGTAAGAAAGTTCTTGCACTGACGCCGAAACTGTTGAACTGCCAATAGTTAATTAAAGGAACTCTGGCAAACTGCTTGCACTGAGCATGTGGTACTCTGTTATCTACTTAATGTTTCTTTCTTTTTTAATTCATTTAACCAGTGAATTAGGTCATTTTTTAACATTTGAAGGTAGTGCTATACCAGTGCTGCAGAGAATGAAGAGTCTACTCAGTGTGATCTTGGGTGTAGCATACAGTGCTTTCAAGAGGCGTTTTGTTTTATTTTATTTATTTGATTGTGCTTTGTTTAAGTTTTCTTTTCTTTCACAAATGACCACTAAAGGAAAGAAAATAAAGGTAAGTGCAGCAAATGTCACATTTTGTATTACTTGCTGTTACAGCTCTCATCAGGAGCTATGGTGATTAAGCTGAGGTTACATCATGTTTCAAATAATAAGTTTCACAAAGTGTGTGAGTCCAAGCTCGCACCAAGAAATAAATACCATATGCATTGTATTGCGGTTGGTCTGTGTGATATGGCTGAGATGAATATCACACACACAACTGTATTCTACTTTAATGCAAAACCTCTACACTATTTTCAAACTTTGACAGCTCATTTAGTTTTTAATTAGTTTGCCTGGAACCATTAATTTAAACTACTTTTGTGAACTAATTACCTGACGTGATCATACAGTATCGTCATGATACAATTCCACTGAAAGACGACAGACTGTATAAAATGCTTACCTTTGTATGTTGTTTGTTAGTTTGTCCTTTGTGTATATACAAGTAGGCACATTATACAAATGTAATAATTACTGCAACAAACTGTGGAGAATGCTCAAAGCAAACCTCATCTGCCACACTGTTAACTGCTACTGACAAAGTCTGTTGAGGTCAGTGAACAGTAAACCATCAAGACACGAACAGCATTGGAGTAATTCATCACATCTTTGAATTCTTTGTTGTGTAAATGTTTGAGAGTAGCCGTGTGTTTGCCCGTCTCACCTTTTTCTTGCGCCTTGCAGCTGAAGCTGTGTCACCCAGTGCGGCCTCTCAGAGCATCAGAAGATCCTCTGAAGGTAGGTTTAAAATCAAATTCTCACACTTGCGTGCAGAGACCATAAAAACATAATTAGGATTTTGTAATTGTGAGATGAGCATGTAGTTATGATAAAGTTAGAACTTGTATTTACAGTGAATCTTGTTTAGCCTGTACCTCAGGTGCAGTGTAGTTTTGTGGCTTTTAGTCACATTTACCTCAAGAATTACTTCCAACTTTGTTTTTCAACCCCATTTTTGCACTTTTACCTGTGTTCTTTCTTACCTCCATTTGTTATGGTCTCCGGTGATTAATACACCACACAGTCAGTTTGTCATTACCAGGTCAGTGTAGGACGGGGGGCATTTATCAAAATAAAGTTGGTGAAGGGAGAAGTAGTAATGTTCACAGGTGAGCTCCCACTAACCTGAGCTGTCCTTGAAATAATTCTCTCTCATGGAGTAAATGTTTTTGTGTTTTCATTTGTCTGACTCGCTCAGCGGGGAGTCTGGTGGAGGACATTGGTGAAATGATTCTTCAGCTTCGGAGACAAGTGGAGAGCCTCTTCAGCATGAAGTACGGTAAGTACCTGTACCTGTTCTGTCAGGTCTGCTCATTTTGCAGTAAGACTTTGATCTCCTCCACATGTACACACCCATTACCAGTGTACAGAGATTAAAAGCTAAGCTTTTAAAGTATTCAAATATTAATATTGTAACATTCAAGTTTTTTAAATAATTTAGCACATTGGAATTAGTCTGTTCAATGTGGGGTAAATTAGAGGAGGTGAAAAATAATTATCTAAATTTCACATCAGAGGAGTTAAAGCAAAGAGGTATCAAGCATTTGTGTTTTCATAGCAGATAAAAACTGTATGAAGGAAGCAGCTTATCAACATCAGACGACTATCAACAACATTAGGTATCAGCCAAACAATGTTTTGCTTGGTTTGATAATGGTAAGAGTATAATCACCAAGGTAATTGCTGAGATCAGGAAACATGCCGATAAGAGCAAAACTGGTGGTAATAGGCCCTCACTCCAGTCAGCCTGTAAACTGGATGTTTACAACTGACTGGTTTGTAATTTTACCATCCGCCTTTGTAGCGTCTTCCAAATAAGTCTGGCTATCCTGCAAGTGTCTTCATCTGTCTCTGCCTTCTCCTCTTCCTCAGCTGAAGCTCTGGGCCTTCCTGAACCAGCCAAGGTGCCCTACTCCAAGTTCCAGATGTACCCAGAGGATCTGTACGTCACCGGGCTGCCGGAGGGGATCTCCCTCCGAAGGCCCAACTGTTTCGGAGCAGCCAAACTACGCAAGATCCTGGCTGCTAGCAGTCAGATCCAGTTTGTTATCAAAAGGTAAGAGCGTGTAAAGACACTGTACAGTATACTATGTTTATCATTTAATGTCCATATTACTTAGTATAACAGGGATGTCTTCAGACACTTTAATGTAGCTGCTGATTCACTGCACAGTAAATATTCTACTAATCTTTTGTTTGTTTCCAGACCTGAGCTGTTAACTGAGCAAGTAAAACAAGAAATGCCTTCTATCCCTGTCTGTGATTCAGGTACGTCCATCTTATCTTCTTGTTGGAGATGTTAGGCATGCAGCCATAATGTATTTAAGTGAATGTAACTGAAAAATGACAGCAAATCGTCCACTGTTATATTATGTATTATTTGCCCTTTTATCCAGACAGGAAGGCTTCATTAAAAGGCTTTGTTTTGTTGAAATTCAGGCCCTAGATACATTAGGGTTTAGTCCTGGAAAATTGCACCAACACAAAAAATCCGGAAGCTTTATTATTCACTATCCCTGTGCTGTAAATGGCATATTTACCTAAAAGCCCTGCTGAAAAAATGAAGCCACTCTGCATGTCATGGTCATGAATTTGTAATTATTTGCTCATTTTCCCAGTCCCATTATTTTGTCAACATTAGTCATTTCTAATTTAGATTGTGCAAGCTGAGACTGTGACCAGTTTGCAAATTGCAGCAGGAGCTCCAGTGAAGTGTTTTCCTGCATACCAGATCACCAACAGCTTGTGTGTTTGTAATGGCTGCTGTCACAGCTGCTTGCACCATTGTTTTAGTGAATAAAGACACTGTGAATTCATCATCGTCACTGTATCTGGACCTAACTCAGTCATATTATATACAGTACACATCTCTAAAGGATGTAAACCTGCATCCTTCCCACAGACTGCATTAGTGAGAGCTCTGAAGATGAAGTAGTATCTTAGCTGACAGGCTAAGGCTGTATGCAGATAAATTCTACCATCTGGAAGCTCATAATTTAAGATGCTATTAATACTGTATAGATTGTTAAGCCCCTTGAAGCTTGTGATATGTGATTTGTGGTTCATGATAGTGGGCGCTAAAAATAAAATGACTTGAATTTGACTATTTGCACTGTCCTCTGCAGGCCTTGAAATTATGAGGTCAAATCCAGTTCACGCTTTATTTTTAAAACCTGAAGGAAAAAGAAAGTCCTTGCAGGGATTTCCTGCAGCTATCGCTACCTTTTATTCGTGAACAAAGCTCAGCTGCTGGAACAAGGAGCTCTTAGTGTTTGTAGTAAATCTTAAGAGACAACAAAAACAAAAGTTTAACCTTTAAATGTTTTTCCAAAGAGCTGGATGCCAAGGACGCAGCATCAGTAACAGAGGATACCGCAGCTGTATCCAAGAGACCTGGATTCTCAGGTACATTCGGGATTCAGTTTTCACTTCCACTCATCACTTTGAAGCTTGGATTTGATGCAGTGCATTGTTGAGACATAAATCTGTGTTGTGTATTGACATTTATCACCCTCACTTTTAAAACTAAAGAATGAAAAAGGCTCAATAACTGCAGCACTCTGAGGAAGTGCATTGTTGGAATGGATATTTATTTAGATGAAATTTCAAAGTGCCTTCTGTCCCCCGTCTGCAGAGTGCTTGGAGTCCAAGCTGTCCAGGATCGACCTGGCCAACACACTGCGAGAGCAGGTCCAAGATCTGTTCAACAGGAAGTATGGGGAGGCATTGGGCATCAAGTACCCCGTCCAAGTGCCTTACAAGAGGATCAAAAACAACCCGGACTCGGTCATCATCGAGGGCCTTCCCCCCGGCATCCCCTTCAGGAAGCCCTGCACCTTCGGCTCCCAGAACCTGGAGAGGATCCTGGCAGTGGCTGATAAAATCAGCTTCACCATCACCAGGTGGGAACCTGTGTCATTCACAGTAACAGTTAGGACAGTACAGAGTTGTCTGAAGCAAACATAACTTATACTATACGCTGCATGTTATAGACGGGGTCATCGCTGATCGTTGAATTAAAGATACTGAAACCGCACTTCTCAAGTTTCAGAAGCTACAAAAAGAGAAAGGATCAAATACTACTTTTTGAGGAGCTGGAAGCTGAGAATATTTGGCATTTATGTTTAATAAATGACTTGTAAAATTAATCACTTGTACAAACACTATTAAAAAATAAGTTTTAGCAGCTTTAGAGCCTGATCAGCATCAAAATACAGCAAATTGTAAAATCTGACAGTGTTGGGAAACCTTTTAAAAATCGCAGAATCTGCTCCAGTGAGAAGAAAAATAAATAACTTTCTTGGCCCGTTTTCTAACTTTGCACAGAAATGTAACTGAAATCTGTCAACTTGTTTTTGAGATATCCCAACATAACAACCCTCCATGGCATTGTTTGGGTCTGCAGTCAACAGGGTCTGTTGTTTTCCACAGTCACAAAACTTAATGAGATGTTGTGCTGTTTAAAGAAAAACTTCAAAATCCAGTTTTAGTTTAGAAAGAATCTTTGTGAGCTCGCAGCATGCTGCCAGAGACTGTGAGTTCTTCAAACAGGTAGAAAGCAAAATTATTTTATTAACCATAAAAACAGAACAGGCTTAAATATTTGCTGCATTAGAACATTAGAGAGCAGCCACCCTGTACTGTTGCAGACAGGAAGACTTGAATTGCTGTGTCTTTAAAAATCATAGTCAAATCTTTGAATCCTTCATCGTGACCTTCTCCTTTCACTTTGTTCTTCTCAGACCTTTTCAAGGACTCATTCCAAAACCAGGTCAGAACAGAATTTGATTCATTATCAAATCTGATTAATTAACTATAATCTCAGCATAGTGAACTAATATTAATGTCATGTAATATTAATGTTTCATCATTTTATCAGCACCTCGACGAGTCACTTTACTAAAGAAGGCCTACGCCTCGATAAGTGGTGAGTAGAAAATGTTTTACAGCATCCTGATTTTCAGGAACTTTATTTTGAAAGTCGTCAGTAACTGATCGTCTTCACCTGACAGACGATGACGACATCAACCGCATGGGAGAGAAAGTCGTCCTCCGAGAGCAAGTCAAAGAACTGTTCAACAAGAAATACGGTAAATGGATGTTCATTATTATTTGATCTAGATTTAGATGATAGAGAAGAGAGAGAGAAGGAGTGGGAAAAGGAAAGAGAGAAAAGATGAGAGAGTTACAGAAACGAGAGGGAGAGAGAATGAAGAAAGGGACAGATAAAGTAAAGGAGAGATAATGAGAAAGAAGAAAGGGAGTGGAGAAAAGAGAAGACAGAAAGGATAAAGGGAGAGAGAGAGAGAAGATGGGGAGAAAAGAGGGAGAGATAAAACAGAGAAGACGGAGGAGAGAGATAAGACCAGTAAAAAGGGGGAGAGAAAAGAGAAGAGAGAGGGAGAGAGAAAGGTGAGAGGACAGAAGAGAAGGGGGGCAGATAAGAAAAGAGGAGAGAGGGAGAAAGGGAGGGAGAAGAGAGGATGAGAAAGAGGAGACAGGAAGAGAAAAGAGGATGAGAGAAAAGAAAGAAAAGAGAGGGAGGAGGGAAAAGAAGAGAGATGAGAAAAGGAAGAAAAGAGGAAGAAAGAGGGAGAGAGAGAAGAGAAGGAGAAAGGGTGAGAGATAAGACAAAAGAGAAGAATGAAGAAAAGAGGAAGAGAGAAGAAAAGAAAAATGAGAGAAGACGTGAGAGGGAGAAAGAGGGAAAAAGGGAGATGGAGAGAGAAAAATGAAGAGAGGGAGAGACAAGAGAAAAGAAGACAGAAAAGAGAAAAAGGAGGAAGAGGAGAATAAAGTGAGAGAAGGGGAATGAAAGGTGAGGGGGAGAGAGAAAAACAAGAGGTGGACAGAAGAGAGAAATGAGGAGACAAAGGGAGAGAGAATGAGAAAGGGAGACAAAAAGAGAGAAGGGAAGAGAGGGAACACAGCACAGTGCAAATTCCACAGATGTACAGTAATATTACCAACAACAACAATAATGCTAATAATTAGAATAAGAACAGTAACAGTGTGTGTGGAGCAGGATCATGGGGGTAGCAGGTGGTCTGCACACACAGATCCAGACTCTAACACTCCAGAGGCAGAAACATCTGCAGGACCGGAGAGAGGAGAGAAAGCACAGACGTACGATAGAGAAGAGGAGAGGGGAGCTCAGTGCATCATGGGAAATGTCATGTCAAAGCTCTCACATCGTCCATTTAAATGAATCAGACTCAGGACAAAGTGAGAGAGGACTGGGATATATCATATTCTGGATGAGGCCAGTGTGCTCCAGTAGCATCATTACCTACCATTAGCTTTCCTGATTTACTTTAATGGGCATTATTATACTGCAGGCTAAATACTGAGAAGTAATCACTTTATACATATGGAAAAGTAAAAATACCTTGTATCAGATAGAAAACGCAGCACAGCAGCACGCACTGTTATTACAATAATTATTCACTATTCATTTTTCCTCAGGCACTTTTACTTCCTCTTCCCTACACTGATGAAGTGAAATGTAAACTTCCACATTTCAAACCTGTCATTCAGTTAAAGTTGTGTTTATATTAACATTTAGAGTTGTTTTGGTTTTTTGGTCAAAAAGCTTACCTGTTGTCTTTGTTGGGTTTAGGTGAGGCTCTGGGCTTAGACCGCTCCGTCGTGGTCCCGTACAAGCTAATCCGTGGCAGTCCAGAGTCTGTAGAAGTTAGTGGCCTTCCAGACGACATCCCCTTCCGAAACCCAAACACCTACGACATCGTGTGCCTGGAGAAAATCCTTCAAGCCACAGATAAAATAACATTCAACATCAAGAGCCAGCTACAGTGAGTGTGGAGACACCTGAATATCCAGCAGCCTGTTAGTTGTCACCACGCTGTGTATTCCAGTGGGAATTTAGGGTTTTGCTTCTTGGTAGTTAAGCTCATTACAGTTTATTTATGCTTTGGATTTAAATCCAGCCTCTGAGATGTCAGAGAATAAATCTCCCTACACTGCAAATGTAAATAATATGAAACAGTGAACAATATTTTGACATTGAAGCAGTTAAGCTATGATGAAAGAATGGAGGCAGACTTAAATCATGCTAAATTTTGGCATTTTTCTTTCTTTTTAGTTCTGAAATGAATGGAGCCCAAACAGTACACTAATGCATATGACTCTGTTGTTTTGTAATTGTAAGAAAAAATATTTGTTTTGACTCCATCTCTGAAAACAAGCACTACACCACCTGAAATGACACAGCTTTCTCCCTCTCACACAGGCCCTTTGCAGAAATCTGTAGCCAGGCCTGTAACACAGGTAGGTGCTCTTTCATTTCCTTGCTAGAGCTACTGTATGTGCTGTGAAACCTACTGTCCGTACCTGGAAGTGAAACCATTTCCTTTGTGTCGTCAGTAGGAACAGACGCCTCCACCAATCGACGAAAGCGCAAGAGAGTCCAGGAGAGCAATCGAGTTCCTGCCTCCTCTGACCTGGGGATATCAACCAATCAGATTCCAGTGATGGTACGTTTGAAAAACACGAGACGTTAGAGAATAACTCTGGTACTTTTTGAACCTGGGCCTTATTTCCATGTTTTGGGTGCAAATGACTATAGGGACAAAAATGAGCATTAACAGCAAACAGCTACTGCAGTCTCACACAATGGACATGTATCCACAAAGTCCACTAAAGTGCTTGTTTTTGCCTCTGACAGACTCAGATTGTTACTATAGGTGTCTGTAATAGGACTGATAGGATAAGAGTCCCACAGAAATAGATCTTTTGATCAAACATTTACACCTACTAAACATGGGAAACTAAGACCCAGAGTCAAAAATAAAGAGGACACAAAATTGGATAAATTAGGCATAAGGTCAAAACAAATCAGCAAAGGAGGACGAAAGCACTGGTCACAGATGAAATCAACATTAGGACACAAATGTATTACGAACTGCATCAGGTTGTATTTGTACACAACTGTCTGCTTTACTGTAACCACTGAAAGCTAATATTAAAACTGGTTTTCAGGCAAGGTCAATAACCTCTTTGTAGTAATAAAATTATTTTCTCCTCCATTATGACTGACTTTCCTCTATCATTGTCTCTCTCTGTGTGCGCCTGCAGCAGTGGCCCATGTACATGGTGGACTACAGTGGAGTGAATGTGCAGGTTCCCGGAAAAGTCAATTACTGAAGGACAAACCTGGACTGCAGCAAAGGGATAAAAGGAGGAGTTTGTCAAAGTGATATTCGTGACTCTTCCACATGCGACACTAACACTTGAGTGCTAAAGCTAAACAATCTCTCCAGACTGAATATAGGGAGCTGAAGGTTTGACTCTGTGAATGACGTCCCGAGGAACAACAGAATGTACGTGGATCAAAATGTTGCAGGGTAAAAGCTTGGCTTGTCTCTCTGTCTCCTGCCTTCACACAGTGCCGGCAGGACGGCCATCAGTTTTTGTTTCCTTCTAAAGCTGATCATGACAGTAATATTGTTTTTTACAAAGCAGAAGATATTACTACAGTCATGTTATTTGCCCTTGCATTTATGAAGTGTCCATCCACTGAGTCATGTTGTTGGATCCAACATTTGGTTGCAATGTATTACTGACAAAAAAAATGTCTTTGATAGCGATCTGGTTCCATAATATTCAGATATTTGTACTTTTTATTTATTATATTTATTGAAATATAACATTATGTGCAGGGATGTAAAATACATTATTCTGTTATACAGCTCCTTGGGGAACTATCACAACACTAACACAGATACTACTAGTCACTCAGTAACTACAGGTAACCACTGAAGACAAATTAAACAGCAGCAATGAAGTGTCTTAATTAGGTTTGGGGCAATTGCAAGCCATCAGAAATTAAAGGAGATAAAATGGACTCACAGTCTGCCTGATGTGTAGACACCTCTGCTCACAGCAGCAGGAAGCACCTGCAGTGAAAACAAGACAGACCTTCAGTGAAACGCCTTTTTATGTTAGCACCACATTAACAATATGTAAAATATCTCATTTAAAGTCAGCCTGAATGTATCATGTAAAGGAAAGAATGGTATGTTATTCTGCGATGACTGTCTCTGGACTAACGATATTTAATATGCTGTACCTTAACGCCAATTAGGCCTTTGAAATAAAATGTGTTGCCTTGCACTTTGATTTTGTTGGAGTTTGTTTATGTGTTGTTGGGTATATGATCTACACAAGGTCAACTTTAGTCAGTTTGTATCTATTATATATAGGAATCAGGACAGTTAAAAAAATCACTAACCTCTACAAAATCAGATATAAGCAGGTTGTGAGATGACTGGCTGGAGTTTAACTCTATCTAATGTTAAACAGGAAGTTTCCAAATGAATTTTAATTTTGTTTTGAATAAATATGAAAAATAATCTCTAACAAAAAGAAAGTTAACATTACTTTTATTTTCATTACTTTTCATTATTAAGTTGTAATTGCTACATTTCCTTATTATGGTTTAGAGTTGAACAAATGCTAATACTTCTCTCATGAGTTTTTTATTTTGAGGGGTTAACACTGAATTTTACACATCTGTCAATTCATCTTATTTCGAAGCTGGTGATCTGTCATTTTGTTGGTTGAAATCTTGCTAGCAAATTTGAACTGCTGTTGCAAGCTAATGACGCTAATGCTAACTCCATGAGTTAGCTGAAATAAAACAATTTTGGTTGATTAACATACAGAGTAGGAGATTTATTCCATACATTTTCTATTTTCAAATAATAGCACATCACACCTCACATGCCCAGCTGCCATTACTGTAGCTACTGTGTCTATAACCCTGACAAATAATGGGTCAGTGTAGGTAGGTGGTGATGAACAAATGATTCAGTAATATCTTTGAATTAGTGTCATTCACTGTGTTAATTATCCATTATTAGTGAGGAGAATAAAGACAGAAGATTATTTTTACAGTTGTATACTGGTGAAAATGAGGAGCTATTTACCTGACAAGGGCAGAGGATGATCTGAGGATTTTAATTGCTCGATGCTTGGTGCTTGATGTAACCATTTATGGCTGTTGATGAAAAGAAGAATTCAGTCACAAAGAGAAAAGACACATTTTTCCCAGTAAGTGGCAATTAAAGTTAGTTTAAGAGCACATTAGTTCTTAAAGGTGATAAAACAGTGAGAATAATAGAACTTGGAGCTTAGTGTGTGAGACAGGCTCCTGGCTACACTCCCTAACCTCTGTGGGAAGCAACGAGGAAGTTTCTGATGAAAGGAAAGGAGGCTGATGATACTGACTGGGTGAGGAGAGGAGGCGTCCGGTGAGAGGTGAAGAGGTGTCTGTTACCAACTGGTGAGGACATGAGGCGGCTGATGTTAAGACATGGAAATGAGACGTCTGATTTTGGCTGCACTGAATTGAGAATAGCAACATGCTCAGTCTACTCGTATCTGTCTTCGCCATTAAGATCTAGAGGGCCCTGGTAATTCACCATCATGCAACAACAGGACCACATCTGATTTACTGAGCCTGCCAAGGTGAGAGGAACTGCTGAATCCCAAATGTGGTACTCTTTTATTCACCTAATTGATTGTCTGGCGAGACGACAGAGTCTGGTTATGGCCTGGGTCTCCTTAGTTTCCTTTTGGTGCTCGAAAGGTTGAGTGATCACTGGCTCCAGTAGCTCCAGGATTCCTGACTGCCTGGTCAACTCCTCGTCAGAGATGGAGCCAGTGAATAATTCTGATGCAAAGGTGATCTCTTGTATGTGGTGAGTGTTTTAGAGGTCACATCTGACCTCCGAGCTGTCAATAACAACCCTCACATTTGGGCTGTACTGCTGGAGTTTCAGGGGCATCGTTTGTCTCACCTGCTCCTGCGACATCCAGATTTGAACTGATCCCAACACAAAGGTACAAGTAGTTTGACCATGTGATGACAACACGGCTCACTGCAGAAAGCAGCGATGCTCAGGCAGAACATAAAGAACTCATCAATAAGCTGCAGCTCATGTCTGAGGTTTGGCCTCATGACCTCTTTCTCCACAGTGGCAGCTCCAATGCTCCTCGCCTTGGTCCAGTACACAATGGTGGATGCAGAGGCTTCAACTGATCTCCAGAAGGCAAAAAAGGTGTGTTTGTGGCATCAGGCATGCACCATCTATCCATTAGGGGTCCAGGGGGTTGAGGGCTTGAAGCCAGATCCTTCAACTCAATTTTTTCCAATGCCTCATCAAGTTCACCTAACCAAACAGAAGCAAGTATTAAAACGTTATTATTAATACATCTTAATTTGGTAAATGACTATCTGTTTACTTATGTATAAACCAGTTAGACCGTCACTGTGAATACATGCTTTATTCTTGTCACAAGAAAAAGCCAATCAAACACAGATTTTACAGAACCCTATATCCGTTTTTTTGCACCACTTATTGTTGGAGATGTGTGTTAGTCATCCCAGTTAAATCCTTAACACTGTTTGAAACCCACTTTCAGATGTGTTTCTTCTTTTTATGAAAACACAAGAGGGGCAAGGTCACTGCTCTTTTCACAGTGTCTGTGTTATCCCACACAGAATAAAACCACTCTGAAAGTGACAACAGCTGCCTCTGCAGCCAGGAGTGGTAATTCATTCTAGTATGCGGTTAATCTGTTTCCATGTATAGAAAACAAAGCCTAGAAATCGCATAACCAGAGCTACGACCGCGCAGTCCCACTCACTGAACTGAAACATGGCCGAACGGTGTGTATTTCCCATGATGCCCGGCTTCAAACACCGGAAGTTCTGTCGATGTAACAAACTCCGCTTGGATATTTTCATATTTTCCTCCTTAAACATCGGATATTAACGCTGGTTTTTGATCGATTCCAAGACTTTTGACTGATCATCAGTTCGGCATCACTGTTGAACTTGCTGGGACTGTTTCCCGCAGTTTAAGCCGCCAACTGTCACTCAGATAGGCACTTCTTGAAGGAGACTGTGCCCGATCACAAGTTACAGTTTAAGAGCAGGCGTTCGGGGTGCGGGGTGGAAACAAGTCGTTGTACCATCCAACTAATTCTGGAGCTGTTATTTCACGGTTAATATCATATTGCTTTGAGTTTCCTTCAATTTCCCCCTTAACCACCATTCATCTTCGTCTTACGTTAGCTTGCAGACTAGCACAACTGCTAGTGTAACGGAGTTAATGTATAGCATGTGTAATTCCACTTGCCACCCCACACACTGTTTATTAATTACGGTTTTATTTTACCGTCATTAAACGCAGCACCCCTGCTGACTAGGGTCGTGCACCCCGGGGAGATAGCAACAGTTTTGCTGCGCTGTCTCCCAGGTGAGTGCACTCAGTGTTAGCTCTGTAATTATTTTGGATCAATTTCAATTTCAATTTAATTTCATATGTAAGTGGTTGTTTTATGTTATTATATTTTTGTAACGCTTTAGCTCCCTGTCGGTCGAGCATATTCTTTTGTGAGAGTGACGATTTTTTAACTTAATTGTTCGTAGCGTGATTAGCATGTGGTGTGTTAGCTAACATGCATTTTTTTTTTTTTTTTTTTAATTTTAGCTTCACAGTGTGAGAGCATGCTTGGGTGTTTCTGATGAGACTGACTATACTCTCCTGCCAGGTATGTGTTGTGTCTATTTTATGTTCCTTTTAAAACTAAATGAACAGTTTTGCTGTCTCCCTGCTCCATTTGTGATAGTGTCAGAGTTTCAGTTGTCATCGACTCTCTGAGACTGGATGTGTCTTCTGCATTTATCCAGATAATGTTAAGCTCACCAGGACGAGGACGGTAGTAGTCATGCTCCCAAAACAACACTGGCCCTCGTCTCTTCTAATGGACAAAACCCATCTTATTTTAGTCATTCATCGGTGGAAAGATAAATATGGCTGTTTCTTTGTTGAGTTTGAACAAAACGACACGCTACATGACTGGCTGCTTCTACACTCCGCCATTGTGACTGGAAGAGACCTTTCTCAACATCCGGTTTTTAAAACTTCCCTTCCTTCTAGTATGCAGAAATAACAAACTACATTTATTTAAATACTATATTCTCTTAATCAATCCAGTGTTTCCTAAGAAATCAGTTTCTTAGTATCCCCTCCATAACCCATCCTCGTCCAGTCAACATCCACTCTATGGTCATTATTCATTTATCATTAGAAACTTTATTCTCTTTTATGTGTTGAACTGTATGCTTGTCTGTAGATAAATTTAACATTTTATGCATGCGTAGCTGACCTGCTGTGCCCTGGCTCAAAAGATTGTACCAGCAGTTAACTGGAATTCATTAATTTAAGTGTACCAACTGAATATTGTCTCTACAGTAGATGAATCAGCTCCTCTTTAGAAAACTCATAAAATAAAAGGTTATGTTTTTTTTTTTTTTTTTAAAACACACTCACCAAGCACTTGAAGGGGTACAACAGCAGAAGACCAAGTCAGGTTCCACTCCTGTCAGCCAAGAACAGCAATCTGAGGCTGCAGTGGGCGTTTGAGACTGTTCCCCTTGATTATCCACAGAAGTTCCTCTGATCCACACTGAACGTCAGACTTTTCCAAATCAGTTAAACCAATATTTTGGACATAGATCATCCACAATACATGGAGCAAAAGAATGAAAGAGTAAACAACTATTTGGAGAGAATACAATTCTCCTTTTACAATTACTCTCCCTGGTAACAAGGCAGGCTATTTGCCCACATTCAGTCAGTCCAAACAAACAGCATCCTCACTGAAGTCAGAGGCTTGTACAAATGTTCATCCTCTCACTGACCTGTTTCCCAGCCTGCAGCCCATGTTTCACCCTTCTCCTCCATAACGCTTACTTCCTCCACATCTACCTTGAACCCAAAGCGCTGCTTTGCACTTAAGAGTCCATTAAGACAGAGTCAAAGTGAAATTCTTTGCCAAGTGGTCATGTTCTTCTCTTAACATTTCCACTACAAATAAATGTTTGAGTGGTTAAAGAGACATTTATTCAGCAGGAGGAGCTGGGTTCAAGCCCTGCAGACAGAAAACAGCAAAACTGCTGAGAAGTCAGAGCAGCACACTGACGACACTGAAGGCATACAGAAATAGCATTCACCTACTACACCTTAAAGGTGCAGGAAAAACATTTCTCAGTCAGCTTCTTACTACTATTACTATGAACACACAGATTTCTACCTGGCTCTGTTAGGAAAAAGTAATGTAATAACAAATAACTAAAGGAATTAGCAAGCTTGCTCATTACCTAACTCATACCACATCCTCAGTCACTGCAGGATTACAAATTGGTGTGAGGCTGATCTTAAGTAGATTTACTGTTACAATAACTCATGTACCAGCAGCTATGACAAGCCAACTGCAAAGGACGCACTTCTAACCAACCTGAGTCAGCTGAACACCACCTGCTGCTGGTGAGACTGGGTGACATTTAGTCAGCGAATTAGCAGGAAATGGAAACATGAAGGTGACTGATACTGATAAAAAGAAGAGACAGACCAGGCCTACATGTGGATTATCTTGGATTTCTGTCTCATGGATTTACCACAGTCTCCATAAAGTCATCACATCTATCAAAGGGGGTATGTATGATGGAGTAGAACCGGAGACCACCTGACAAGGCTGTGGGGATATGTTGAACCACTGGTCTGGTTCCTACTGTACTCCAGCAGCTTGTCTGCTCTTAAGACTCTAATCGTGAGGCCAGTGAGGCCAGCCTGAGTGATTGCTTTTTCAAGACAACCTATAACACCAGATGATGAAGTTTTACGACCCCGTTCTAACACTTCCGTTGACTTTTTATATTATTTTTGAGAGATTAAACTTTGTGTCATATTTTTTGAAGTTGAGTGAAGAATATGTTCTTGACTTCTAGGCACTATATTTTAGCTAAAGTGAGCAAATTTTCCTTGAAACATTTTGCCTTTTCTTCTTTTACCTACCGTTATTGCAGATGTCTCAACTCCACAATCGTCTCAACGTTCCCATTACCGTGTCCAGAAAGTCAGGACGTGATCATTTGCCTGTCTAATCTATAGTGCCACAGGCAGCCCATCTACTGAGAGTTATCATAGGTCTGATGATCACTCTAAATGACCACACAGGAACACATTATGAGGCCACTTACGAGGACCAGGAGCACCCTGAAGTGCAAACGCTGTAATATTCTCTCCACATATTAAAGGCTCATGAGCCACACACCAGGAATAAATTCAGGCTCTTTTCCTGACCCTGATGGAAACACAACTGAAGAGCCACGATTCATTTTGCTTTGATTTCTTTATTGCAGAGATTTTTTTTCTCAGTTTTGCTCGTATACATGTCAAAACTCAGTTCAGCGACTGTACTGCAGTACTGTGAGCAGATTAATGCATGTGAATACAGGAGGTGAGTTTGCAGCCAGTGGGACCATTAACATGCTCACCACAGCTTCATGTGTCTTGTTTAATCAAGACGAGTTCAATGACCTTGATTGTCACACTGTAAAATTTTTTTAACCAGAGGTTGTTTTTTCTTTTTTCTCAATCTCAGCGATCCCGTCCCATTTGTTTGAGGTCATCAAGCTGTATACGATGTAACCTTGTCCCTTCCCACAAACATGGTAACACAAACTAACATATTAAGTGACAAAAACAATGCCTGCAGAACGCCCACAGGAACAGTGACGGCAAATTCAGAACATGAAAACTCACCATGTGAGTGCATTAGACACCTGTTTATCAAATTAGTTTCGGGAATAAAATATGACAACAGATGGTCGAATTAGTAGTAATGTTAAAAATATACAACTTTATCCTCCTAAACTGGCATTTGTAGACACAACCGGTTTCATTTTTTTTCTTTACATACTTTTGTTTCATTCACGTTTTTTCTTTTTTCTTTTTGTATTTACAACAGTAATGTATTGCCCCTTCTCATCAAATAGGTTAATATATACTCACTTTGCTACTAAAGTTTCAGTGTGTCATTGTGCTAAACACAAATGTTTTCCGCAGAAACACTTTAATTGCATAACTTCCCAATCTGAAACAAGTTAACTGACCTTTACTGGGAAATCACACACCTCAGCTAAATGCACTGTCACAACTAAAGTGCTTAATGAGATTTTTATCCCCAGTGTAAGCTGCCATTCTCATGGTAACTGGACAAGGGGATACAAATGAGGCTTTATGGAGAAAACAAAACAGAACAAGAAACACAATCTCCAGTTTGTAGAGGTGTGATAGAAGAGGCTCAGAGTAAGAGGAGCCCCGTTTTTCTCTGAGTTCAGTCTGGAATATGTGATGAGAGGGAATGTAGTGGTGCATTAATCATTCACAGTGAGCACTCCACTGTGCATCCTTTCCAGAGAAGCTTCAAGACCTTTGTTAAGCTCACTTCTCCCCGTCGCACACTCAATGAGATTTGGGCAGACGCTGACTTACACTAAATAACAGACAGAGGTGGAAGGAGGTCCGCCCAGCCACAGAGGTGGTTTTTGAAGGATTAACTCAGTGGTCAGCAGTGAGTGGAAGTGTGTGAAGCTGAGAGCTGTGACCTAGCTGCTGCTGCTGCTGCTGCTGCCCAGAGGTTTGAGGCAGTCCTCTGTCACGCCCTGAGAGGCCAGCTCAGAAAGAACATTGTCCAGATAGTTGGGGTCCGGGTAGCCGTGGCCCGACAAATTGGACATCATCTCCGTTTTGTGGTGGATCCCGTTCCACACTACTGTGTCAGGCTCTCCGGTGGTGCTGGACGTACCCACGGTGAAGATGAGGCGACGCATCCACGCCACCTTCAGCAGCTCCAGCACCTTTTCAGAGGACACAAGAGCAAAGTCTGTCTATCAGGTTTAGAGCTGAAATAACTAACTGAACACAGCCCACACAATCTCTGCATGCTCTGTTCTTTACTGGTGGAACGTTTAACTACTCAACTAGTGTGAACCAGATACACTGACTCTCTGATGCTGCACAGTGGCCACAGATGTAACAGTCTACAAACAAAACAATTTAGCTAAAAGTGGATTATGTAACTGCAGTAAATCATCACAGATATGATGCCTAACTGATGGAAATGAACACTGTTCCCTGAACACCATTCTGATTTTAAGTAGAAAATGAAAGGCTCCTGCTGCAACGTGGGACCGGCTGTGTGTCCGATTTGGGCTATTTTCCATTATCTCAAATCAGTGTTGTACAGGGAACATCACATCAGGGGAGTCTGGTGATGGAAGCAAGTCTGTGTCCCAGCACACACAAACTACAACTGGAATAATTTAATCCAATTTTCCATTAGTGAATTGCATCAGAGATTATTTATAAAAGCTGAAGTGTTCAGCTGCAGTTACCAGCAAGAGGGAAATTAGCTGCTAATTCACCATGGAAACAACACAACTTTTATAATGAGCACGAAATGTTCATCAGAGTAACACACTTTAATCAATGATGGACCATTATGCAAAGTCTTGTGTTAATGGCACTGACTTTATGCACCTGATGTGTCAGGCTGGTCCCTTTGGCTCAACTCTGGTTCGGATCATTAGCACCTATGGTATGGTATAAATCCTGAGAACTGCTCTGTGCTGTAGGCAGGAGCGATGATCACACCTGGTATAGTGTATACACGTGGCAGTAGTGCAGCAGCTGTGAGATGTAACATGTTGCTTTTTACCTTCCTGCCCTTGTCGTTGTCTGGTAGAAAACAGAAGCGAGGGAAGCCTCTACAGGTGTATGGCTGTCCTGGGTTGGGGTGCTCCGGGCCCTGGTGGATGAGAACAAAAACGGACTGATGAATGAAAAGCTATAAAGCTTAATACTTAACATCAGTTGGAACCATAAAATAATCCAATAAACTGTGCTTTTGTAGATTGTTAACATCAGTGCAACAGCTCAATACAAATCAGGTTCAAGTTGCTGTAACGTTAGATCAGTGGCACAAACTGCTCTTTGCTGCAGTTTATCTTCACTCGTGGTTACAGCAGGACACAAAAAGAAATGAAGGTTTTCCCAAAAGAATGTAATAAAGGAGGGTGTCACTGTAAACTGAGGAGAATGCTCCTCCACAGCTGAGCCTGAACATCAATCTGTTAAAAATTTATTTGGAAAACCCTGGTTATTACTGAACAAGCTTTAGTCCAGACTGTAGTTTGTCCTCCAGACGTTTTCTTTCTTCAGTTTCCCCAATTTAAAATGTAATGCACCGTGTTGGCCCAAACATTAAATGTCCTTTACTGGCACCTGTTCACACAAACAGATTTTCTGAAGATATAAAATACTTCCAGACTAGTCTTGCTCGGAAAGAAAGTCCTCATCCTTTTAAGTGTTTCCTCTTGTAGAAGTGAAACATGAATGTAAATCCCACATTTCTGTTTATCAGTCACAGACTGTTGAGTTGGGCTCATGGAAGCAGTCTGAATGATTTTCTCTGGCTTTTCAGCTCTTCATCATGACATTCAGTGACACAGATAAATTATTTGGTCCCCTGTCCATTTCCGCAGTTAAGCCATCTGGAAATGCTTTCGACTTGTTTTTCACAAGTTTGGAATTTATTTCCTCTGTGGCAGCAAAACATTTAACACGAGCCATTAGGAACTCCCATGGGGTTGACTGAGCCAGCTAAACCCAAACCCTAACAGACCAGTAGACTTCCTTATAGCGAAACCTGCTGGCCCAGCAACCCATAATGCAACACTTCCTTTAGGAGTGTTACACTGCTACTCCCTGCAATCAAAAAGAATATCTGCTGTTGTGAAAACGTAATTCTAGACCTTGAACATGATAACACTCTTTTAGACATATTTTCCAGAGAAAAATATTGATGCCAATACAGTGCTAATATCTGCTACTGTGTTTAAAATCAAGACTACCTGGAGGCCGCTGCCCAGGTTGCTACTGCCTAGAGAGGGCTGCTTGAACAAACACTAATATTTTTTGATAAATAAACACTAATTTTCAGCTGCATACACTCTGAAGCTGAGTCATACTGCTTTGCATATTTTGTAGAGAACAGCAGCCTTCTCCCTGTGGATGAAACGTTAAACTCCATGAAAGCATAATTAATCATCCACAAACGGGGCAAAAAACAATCTGTTTTTTTCTTAAGGTTCATAAGGAGACTTGGGACATCACGTGTGCTGCAGTAAATCAGAGTGCTAAAAATACAGTTTTTATGCTCAGATTTTGCAACCCTGGTAATAGATAAATGATTACTGTAAAATGAAAGATTAGGGAAAAACCTAAATGGAGGTTGAAAAATGTTGGGCTGGATTTAACAGTAAATTCTTAACATGTGGAAGGAATCATGAAATTCTGTTGTGGGCCAGATCTGGTTCCCAGAGCCAGTATTTGATACCCCTGCCTTAGTGTGTATTTTCAGGCACATACTTTATCTTGTCAGAATGAAAACACAGTGTGCAGAGGTACCTGTATGCCTGGAGGTATGCTGTAGATAATCTGGATGGTCCCACAGTCTGGGTGACCTGGCAGCGACTGGGCAATGCTGTAAATTTCCATCTTGCCTTTGGGCTGGGTGCCGGTCTTCTCTCCGTAGATTGTCTTACACGAGGGGCACTGCAGGCTGCCGTCCTGAGGAGAAAACACGAGCAGAGAGCCTTTTAAACTGGACCAATCAATACAAACCAGGTAAGTGCTGATCAAATATGCATTGATCTACTGATGAGACTTTTGTTTCACCATTCTGTCTATCAGCAAGTCACTGTACCTCTGCTGTGATCAACAAGGACTCCACGGATGTTTGTACAAAATGTGAGCGATGTGTTACGCTTGGTATTAAGTTTTATACTATACCTTAAATAAACGCTAAACACAAACTTGTCAGATACATCTGTACTTACAGTGTACAGTCAAAAACACTAGTTACTATGGGTTCAGTACCTTTGTTCCATTGTTATACATGGCCAGCATGCAGAGCATATGCAGGGTGTGACCACATTTGATGAATTTCCCCACAGTGTCTGACAGGATGCTCTGGCCTCCCTCCTCTGTGGATGGTGTCTCATAGCCGGATGGATTGGACAGTTGATCCATGCAGATAATGCAGTCCTGAAGGGGAATTCTGTGTTTAGTGTTAGTCACTAAAAATGCATTTAGTCTTACATTGTAGGGCCAGCAACAGCCATTACAACAATCTAAGACTAATCCACCCATACAAAAGACCACAAATTAACCTTTTTTTAACTTTATGTCTGTGATGTCGACCCTGCTCCTGAAACATTTACCTCATCCGGCACTCCAGCCACCACCTCCATGTAGCGCTGAATCACCTCCTCAGGTCTCTGAGCTGAGGCTGGAAGAGGGACAAAGCAGAAAACACAAAACGGTGAAGGAGCTGAGACAGGCCTGACGCTACAACGAAAAGCCCCATCAACTGCCATGGAAGAAGCCACACAAAGTATGAGACGACAGTGAGGTGAGATGAAATGCTTTTCTCTGTGATATCAAATAATTCCCAAACTTTATTTTACTCTGCTTCTGATAAATATTAAAGCAAATGTTGTGGGATGAATGAACCACACACAATTAATGAATGACAATGATTAGCATGAGGAATGGAGACACTTAATGCATGTATCCTCCATATTCTCTCACATACACACATACATGTGAGTGTCAAGTCTGTTTAGGGAACAACTGACAGCTCTGTTTAATTCCAGCGAGCTGCTTTTCTCGGCTGAGTAATGAGGAAATCTGATCAGATTCCAGACATGAATACTGTTAACGTCTAACACAGGTATTCAGGTTAGGTAGTGGTAGACAGTGAGTGGAGGAAGTGTCATTTGTGGTCATGACAACGCAGAGATGGAAAAAAAACAGGCAGAAACAAAGAGGCAGCGATGAAATGAAGCTCATTATAAAGATGAGCAACAAAGCATGGAAGACTATTTAAATGAGCTGAGGTGCATTAAAACACATCATGTGCTTTTTGTTTTGTTTGGTGATGGCCAACAAACAGTATACATTTATTTATGAGCGATACCCCTTAAATGCACATCAAGTTTGACAGTGAATATGATGTACAGTATGCCCAAAGGTTGATTTAAGAGAAAGTCTCAGAATGTCAGAACGCCAGTCTACATTTTTAGACAACCCAAGACGTCGTCGAATGTCTTGTTTTGTGCAGTGAACAGTCACAAACCAAGGAAAAGAAGCCAATTCTTCCATTTGAGAAGCTGCAATCATCAAATCTTTGGCCATTTTTGCTTGAAAAATAATTTAACATAACAACTGGCTGCCAATTCATTTGCTGTTGATCAACCAATAGATTAATTGACCAATCAATGCAGCTTCATACTGCAGCAGTGTCTCATGGAGCATGTGACAATGTGACTAGCTGCAGATCAGTGATGTCTTCTACACCAGAAGCTAATGATCATCCACAAACTGATTTGCTGATGATTACAGACAGCTGACAGATCAAAGTAAAGTCCAACATAAAGTGTGTTGGTAGGGTGTTGTTCCCATCTGTCTGTCTGTAGATATGTGATTAGACTTCCTTTCAAACATGGTTTTTGTAAAACATTGTAATACTATATTTGCACAGCTTAAGGCATTGTTTGTACTTTTCCACAGCACCTCCTTCTGTTGGTGATGATGGTCAGAGAAAGGCTGTACAAAAAGTGCTGCACCTCGCATCAGTGAGAGCTGACCAAAAACCATGGAGAACTTTATGGTGAGTAAGCAGCTGATATTGACAAAAACAACTGGAATGAAAGTGGAGGGGGTAGCAGCAGAGAGGTCAGTGACAGTCAGAGGTAGTCTGGTTTGAAAAAGTCAGTTGGAAAGCACACTGGGAAGCCTAATTTTGCACAGAGTGCACTTGCAGCAGCACTTTTTTCAACTAAAACAGAAATAGAGTAGTGTGAACACGGTGTATGAACACTGAAAGACAAATGAAAGAGAGTCTGATGCAGGATGAAATGTTCCTCAAGCCTTTGATGATAACTGCACCAAAAGAGAAAAAGAGGTGGAGGAAGGGCTGGTGGCGTGGTAGCTACCTCTCCTGTGCTGCCTCTTTGCTCTCCTAACTGAACTGCTGCTGCTGCTGCTGTGGGGCTTGCTGGGCCTGCTGGCTGGGGGGAGGAGAGGAGGAGGAAGAGAGAAAGGAGCAGGTTGCTGCGGTGGCGGAGGCGGCGGCGGCTGTAGCTGCTGCTGCTGCTGCTGCTGAGGGAGGGGGGCAGTGGTGAAGTGCACGCCGAGTCCCACTGCTGACATCAAAATGGAGGCCATGCCTGGAGCGGGGTGGGGTGGGGTGGGATAGGGTGGGGTGGGTTGGGTTGAGGTGGGACGGGGCGGGGCAGAGTGGGGCAGGTGAGGGTTGAGAGCAAGTGGAGATATGCAGGAGTAGAAAGGAACAAATCAAAGGTATGAGAAATGTAGCAGCAGCTGATGTCTCCACTGCAACTCTCACTCACAGACAAAACACTGGAGTCAGACACAGCATTAAGACCTTTCAAAGTAAAACCAACCTGATATTTGTTCAGCATTTGGCCTTGTTTATTTGTTGCCTATGAAGCAGAGTGCTTCTTAAAGTTGAGTTTGCAAGCAGACCAATCAATCAGCGAACTAAGTGAAATGGTTTTCATGATGAGAGCAACAATCTTTGTGACTGGGCACAGTCATTTATTAATCTCGGGCAGTCATGGAGGCAGCAGAATTTATTTTGTGTTTGACAAACAAAGTGTGTAAAATAAAGCAGTGATTATCATTAATGTTCACTCCTGACTAATGAGCATTAGAACTGTACGTCTGGAGAAGAAACCACACGAGTAACCTTCCATTTGAAATCATTCACCAGAGTCATGGCTCAGTGCTTTTCACTGATGAGGTTCTGGTCTCAGAGCTTCCTCCAAGCTGACTGTATTGACTCAGTCAGTTTATCACCGGTAAGAAAATTAGTAATAATTTCAGTGGACAGTGTGTGTGCAGCATAAAAAACACTGACTTCCATGCATGTTAATTGGCTATTTGTTGGCACAAATCTTTTCACTGCTGTGATATTCCATTGGCGTTTTTACTGTAACTCATCGAGCACTATCATACTGGGTGGAGCCTCCCTTTGCTCTAACAACGACCTCGGTTCTTCGTGGCATGAGTTCCACAAGATGTTGGAAACTTCCCTCTGCTCCATGTTGATATGATAATATCACATCACTTCTGCAGATCTGTCAGCTGCACATTCATCTCTCTTCTCACCACATCCCAAAGGTGTTCTGTTGGATTCAGGTCTGGTGACTGTGGAGGCCACTGAAGTAGTAGGTCCACGAATTCAAATTCTGACCCTACCATCTTCATGCATCATCTGAAATCCAGCTTCTTCAGGCCAGGTTGTTTTTTCAGTTTGAACCTGTGCCAGCTGCAGCCTCAGATATCTGATCTTTGTCTTCCTCTGGTGCAGCTCCTTCCACCCTGATGGTTTATGTACAGTCCATTCTGAGATGCCTTTTCTGTTCACCACAGTTGTAAAGAGTGGTTGTCTGAGTTACTGGAGACTTTCTGTCAGCTCTCATCAACAAAGTATTTCCATCCACAGAGCCATCACTCACCGGATGTTTTTTGTTTCTGGTACACTAAAAACTCTAGAAAAAACCCAGGAGATCTGCAGATTCAGAAATACTTGAACCAGCCTGTCTGGCACCAGCACTCATGCCACGGTCTGAGATCCTATTTCTCCCCCATTCTGATGTTTGATGTGAGCATTAAGTGAAGCGTCTGACCTGTATCTGCACTGCTGCCACATGACTAGCTGACTGCATAACTGCATTAATAGGCAGGTGTACAGGTGTTCCTAATAAATCGCTGAGTGTGTGTCACTGATAAATATGCAAACATGGAACAGCTTTAAATAGCTGTACATGTATATGTAAATTACCCTGAGTTAGAAAAGCAAATAGGAAATCTTTGAGAACCGTATAGAGAGAAATGCCTTACAAAATAAGGTGAGCACTGAGTAAGCCTTTCTGTGCTTAATTGAAAACAACTGCAAGTGAGCAGGTGAAACATTTGTCACACATTTAATTCACACGCTGCACATTCAGCTTCCTCCAAGCCACGGCAACAAGTGCTGCTCTCTGTGCTGTCTCATTTTGCCACCTTAAGAAATAAATCAATTTTTACATCAACATTCAATTTATCTGACAGAAATCCAGATGATCTGAACTAACAGATTCATTTTATAGGGACGTATTGTGCTAGTTTTATGAGCAATAGTACATGTACTTGTCTATTATGTTGTTTAGCCTTGAGCTGTCAATCAAAAACCAGGGTGCGTGGAGCTGAGGGACAAAAACTTCAAAAATCTTTCAGTACGAAGACTGAAAACTAAAGTCAATCATGCTTTTGCATCCAGGGCCAAGTGCTTTGTACAACATGAGGAAACCTGCTGCTCTCAACAAAAGACAAGCCTGTGTGGGGGCTGATTTCATATAAACTGGGCCAACAAACTGCATCATGTTGTTTCTTGTTGAATGGAAGCCTCTCTGATGGTTCAAACAATAAAAGGGACATTATTTTCCCCAGTCTTTTCAGTTTCATGCTTTTTTTTGTTTGCTAACATTTAGAGTGTGTTCTTTTTTATTTTTAACTCCCTCCTTCATGTCATTCCTAAACAGACTGACACCCACAAGACAAATGCAGAAGGCTGGCACATAAATCACTAACATTACACTGAACAAAACCCGTAACCAGCCCAAAAGTGTGGTGCAGAGCAGACTGAGCAGAGGTAACGATGAGGATGGATGGTTAGTGACCCGTTTACCTGCCAGGGCAGAGCTCACGCTGGTGGATCCATTCAGCTGCACAGAGATGGAGGGAACACTGCAGGACAGGAAACAAAGACGGTGGCATTCAGTCAGTAAAAAACAGCAACAATGAACCAGACAGAGAGAACAAAACAAAGACTATGGGAACTATGTAAGTTTCCAGTCCACCTCACAGGATTAGAACGTTTAAGTACAGTGACATGAGGAACAGCTTTGGCACCAGATCAAGATAAAATAAACCTTCTGAATTAACTGTAACTTATGTCTCTGAAAAACAACTATGACTATGAGTCTGAGGCTGATTAACAACAAAAACTCAACATCGACTGCATATGCATTCTGCAACTAGGGAGTGTGACTCAACAGCCAATTTATTGATGGATATGCACCCAGCAAATTTGTTCTCTGTGCAAAACAACCTCCCAGGAAAAACAATGAACAACTGTCAGTGCTGAGGTATGATGGAACTCTAACACAAATCCAGTTCAGGGCTGCAATCAACAATCATTTTGCTCACTGATTGATCTGTTCATTAGCTCCTCAATCAACAACTAGTCTATAAAAAGTGACAAAACGATGAAAAATGCCTTTCTGGGTTTCCCAAAGCCCAATGAGATGTCTTCCAACTGTCTGAAAGTATTACATTTATGTAAAACTGAGACAGCAGCAAATCCTCACAAACACAATCCTCGAAGATGGATCCAACAAATGCTTGGCATTTTATCTTAAAGAGTAACTTACATGCTTGATCGATTATCAAGATTACTGTTTTGTCTTCTGTCACACAACTCAACAAATCAGTGTTATAGTATTAATCAAATTTATCTTTATTTTTGTAGTCAATGAATCCTATGTTGTAACCATACAAAAAGTAATAATAAGTTGTATTTGAAAAAAAAAAAAAGTGTGAAATAACATTTCCAGAAGATCAAAATTCCTGTATGAGCACACATCAGCCAAATAAGAGGATATGGTAACACAATAGGAGGAAATGTGTCACTGATAAAATGAGGCCCTCTCGACATCAGTTAACCTACTGTCCAAAGGAAGCTGTGGGCTGCATGCCTGGTGTCTTAATGCACTACATGAGCTGTAACAGTAACCATATATGTATATATACACACACACACACACACACATATATAACTGATCTATATCTAAAACGGAAATCTCTCATTTACCAAAGTATTCAGAGGCTTAAATTCAGTACTTTGTAGAAGCCTCTTTGGCAGGAATTACAGCTATGAGTCTTCATGGGTCAGTCTCTACAGGGTCTGCACACCTGGATTTGGGCAGTTTATCCCATTCTTCCTGACAGATCCTCTGAAGCTCTGTCAGATTGGATGTGAAGTGTCTGCCATCTTCAGGTTTCTCCACAGATGTTATGTAGGGTTTAAGTCAGAGCTTTGGCTGGGCCACTCAAGGAAAGTCAGAGACTTGTCCCACAGCCACTCCAGCACCTTGGCACCACCATGCTTCATCACAGGGATGGCATTATCCAGGAGATTGGCAGTGCCTAGTGTTTGCCAGACTTAGCATCGGGAACTGAGTGGAGTGGAGCCAAAGGAGTTAAATGTTTTACCTCATGAGACCAGAGAAACTTTTCCCTCATGCTCTCAGAGTCTTTTTTTAACGCTGTCTGGCAAACTCCAAGTGGCTGTCATATACCTTTTACTCAAAGTGGCTTCCATCTAGCCACTCTATCATAAAGGCCTGATTGATGGAGCACTACTGAGATGGTCATTCTTCCAGCAGGTTTTCGCCTCTCTGCAGACGACTGACCACTGGATCGATCTATGCTTTGCCACAATTTTATCTCGACAGTACAGAGGTCTTCATAGTTTGGTTTTTGTCCTGACATAATGGACATAGTGACCTACGCGGCCTGTGCTTTTCTAGACTATGTCCAATAAATTCAGTTTTCCATTAGTGGACTTAAGTAAGGTTCTAGAATCATTAATGGCCATGATCTGATTACTTTTCTTAATATTAGATTCCAGTTTTTGGTTTTCAGTAAATCTGCAAAATAATCTGAAAGCATGTTTCAGCTTTGTCATCATGTGTTACTGAGTGCAGACTGATGGGCAGTGTTATCCATTTAAAAAGAGGAAGAGGTCTGAATACTTTCTGAAGCCACTGTATACTGGATAGGTAGAGCTCTATTATCTACTATCAGCTAATATAATACATACTGTTATTCACTACTGGTAGCAACACCTTCAGAGCTACTATTGAGAAGTGTGAGAAATCACTACAAAAATGAGTTAACACAGACCACAGTGTGTGCTAGGCAGAGAGCATCTAGCATTTTACAATTCTGTTATTGATTTCCAGTGGCTGAGAATAGACTAAATGAAACTTAATGTGGAAGAAAATTGGAGCCCAGAGAAAGTGTAAGTGAACTGCATATTCATAACACCACTTAAGTAAGCAATTTATCTTTGAAAGCAGTTTTCTATGCTGTTAGGAGCAGAAAATAAGGCAGGCTGGGTTTGACACAGACAGAGGACTCACACAAACTGAGCCAAAACAAGCATACCACTGCAGGCTGCAGCGACAGATCATTTTTTGTCATTCCTGTTTAACAGGAAAGGTTAAAGTGGAGACAGACAGGAAAGACAAAGGCAAAGAAGGGGGGCATGATATGCATCCCCAGACAGCTAACTGAGTCAGAGGAGCTGCCACAAACCTGTCGGTACTGAGCTACAAAGCAAACCACAATCCAACACAGATGTCAGATACCAACCTTAACCCATTTGCACTGGCAGAGCTTGTCAGAAGCGGCGCAGACAGCTGACTACCAGAAGGTGGTGGAGGCCAGGGGCTGCCCCAAGACATCCCTCCAACAGAGAGGGGTCTCCTAGGATATGGCGAGTAGACAGAAGTGGGGTGAGCTGCTGCAGCCCTCCCTGTCCCTTGCAGGCTGGGCCGGTTCAGACTCCCCGATGAAAAGGAATGTCGTGAACGGCTGGGCATGGGTCCTGTGCTGACTGTGGCTCAAACACTGCTGGCAGGAGCACGCAGGGCCCGAGGGGATGGCCGGGGGGCCAGAGGAGGCCAGTGGGTACGGGAGGTTACACTGGCGTCGCACCTGCCGTCTGAAGCCTGTGGCTTTGTTGACTTGGGCCAGAGATGTGAGATCCACTATGTAATTGTATCCATGCGGGCCCAAATCAGCTGTGCCTTGGCGGGCCTGATAGCTGTGCTCCAAAAGGATAGAGGTTCGAGTCTCATATGGAGTCCATCCTCCTTCATCATTGGCCCATTCCCAGTAAACACCACTACCGAGGCCTGAAGACTGGGCAAACAGGGACCGACGTACTGACCGGGTCTTTCCTGAAAAGAAAAGAATGATTTTTAATGAATACACTTAAAACTGCTGCACTGTGAAAGCCTTAGATGTAAAAAACAAACCCACATTTTCAGCCAGATTCCCACAGTGGGAATATAACAGAGATCAGCTGAGATTCCTTATATGTAGATGACAGCAATGTAAACCTAATCCTCGCCTTGATGCAAGCTCATCCCTCATGGCAGACACTTCAGTCATTTGGCTAATGCTGCTGCTTGATGGATTTGTTTGAGAGGCCTGTCTTAACGTAGTCTGGAGGAGCAGTGAAGCTGTTACGCGCCTGTTATAACACCGGTTTATCATTGTGAATTTACAAGCTCCATTACTCCTTATTCAAACTAGTTAGCACGGATCAGCTGAGTTAAAACAAGCAAAACTATGTGTAATGTTACACACGTCAACAATGTGATGAGTTACAGCAAGGTTGTGTGAACAAGTTAGCTAACATGAGATGACACAAAGGAATTTCAGAGTCATCCAGCTTCATAACTTCATCCTGTACTTGGCCAATCTTGGTTTGCAGCAATGTAAACACCAAAATAACAGCGCCCCTGTAAGCTAACGCTAAGAGGCTAGCGTTACAGCCAACCGGGCCCGGTGTATTTACAAGGTGTCTGAGCACAACATTAAAAATGATCACGATTAAACGTGAATGTCTTAAATGGCACAGCGTGTGGCAGAGGCTCACCTGTATCCTGCCGAAACTGTTTCAAGCTTGGTATGTCAATGAGATAAGGCGACAGGCTGGGGTCTGATTGTCCGAGGCAGATGCTCGTTGAGCCGGGTCCTCCTCCTCTCTGGCCCCGCGGTGACAGACACCGCTCGATGTAGGCGCTCACTTGGCCGCTGTAAGGCCGCCAATAGCCCAGGTCATCCTGCCATTCCCATACTGCTATCATGGGCTGTGACTGTCCAACTGATCCAGAAGGCGTAGCTGACACAGAGGGCCCATTTCTAGACCCGTTTACCCTGGCACAGGAGCCAGACACAATCGCCATATTCACCAGGCTAGCTTAAAGCTAACAACAGCTCGTTCTGGTTAGCTGGTCAACTGATTGTGGCTACGACGAGAAAAAAGGTCTGCCAGCTTGGCTAGCTCGGCTCGTTAAAACATTCCATCGTGAAAGTGTTAACACGCTTTTGAAGAAGCTACGAGGTAAAGATCAGATGCTAGACAGCCTCGATAAACATTCAAGTGCATGTTGACAAAGCTGATGCGTTCACAGGGCTTAGCAGTACATGGATAACGCTAGCTTTGTGACAGCGTTACCAGGCTTCCTTCATCCTCTGCTGCTGCCTTCACGGACCATCGGGAATAACGCAACTCGACGCACGCTTGTGGAAACCAACAATAGATGGGAACTTTATGAAGCAGCCAAGCGTATAAATTCCTCAAAGCACCAGGTAAAGCATTGACTCTCCTCTTGGGCGTTAGGGGATAGTATTTTAAAATCGACTTGACTCTTTGCACAGTATGGGGAGATTTCTTTCCGATATTAATGATTTGTACATATTTCCAGGGGGTACAATGGACGGCTGAGAAATGAACACCACACACCAATTTACCCCTCAAGAGGCCTACTCACCCTCACAAATATGTGGTGAGTGAAGACTCTTCAGATACACTCTAAAACTGGAACCATCTTTAATGAATTTAACAACAGTGAAATTAAATCATCCTCATTGTTTGTGTGGAGGGGGGTGGGGGTTCTTAATGGGGGTGACCTGATTATTTCGGCTGAATAGATAATCTCCATGATTGGCCCGACCAGCCATACAGCTGCACTCTTATTTACTCCATTCAGCTAAAACATTTCAAAATGTCTGAAATAATACAAAACACTAAGAAAATCATTCTGATTTATCATTTTTTTATTATTATTATTTCACAACCATTCTCACCTCTAAATCAGTATCTTACAAGATGCACCTGAAGGTTTCATTCTTCTTCTTTTACAACAAACTTCTTTCATTGTCCATGCTCCTCTTCTTTCTCCGCTTCTTTATTTTGAAGTCGATTAGATCCTCCTCAACAGTATTGCTGCCATCAACTGGAGATTAATGGGTATAGCACAAATAACAGTCTCACTGTGTCCTTCTAAAGCAGGCTAATTGCTTCAATAACCATGAGAGAAGAATGTGGAGGTTGGAAATTACAGTCTCTATAGCTTTCATGGCCTAAGATGACATGTGATATGGTCTAAATTAGATCTGTATCACAGTCATCATTTATTACCAATCAAGGTCAGTGTCTGTGAGCTAAATATATATAAAGCAGGCTCAGCTAAATTGCATTTTGTCTACAATACCTAGACCAGCATTACTGATGTAAAATGGACATATAGAATCCTAAAGACGACTAGAAACCTTCTGACAGAGGAGAATGGTGTATTTATTTTTACAGTTGATTAAAGTCACATAAATGATAATAGAATTGGACATCTGTGACACCAGTTTGAACATTTTTTAGATTAGTGCCCAAATGGGATTTGAGTATTCCATTTAACCCATAAAAAGACACATAATCAATAGCTGCAGTAAATCCATGCCAAGTAGTCTCAAAATGACAAATGTAATAATACAAGCAAAAAAAGGCATCTGGTGTTGCAATATAAAACTAAGATTGTTTATTCCTCCTTTGCAAAATCATTGAGTAATATTTTCATGCACAATAAACAACAGAAAGGTCAGCTGCAAGCGGCCGTTAGCTGGTTTGAAGTCTGTGAGTGAGAACGTGGCTTTGAGTCATCCGAGGTAGAACATCTGAAAGTCCTGCACTTAAAACAGTGTCTGACAAACTGCCTTCTGAAAAACCAAAAGGTTGTCCCAATGCTGATCCTGTTCAGCATAAATGAATGTGGTCTGAGGTGTAAGGGACTCATTTAAACAAGACAGACTGATGCTTAGAGGAGATGCCCCACTCTCCTTTGTACATTCACACCATCAATATATCATATATGTCACAGGCAAACAGAAGCAAGCACTGAAATTATTTGATGTATATATGTATATGTACAATAAATAAATCACAAACCCTTCACATTGATCTCTGCTGGTATCTTGCTGTGCAAATAATCTTGGTTTTAGTTGTCAGTGCTGTGATATTTGCCACAGAGATTTCTGCCTTAACCCCACTACAGTGGAGGTGAATTTTGTTTGTGGTGCTCAACACAGTGAAAAGTGGTATTTAAAATATTCAGCAGCAACAGAAACACTGTCCCAGTAATAATTCACAGACCTCATCAGTAGCTTTAGAGGGGGCTATTTCCTCTAATACTAAGTGAAATAATATGGCTTGTACTGTAGCTGTGGGTTGCACACTTCCTAAAATTGAACTACTGGGCAGTGAGTGCTAGGAAACCAAAACGGCGGTCAGTCAGACATGCACTATAAGGTCATTACTCTGTAAATCAGCTGACTCAGGAAGCAAAGGCTGGTGTATACTGTATGGCAGAATAAGCAATGGACTGAAAATGTGTGTGTGTCCCCACAATATAAGCAAATAACCACAAACCTCAGTGTGTAATTACTTCACTTGATATATTTAAGTCAGGCTGTACAAGCTGACAAACAGCAGATAATGGCATGCTGACATATTCACTTAACGGCACAGTGGAATTTGAACAGTGATAAATCACACACAGAAATGTATGGAGAAATATGGACATGAGATTTTAAAAAGAAGGTCAGATGACACAGATGTCTGCAGCAATGGAAAAGTCAGGTTGTATGCACTTGGGTAGCTACCTTGAATGATAAAGCAGAACAAACAATCAGCACACAGGCTACAGAGAACGAAATACTGCATTTATGGGAGAAAAGAAGTACAGTATATGCATCTCAGTGGAAGTAAATGGAATGTCCAACTTTCAGCACAGATTTGTCTGAGTGTTGTTGAACGTGATCTTTGATTGAATCAAACTCTTCCCATCTCTTTCCTGCAGGCATGTCACCTCCATCGCTGTCAACACAGATGGTGGTTGAACGCGGCTCAGCAGTGAACACAGTGATGGAAGTGGGAATGTGAGGAATGTGGAGAGAAGAATTTGAGGAGTGCTTGGAGCTCTGCCCACTTTAATACCTGTGCACACCTGGCAGCTGTTGGATTGTCAAGTTTGGAAGGTAAAAAAGTGATTCAGTCATCAGGGCAGAGCCGTTTGTCTTCCTCGTTAAAGAGACTGATACAACATCACCCTCACTCAGATAAGCCCACTTGTTTCTCACTCTACACCTCAGGTGAGACATCTTTATCATGCAATCAGAACAGGGGTCACCAGATAAGTAACCTTAAGCTTCCTGTGTTTCACTCTGGGTATAAACGTCACCCTTGTTAATCTCTGGATGTTGTTGGTAGAGACACTTCACTGTTAAACTGTAGAATCTACATTACATAAATATCAAATAAAGTTACCTTTCTTTAATGCAGCCACTCATGCAGGCTTTTTGTTTCTATCTCCCTCTTTCTTATGGAATCTGTGAAATTACATTTATATGTCAGTATCATTAAGTCATGTTCCTCTCTATAGAGGCTGGCCCTGGTCAGTGTGGACTGTCCAGCCTGCAGGTCAGGAGATGGGAGATGGTTCATGAAGAGGGTTGGAATGATGTGTGTTGACCTATTCAGACAGACCACCAAAATGGGTCTGACCCATGTGACTAGGTCTGAATGGAGGAAAAGTACTTGCTCTTATCCAACATTTCCTGAATAAAATGAGAACCCCTGTTACAGGGCATTGGAGTAACCTCTAATTTTCCACACCACTGTTCAAAAAATCTTCTCCTCGCCTATTTATACAGATTTTGTGGTCAGGGCCTTTGCACTCTGAAAAGTGTCAATGACATGAATGAGCCCCAGTGCATTCAAATGAAACCTTTCATGGGCCAGGCTTATAAGGTGAGGCTTTCCATTTGAGGATGAAATAATGATATGTCTCCTTTTGGGAAACCAGGTCCCGGTGCAGCAGAAAGGGCCATGGCTGGCTCCAGAGGAGCAGAACAATCTCCATTATCCAGTGGCTCCTTGCCCACATTGGGTGCATCAGTATCAACGAATAGTTCTCTCCCTCACTCTTATTAATGTGGCAGAGTCAGGGCCAATGGAGGTAACTGCGTAGAACAGAACCTGTGTCCATCTAGCAGTGAAACATCCTGGTCCCTCAAAGAAAAATATGGTCGGCACTAAACAGTCTCCTTCAAGAGAAACAGGTCGATCTGCAGCGGGTTAAAGCAAGAACTACAGATTTGTTTATTTTACAGAGAAATGCAGGCCTCAGATTGGGGTGGGGGTGTAAAGTGTATATATATATATATATATATATATATATATATGTCTTTCAGGTCCATCTGGATAAACTAATTGTTGGGGCACACTAAATAGACTTTGCCTTCTTCATCCAACACAAGAAAATTTGATTAGAACATTTGACATGCCAGCTTGCCAACAGATGTTGTCAGCATCAGTCATCAAAACAAGACTGGAATCCAGTCAGTGCAGGATACAGACAACATGATGTCATCCTCGAGCACCTCCACAGGATCTTTGGATCCTGGTTTGACAGACTAGCCTAGGCTGAGTGATACACTGTGATGGTGATGAGTATCACCACTGTTGATGATGTTGATTCTAATGGATTTGTGACACTTTGGATTGGACTTTGAAAGGACTAAAGTGTTTGCTCCATCGTGGATATCAGCAGCTGTAATCAGTGTGGATTCACAGCAGCCACAGTACAATGGATTCTAATGGAGACCCAGGTTCACAGGAAATGTGGCAAAAAATATCAAAAACATTCACAGCAACTCCTCAAATGCAGCATAATCCACCTCTCCACTCTTTCCCTGTATGAAAGCATCAGAAAGTTCTAAACTCATTATCTCCAAACAATGTGTCTAAATACACTTCTGCTTTTAATTACTCTTTTATAAAGCAGTGATTCTGCTTTGACACATGTCATGATCACTGCTGCGTCACGAGGTCTTTACCTTAGATAACATAACCTGATGCCACTACCTGTCATCTCACATGAGAGCTGTTTCTCTTACATTTATGAGGACCATGTAACAATGCTGTATTTTAAAATAATCAAATACAGTGACGGTCTTTCACATTTAGAACTTAATGAATCTGAAATCTGTGTAAAATGAAGTGGGATGGAGGTAACAGATGAGGATTGGTTCCCTGTATATTACATATTGTTTATTAATGACAAGTTGACGATGGTAATTTCAGTCACCAGCAGTGGAAAACACTGCAGATTCAGTCTTCTGTTTTTTGTTGTCTTTGTGTGTGTGTGTGCTTTTCATGTCTTACTTGTGCCTATCTGCGTTCAACAGGAGGTAGCCATGTGCACTCATGTGGACAAAAAATCTGGCACCGGCTGGTATAATGATTTAGAGGCTTCTGAGGACAACTCTGAGAGAGTATACCTTTTAGTGAGATGCCCAAACAAACGTCTGAAAGAGAACAGTTGGCTTTGTAGAAAATGTTCAGATGTAAAGTCTCATCAACCAGACATGGGCATGGAAGAGCTGACAGCTTAATGGGATTGTTAAGTTTAACTACGAGATGCAGAGTGTATTTTTGGCAACGCAATGAAAGACATGCCATTCCCAGCAACAAATATGACACAACAATTTGGCCAACATCATGTTTACAGTTTACAGTCTGTCACAGCTCAATCTGTCACACTGTGTCAGAGATGACATGTTAGCACAGGCTGCACATGCAAGAAGCAGTAGTAGTTATATCTGTGTGGTTTTCTTGTGACTCATGGATTCGGTTTTGCACTGGACGACAGAAAACATTTCTAAATAGCTTTGGAAGGAGATTATATTATTTGGCTGTTGTCCAGTGAAAACCCTGTAATCTCAGTCTTTCAGGAAGCCAAACTGTGATGAGACAAACAGCCATGATTTTAGTTTGGTGGCAGCAAATTTGTGATATTGTGGAACTAGATTAAAAAATGCTGCATGAGCCCAAAAGGTAAGAGAATTTTCTCAGCCTATTGAGGATCTCAAGCAAATCCAGTTGCCCCTGTAGAGCTTTTATAAGGACCTGGATAACTTTGAATATTTCCCAGACAACCTGTGGAGAAACATGTAACCTTTAGCTCAATCTGAAAACATTAAAAATCACCAAAATGGAGCACAGATACAGGAAATATTCTAATAGAGGCTATAATCTTTTCTCCAGGTTGTGAGGTCTAGAGGATTCAGTCACCTTATGGCTGCACCAGTTACTAACAGGCCACAACATACCCAGAATGCCTTCAGTTGCCAACTACAAGACAGGATGAAGACCTTACTGAAAGGTAAGAAACTAAACCAAAATGCTTCAGGGTTATCAACAAAAAGTTCTTTATCCACAGCATGTCACTGTCATGCATTCCTTTGTCCACTCTTTGTCCCCTGGTGTCTACACTCTGACTGGCTCATATTAGGCACAGTAAGACCCGCCTTCCAAGAAATGACCATGATAATACTTCATTCCTGGTGTCTATAGCCTATAGCACCCACCTCTTTTTGCAGTGGTGCTATTTAGCATAGAGAGAAACAGTCAGCGTCTCCAATGTGATGCAGTGTGTGGATGGTTCTGCTGCACAGTCTTGTATAAAGATAAGCCTTTCTTAGTAGACTTAACTCCAGATTGGGTTAAGGCATATGAGCAGTGAATAAAGGAGGAGTGATAGTGGACATGACGTCATCAGAGTTTAAAATAAACAAATATAAGAAACACAGGAAGCAAGAACTCAAATGCAGTACTTTATAAAAACAACCATCTACATAATACATCATCATTCCAAAATGATAATGTGAAGTTTGCTGAGAGAAATGGAAATAATGCAAATGTGGAACCATCTTAAGGGTAAGCAGACAAAACTCTACATCAACAGAGAGGCAATTTCAGTGGTACTGGAGGACACAAAAGACTTAGAAAGTTCCCATATTGTGAACATAAAGAGCAGATGCAGAGGTTAACTAAGGCTGTGATTAGAGGATTAGATGTGTAGAATGAGGTCAGTGCTACCAGGAGAATCAAAGCACTGGTTAGTGCCTATTCTGATTCCCCGAGGTATCTTTTTATTGTAAAAAAAAAACACACAATATAACTCTCATTGTATACAGTGATTTATATTCATGCAAAAACAGCAGTCTCCAACATCTTTATAGAAACAGATTCTATTGTACGACAAGGTTAGCTGCTACTACATGTTGTTATTCTACCATGACACTCCTGGTTCCAGTCATTACACACAGAAAGTTGGGTGACAGGGATTTTAGTCTCAACAAAATGAAAATTCAAATAAAAAATAGGATTCATACACTCAGCACTTAAAAGCATGAATACACAGGACCAATGTATGATGAAGAGACACATGTTGGGTGCTGTATATTCATACCTGGTGACTCAGTAGTTCACAGATGAGAAAATCAGTTTCCTCTGAAGAGTGGTTGGTCTGGAGTCTCCTCTCAGCTACACAACTGTTAATGTGCCATTCAAAGGACACAACACTGAGTGCAGATGTGTGTTATATAGCATAGTAATTACAGTAACAGAGACTATAATCTTTTCTTGAGGTTGTTAGATCTAGAGGATTCATTCATCGCTAAGGCTCATGGATGTACCAGTTACTAACAGGCCACAACATACCCTGAATGCCTTCAGCTCCCAACTACAAGAGAGGATGAAGACCTTACCTGAGCCCCAGCACCTGCCCTCTGCTACTGCTCCAAACCTACCACCCCATCCTCCCGAGGCAGAAACTAAATCAACAGACTTCAGGGATGAGGGTTATCAACAAAAAGGTCTTTATCCACAGCATGCTACTGTCATGCATTCCTATCTCTACTCTTTGTCCCCTGGTGTCCGTGCTCTGAGTCCATATAAGGAACAGTAAAACCTGCCTTCTTGAAGCTTGGCAAACCAAGGATGTCCAGCATGTCTCTGCTGCATGCCTTAATCCTGGATACACCACATTTAATCTAAACTATAGTCATGTTCTGTCTATGGGGCTACTCAGGCAAACTAGGGGTCTAAACCCTATACTGTTGGACCATAACCTCTTGTAGTGACAGATACAGTGTACACAGACACAGTCAGCGTCTCCAATGTGATGCAGTGTGTGGATGGCTCTGCTGCACAGTCTTGTATAAAGATAAGCCTTTCTTAGTAGACTTAACTCCAGATTGGGTTAAGGCATATGAGCAGTGAATAAAGGAGGAGTGATAGTGGACATGACGTCATCAGAGTTTAAAATAAACAAATATAAGAAACACAGGAAGCAAGAACTCAAATGCAGTACTTTATAAAAACAACCATCTACATAATACATCATCATTCCAAAATGATAATGTGAAGTTTGCTGAGAGAAATGGAAATAATGCAAATGTGGAACCATCTTAAGGGTAAGCAGACAAAACTCTACATCAACAGAGAGGCAATTTCAGTGGTACTGGAGGACACAAAAGACTTAGAAAGTTCCCATATTGTGAACATAAAGAGCAGATGCAGAGGTTAACTAAGGCTGTGATTAGAGGATTAGATGTGTAGAATGAGGTCATTGCCAGCATGAGATCCCAGGTGGTGGTGAGTATCTATTCTCGTGCCCTGAGGTGACTTCTCTCGTGTGATAAGGATCCTCTTCAGATTATCTCTCAGTTTATACAGTGATTTATAATCTATGTGCAGTCAAAGACAACACTGATAATACAGGTTACTTCTTAACAAAGATATTTGAAATTGCATGAAGATAGTAATGTATATTTAATGCTAAAATAGTTTAGATTTTTTTCTGAAACTAACATCAAATTTGAGGGATGTGTGTTCTCAGTTTTTGTAGAAACAGTAGTAACAGTAATTTTCAGGGTCAGTGTCCTTGTTAGTGTACAAATGTTGAAACACCTTGCAGCCTCAGCATTTGAGAATAAAGACATCAGGTTTTCAGAGCATGTTTCAATGTCAAAAAATTGTTGAAATATAGCAAAGGCCAAACAACAAAATTTAAATGGTGAGAACTTCATGAAATTTTAAAATGTTCACACGTTATGTTAAACACCTTAACACCTCATATGGCTGTTAAAACAAAATATATAAAGTCTTTAAGAGTTGTAAGTTATTTTCATTCCATTCATGTGCATGTGAGGAGCCAGCAGAAAGTCAGGAAAGTCAAACTTTGTTGTGCCCAAAATGTGGAAGCCTGAGGCAGCCTGAAAAACTGTTTCACCATATGTGTGTGTGTCGAGGAACTTTCATTGGCATGAATGTAGTGCAATGTAGGAACAGAGTATCCTGTTGTTTTAATGCATCCATAAACAAACCTACACCTGCAGCAAAGACGTGGCAGAGAATGGAGTGGCACCGTCTGTAGAAATATTGAATTAGAACAGTGATTTTGCTCCAGGGAAGTATTTTATCATTCTAGGCAGATGGTAGACATCTGTGTGATCATGAAAATACCTTTTAAGATTCAACCTGCTGCTGGATAAAATGTAAAAGAAAAGTTGTGACAAGTTGTGATAAGCTGTTTTTCCTTGAGGCTTGTGTATGTGGCTGAATCCCAGAGTAATGTGCAGAGGTCACAAATGGGTCAGAGGTTAAAGTACAAACAGGTGTGGGCAGTCTCTGGATGGGAAATCAGTATAAAACATATCACAACTGTAGAACCTTGTTTTTCCTATGTCACACCTCTGAAAGAAGACTTGGGAAAGTAAATGCAAAGCATGTGAGAGAACATTTTGCATCTGGATAGATTACTCATCTGTGTGTGACAGAAATAGTCTCACTGAGAATTAAGGTGTTTGCTGCACTAAGTGGACTTAAGTAAGGCTTTCAGCAATCTAGGCTTTCTAATGGTGCTCTTATCCCATCTCTGACACTCCTAAAGTAAACCTCCCAACCTTTATTATCCTATTAGCTAGATATCTGATCCTGTTGAGATCGACACCTCCTGCAGCTCAGTCCCAGTGTTTTTAGTTCATCCCTGTTCCCTAGAAATTACATTGATACAATATGAAACTGCTACATCAAATATATTTTGTATTAAGTGTAATTGCGACCAGGTTACATTTTCTATCAATGTATATTGATACTGAACGAATCTGTAAAATGTTCACAGTTAACAAGGACAAGACAGGGTTTGGTTGGCTTTCAGTTTGGGAAATTAGAGAAGACGAGACGTGTTTTGAGATGAGACGTGTTTTAAGGAATGTTCAGAAATATTTCTAAAACGTTAACTCCTTCAATTACCGTCCATCATGTATGATACATTGCCACTGTATGTGTCTGTGTCGTAGCATTTGTTTCTGCAGAGATAATCAAGAACTTTTCATTTTGTTCCCGAGAGTGACCAAACATTGGACTCACCACTTGATAAGTGGCCTTTAATAAAGTTCTGCAGTTATTGCCACTCTCAGCAATAAGATTACAAACATATTTTCTCCAGCAGCCTGAAGTACAGCATTAAATTGTCAGTGATTCCTTCATGCGCAAATGAAAAACAAGCTTACGACTCCTTCATTATGTTGTGTGTTACCACATTCTCCTTTAATAGCACAAATCTGCTCATTGATGACTAAAGACTGAGAAATTTTCTAGTACCTCTGGAATAATATGTGCAGCAGCGTATATAGATTTTAGCCCTTTAGTGAAATGCTTTGTGAATGTGTAAAAATCTTTCACTGTCTTGAAATAATGAGCACATTATTCTGCATACGACTAATGAAATAAACATGTCAACACCTGCCAGGATCTCAGAGGTTGCTGTTATGACAGAAGCAGCTCTGGGAGTGACACCTCCTGTTTCACACAAATTTCACACTGTGCTACAAGTCCGTCAATCGCTGCACTCACTCCTACAGCAGACTGCATGCTGTGCTTATACTCAACACTTTGAAACACCTGTGTGTCCTCTGTGTACAATCTCTATCAGCTTTGCCTTTAACTCTCTAGAATTACAAATCTCCTTCCTTTCAGGAGACCTCCTGTGGAGGAACTGTGGTTCTCAAACTGTGCCTAAACCTCACTGTGTGCAGAACCGCAGGAAAAATGTAAAGTAGAAGTGATGCTGAATGAACAATACACAGTGCTTTCACACTCGCAAGGACGTCAACATTTCAGGAAAATGTCACGTAGAATACAAGATGAACAGATTATTGACACAGAGGACAGGTTATTCTCAGCAAGCAAACAGCATCTATTGATCCTAATATCTTAAGACATAAGTGAGGAATAATTGACTAGGCCTAACTTGTTGTCCATACACAACCAGCAAATACATTTTGTAGCTGTTAGCAGTTGCCAGGCAACCAGCAAAGAAGTTACTGGTTGAGGCCAAGAAATCATCTGACACCTAACCCCTAAGAAATGGTGAAATGAAGTTACTGAGTTTTATAGGTGTTGGTAGGTGCATTTTTTGGACAGAGCTGGGCTTGCTGTTTCCCGTCTTAATGCTAAGCTAAGCTAACTGAACTTTGTCTCTACAGTACTAAACTGCTTCAGCAATCATGTTGATGACAAATGCAACCACTGGCTGGATTCTGTCACAGTGTTTTTCTGAATGAATCATGCAAACCAAAGCACTTTGATTCAGGTTAGGAAAGATCATAGTTTTGGTTAAATCAAAACAAACATGTTGTGTCTGAAATCACAGTTATCTTTGTTAAATCAGATTTAATACAGACTGTATTATTCAATCGTTCCCTCACCTCAACCAAGTGCTCTGAGTGCTTTTCTATTCTATTCTATTTTATGTTCAATATCAACATATTGGTGAATTGCCAAATATGTAAATTAACAACATTCCCTCATTATATTAATAGAAAATGTAATCTGGTTCCATCACATTTCCATCAAAACATATTTGCTGTTTCAAATGAGTTGAGCAGAAATGTAATTTCTCAGAGACAGGGATGGCTGACTGGCTGCTGTATGTGATTCATATTTACAGTAGAGATATGAGACTTTGAGAATCTGAGTGTGTCTGCTGAAAATATTGATATGATTGGGTGCAAGACCCCTTCAGTGTAGCAGCACCTTCAGCTCAGCTGCGAGAGGGATGACATGTATCTGACTTTACCCTGAGCCTGAGCTTTCCAGCTCAGTGAAATCTGGCTCGCTGTGCAGAGGGAGAACACACTCACTGGCCCTTTACCACATCTTGTCTCTGTGAGATGGAGCTTTCTGCTGTCGCCTCATTGAAAACAAAGCTCAGATCCGAGCTCAACATTAAATATGACTAAGAGTGGCAGTATCAAGCCTGTGAGTGTGTTTTGAAAAGGCGTGGAGTCTAAAAAAGGCTCTGTGATGATGGACTGGACTGAAGTTCTTACGGAGTGATTTCACTTTCATCTGACTCGCAAAGTGACTGCACTTGTTCTTTCTTGCTGTGACTGTCTGAAGTAATTGCATTTCATCTTATACACATATGTATATATACATTTCCTTTTACCTTTGAATTTTTCACCCAGACTTGGAGCAATGTGATGACAAGAGAAAAGAAGTTGAAGTGAGCCATGTTTAGCTTGCATTCTTCTTCTGTGCCACAGAAACTGATGTAAGGCAGAAAGGAAATATATGATTCATGTTATTTAAATAAAACAACACTGTACTTGTACTACTCATTCTGAAAAACTTTATTACCATGACAAAAAGCATCATTCTCTTTAAAGTCTTTAAAACAGAGGATCTTTTATTTTCCCTCCTTCAGTGTGATTTTATCACCGTCTGTCTGATCAGTCAAATTAGATGAGCCTAAGATAGAAACCTTGTATCCAATGTCTTTTCTCCACCAGTGGTTTTATGTGTCTCCAGGAGATAAGAGCTCTGTCTCACACAGGTCCAAGGTTCCGTCTTTCAATCTGCCCACATCTTTGTTCCGTCTCAGACGAGCCTCTCGAAATGTGCAGCAGGTTCCCATTTGCTCTCTCCCTGTAGCTGCGCAAGAATATCCCCATGCCCTTAGGAGGATGAATCTGCTGAAACAGTTAGTTTTAGCACCAGCCCAGTACTGATCTCTTGGGAACTCTGGTTCTGCTTTAATTGTCTGGAAAGACTCCTGCTGTGCACTTACACTTGTCCACTTGTTCCTCCTCACCAGTGGGTCTCTCAAGAGGTTAAAGATGTCTGTGAAATATGCAAAGAAGAACTTGCACACACGTGAGGAAAACTGTAAGTAATGGTGCACTTCTTCAAATAACTGTGCCCTCGATGATAGTAGAAGGTACAGAGCGAAGTTCTTGACCAGTGGTGAGTCTGTGAAGCAGTTTTTTATGTGCAGGTTGCTGTTGTCTGTGTCTCATGTTCAAGCTGCACAAACATGAAGACACAAAAATTCATGGCACAAATACAAGGAGTGCTGCAGCAAAATATGACAATGCTTATACTGCAGAGTGAGATTATGCATATTAGCAGCTGCTGGTGGTGAAATGTAAAAGGAAGCAATATGCTGGTAAAAGAGGACAAGGAGACCACAATGTTTTTGGCCAGTTGGGGGTCAGTGCACCAAGCTGTAAACACGACATATGATCACTTTATGATGTTGATATTGCAAACGTCTTGGCAAAGAGTTTCCTCTATACACTTTCAGCAGACATGGAGCAACATTACCGTTGCTTTTGGAGTCATGTTTCTGGCCACTTGATGAATATAAGTCCAATGTTCTTTTAACTCTGTTTTTCTCTCCACCGAGTCCTGAGGGAAATGTCTGGCTCTTTATCTGTTAAATGCTCCACTACGTTAACAAGCTAGTCTCAGTGTTTTTCTGTCTGCTTGTTGGTGCTGGTCAGGTAGCATTCAGTGGGCTTTTAGAGCTTTTTTGCTGAAAACATCTGCCTGATGTGGCTGAAAATGACACAAACGAGAGCAGTTAGGCTGAACCACAGTTGTGGCCTGTGAAAGCAAAACAATGAAGAATAAACTGTTAAAAAGTTCTGCAGAGCTGAGGGGAACTGCACAGTCGAGTGATAATTATCTGTAAGTTTGTCTCTACAAGCAAACCCTTTCACATTAGACAGAGTCATTTCATTTGTTGTCATTATGGAAATGTTATAAGATGATGAAGTATTGCAATGCATATATTGTATATAGCTTTTTAAATACCATTTGTCTGTTATTATTACTTTACTCTTTTTTTGTTTTTGTTTTTTAATTCAAGAAGTTTTATTTTACCTCATGACGATCAGTTAAGTCTTATAGTAATAAGATCAATAGTAAATTGTGCTCCTGAATGATTAAAACCTCACACATTACAGATGTCACCGCTAAATAAAGAATATTGACTCGGTGGATGTCTAAATATAATGCACTGTAGCTCACACACATCCATATACAAACTTTGAACACTTTCATTTCTCGTCTGAGACAACGTCATTTCCAGATTAAAGTTGCAGAGATCTGAGACAGCTTGAATAGCAGTAATCGACCTCTAGTCAAAAAACAAAGAAATAAATCTGTGATGCCTCTTCATGCCTAATGAGAGTCCACACATTGACTCGGACCACTCAGCTCTATAGGAAATGAATAGACCTGGTGACAAGATCATTTTAATTGCTTGCAGCAGAGTGGACATTGGGTCATTGGCTGCACGCTGTTGTGTCAGTGTAGTTTAGTTGAGTATGGATCTCATCAGTTCTGAGAAAGGAGGCAGACTACAGATGGTGGTGGTGGATTAAATAAAATAACTCACTCCCATTTTTCTCACATTTCCACAGCACTACTAAATTTGTCGAAAGAATAGATGCACCATAACATCCATACTGGGACAGACAGCAACGAGCGAACACATCATGATATATCACATGGATACAAGAGAAGCCATCCTACTGAGAAGTAATAAATTCAGAAAAATATTTAGTTCTCACATCATTAAGTTTCTGATTATACAGTAAAAGCGTGGTTGAGAACAATTATGCTGCTGCAGCATCTGGTGCATTTAAAACTTAAAGCATGTAGTCATTGCTCAGACTGAATATAAATGATGTGCTTTTTTCAGAAACCTCCCTTCAACATTTGTGCTGTTACTGCAGCACACAGCTCTATCAAATGACCAGTGATGATAGTGTTCGTTGTTTATCAAGAATTTGTTAAGAAGAACAGTTAAAACATTTCTTCTATTCTTTGCAGTACAAGGCACACAGCAATGAAGACTGTTCTCATTTCATTTCTTTTTTTTATTTGCATAAATCTGTTGGGATCTACAAAGGTAAAAGAATACACTCTCTGAGAACAACAAATATCTTTTGTGCTAGTTCATCTTGTAGATGTAGACATATTTCACTGGATAAAGGAAAATGTTAATTCCACCTCCTTGCACCATGGATCTGCCAAATGTCACTGCAATCCATCCTGTAGGTGTAAACATGTATCACTAAAACCAAAAATGTCAATCTCCTAATTAAACAGACTTCATATGCTGGAGACCATGAATGTTTGTACAGTCCATCCTACAGCTGAGGAGGAATTTCAGTCTGGATTCAAATATGACCAAAGAAAGAAAGAAAGAAAGAAAGAAAGAAAGAAAGAAAGTGTTAAAGGCTAGAGATTTATGGGTGAAAGAGAAACCATTTACCTGTAAAATATAATATAAATCACACTAAGTGAACTGAAGAGAGATATAATGCAGGAGGGAACAAACTGTGCTTGATTCCAAATTCAGGTGCTCTGGAAGAAAAAAGCAGAGACAAATTGAAGCAGAAAGAATATTTTGCATTTCATATTTTTAGTCAAGACTCAGAACATCTAACAGGAGCCATGTTATGTTTTTGACAATGTGTCGAACAGCTGCATGAGATGTTGCCCAAATGACAGTGTGATAGTTAACACACAGCATCAAACAACTGCATTCAGTAATACTAATAGTTTCTATTCCCCACAACCAGCTGTGATATTAATCCATTATGCTGCATCAAAAGGGACAAATCTGACAAAATGTACAAACCTGTGAGCACAAGCAATTCACACAGAGACATGTGGTACACACATGGCTGGAGAATTTGTCAACACATTTGACAGCATTAATATATTCAGTTTGGGAAGTGAAAACGGCGAGGTGCATGATTTGACTTCAATAAAAAGTTTTAGAATAAAACAAGTCCATTTTCATGTGTAATTGAAAGAGGTATTAAATTCCCCAGAGAAGCGCATCCTAACTTATCACCACGAGAGACTCTTATCTTTTCAAAGGCACAAGACTGAGAGTTTGGAAAAATAAGTCCTTCGTTTGACAATTAGTCTTTTGTAAATGTCAGAGGATGAAATGACAAATTGCAGAGTCAAATGCATTAACAAGCCATTAACAGTCAGGTCATACCTGCGACGGTGAAGCCTGCGGCAGCCTGTCTTCTCCCGGCTTCAGTGGGGATCCACAGCCTGCTCTCTCACCTGGCTGCCTGCTGCTGCGCTGCGGCTCAGGTGTTCTAACTGGAAAATTGCAAGTGACTTGATTTGCATAAGTGGTCCTGATAAATTAGCTGCTAAAGCTGAGAAACTTAACAAGCAGTTTCTTTTTTTTGGGGCACAGGGGACTTAGCGTGCCTGTTAGCCACCACCTGCAAGCAGTCCTTAAAAAAGGCCATGAGCTGCGCCTCTCTCTGCATTATAAACAGGCCACTGAGGAAGAAATGAAATATTTAGGACCACCTGACACAGGAGTGTCAACCAATTTAGATTTTCTTTGCTCTGCCAGATTGTTAACTTGCCTTTCACATGAATATGAAGTTAAGAATGATCATCTTTGTGCCCAACATCAACAGCTACCTCCATGGAACCATCTCCAAAAGCTTTCATTTTTTATTAATAAGTTAACTAAACAAAGAACTAAGTGCTTCAGTGTATATGTGTTGGCAATTTTATATGTCTGATCAAAACCTTTGAGTCATTTTTAAGTGGCTGTGTGCTTCTGTAAACTTGCACCTGCAAACTTCTGCAATTACGTAATAGCTGCTGGCGCGTGGACTCACTGTGTGCCTCTCGAAATGTTCAGCTCCTTCCAAACACACAGGAAACAACACAACAGTATTTCTAGAGACAATTAGAACAAAAGAGTTCGTAGAAAAGCAGCCAAAACATCAGTTCCCTGCTTTCTTTATGTTGCAGGCCTTCACATGTGCTCTGTAGATTTGTCCATAACACTCACTTGACACAAGAGTGTGACTCACATTAACTATTATATTGTGGACAGAGTGCACAAAGCCTCAGAGTGAAGAGAGAGAGAACAAGAGAGGGAGGGAGGGAGAGAGAGGGGGATCATGGATTAGTGCAGGAACCATGCTGATTAAATCACACCTGTTACATTTCTGTAGGCCAATACTTTCAATTTCTAGTTGGTGTTACTCTTCTCAAGCCAGGGTTATAATTGGACAAGCCTGTCCTGTATGAATACAGCCATGTATGTCCACTAGAAACATTCATGTCTGAACAGGCTTCACTTGACATAATATTAAAAGCATAGGTACATCTACGGACATTTACATGGTCCTGTTCCAGGAATCACAGCATGTGCAATACAAGGGAACTGATGCACCAAGTGATGGAGCACAAAATCTAAAAACATTACAAGTAAAATCTGAATGCAGTCCGAAGTGCAAGTGGGTACCTTCCAAAGCTACACCTCATTTTATTTTGAAAGTCATCCTTGTGTTTGCCTGTTGAGCTGCAGTGGAAAGACAAGAGGTAACTGGAAGATATCCAGTCAATAGCTGACGCTTCTTATTAGCTTTAGATGAACTTTTGAATGTTTTTTTTTTTCAAAGTAGAGGGGCTGTAGATTATGCCTCCCATCACTTATATTAAGAGCTGATTAAAAAGGGATCTTGTAGAGTCCAGGAGGAACAGGAGGGATGATTACAGCAAGAACACACGTTTCATTGTTCACACAGGCACCTGGCTACTGTTTTAAAGCAGACTCGGAAAATCGTGCACCTGTCCTTTAATGTCCTGAAGCGGTAAATAAAAGACAGCTATTGTATGTGAGACACTCTCATTGGCTCCCAACCAAAACAAAAGTCAGTCGTCATCCTGGCAGCGCTCAGCCGGAGCCATGACTCGGCAGGAGAGTGTTTGCTCCTTCTTCGGTGGGATACTTTCCCCCCTTTTGATGAAGAGGAGGCGGGCAAGTCACTCACGTGATTAAGTTTTTGTCTGTGATGCCCGGTTTCAGCTACATCAAGTTCACCAGACTTAACATGGACAAGACCGGAATTTAGCAAGTCTTCCCTTTCAAATAAAAGCATGTAAACCGTGTCATGTAGGTGGGTCACTCCCCTGATCCTCAGAGGAAAAATAACTCCAGGAGTCTAGAACCTGAAAATACATGTAAAGCTAGTTTAAGAAATTTCAGAAATATATTTATACAAAGGTCTATTTTCATATATTTTTTGATATGTGAGTCTTTTTTAGTGTGTTTGCTATTATGGACCATAAAATGCGGGGTTATGAGGGTTATTAAAGAGGTAACATTCAGTATTATTATTCAGATCTCTGCTTAAAGTTGTGCTTTTGTCTGGTTTAACACTGTCATTGTGTTGTTCAGGTGCGTGAGCCTGCAGTCCCCAGTTTTCAAACAGCAGGAGCAATAATAAGGATAAAAATAAGAAGAATCATCACCCATATTTTGTATATATGATTTGAATACAGTGGCAATGACTGTGTGTTTTCATTCAGCTACTTGGACTGCGTTTTCATTTTCCATTGCTCCAAATAATTACAAAAAGTTTCTCGTGTCTTTTATTCTGAAAATTATCGGCGGACACGCCTTGGATATTACGGCTGCCTTAACGAGCTCTGTATATTTTAAGGTGAGCACGTTTAGTTTGGAGCGGAGTTAAAAACCCGGACCAAGGTTTCTTTGAAGGCAGCGTCTACATTAGCTTCGTACCCCTCACAAACACCGCAGACAGCTGCGGTCAAGTCAGATACTCTGGATTAAAACACAAAAACAGAGAGTTCGTCGGACTTGGCTGTGTTTCAGACTCCGGTAAGCGGCACCGACGATGCTCCGCACCGGCTCTCTCTGGCTTTAACATCACAAAGTAACACAGAATAAGAAAGTAGCGAAGGTTTTCTGGACATTTCCGCTCCTCTGGTGTTAGCATGATGATTCCCGGCTGAGCGACTGTCGCAACACGCTGCGGTAGGTGAACTACTGGAAACCTGAGGAGAAGCGAGTTTTTTTGGGACCATTTCGGTTTGACTGAGGGTGAAATTTCACCGTCAACAGCCCAGAATGTATTTTAACCTTCTTCTTCTCTCGGCTGTGGGTTTTTAAATGAATAAGAACAGTGCGGATCCGTCGGATGCCTTTTCGCCCTCCTCTCCATCGCCGTCTCCATGATTTGCGCAAGGAATTTCATTTTTGAATTTTTAATTGAAGAATGACTATTCACACAGTCAGGTTCTACTGTTCTTTCTCCTCTGCTTCTTATTTAGACTAGTCTAGCTCTTTTCTGGGGGAAAAACACGCAGGATTCCTGTGTTTTGTTTCAGCCAGGGCGCGCGTCATCTCCACTGATGCCCGCTGATTTATGATTTTTGGGGGGCATTTATCGGCTCTCGCGCAAGGACTTGGATCCGTTTCAGGAACACTGGCCTTCTCTTTTTCCCCTGACACACAATTTGGAGAAGGATACTTGTAACTTTTCCTCTCCCATGTGGAAAAACCGCTCTCTTGTGCTTGGAGAAGACGCGGTTTTTGGTCGTGCCTTAGATTCGCTGCTCGCAAAGACACTGTAAAAGACTGTAGCTGGACAAAAACATTTTGAAGCCCCCGAGTGAGGTATCACACGCTGTCACACTCAACGCTCAAGATACTCGTGCAGATACACAGGGTATCTTTCTATTGCGCATTATCCAACTTCAGACCCTCGGAAGAACTGCTACAGCGTCGTGTGGAGGCTAACACCTGCAGAGAGCTTTATTTATCCACCATCGGCTACTGGAACAACTGGGATTAAACATCCTGCCTGCTGGGATTTCTACCATGTCAGGTGTACGGGATTTCAGATGGACTCTCCTTATCTGTGTGGCGGCGCTTTCATATGGTGAGTGACACCCCCTCTCCTCCCCCTCCTCCCCCCTCTCTAGCAGGCTTTCAGGATCATAATTGTGTTGCATAGAAAAGTAATGGTGCCAAATTTCTGCAACATGCTACTGCAGAGGTAGCTGCTGTTCTGATTGGTCATTTTGGAAGATGGACACACACACACACACACACACACACACACACACACACAAAATCCTGCCACACAATGTAGAACCTCCAAATGAACCAAAGTGGAAGCTCCTGTAGGAATGTTACGGCACTCTTGGTCTTTTTTGTTTCCGTTGAGGTTGCTCTAAGTTCAGTACTGAGAATCACAGGCACAGTACATGTTGTCATGGGAATAATAAAGCAGCTGCACTACATCATGTTTATTATTATTACCCGAATAACTACCATAACTGATATATATGTGTCCGAGCCATCAGCTGACCACTCTCACAGTCACTGAGTACCAGGGAATCAGGGATAGATAAGACACGAGTTGGAAATCTCAGTCAACATCCGGCTCCAGTTGTTCACTAGAACCACCGACTCACAACATATTACACAACAGTCTGCATCTCCTTTTGATGTCATCTTCTGTATGTGTTGCCAAAGTCGCCTCTTTCATAGTGGCGAGGGCTCTTACTACACAACAGATAAACCTGTACTCTGTCCCACATAGGCTTACATCTGCACGGCACAGTGTAGCTACAGAGTCCAAATCAAACATCCCAAAGATGATTTTCTGACATGTCCCAGTGAACTAGTTGGACTCCAAAACATTAATCCTCCTTTAATATCCAACTCACTTTTATCGATGCAGCAGCAGCAGCAGCAGCAGCACTGTTGATGAGTATGACATTGCAATGCATGGATTAAGTGTAGCCTATTGCTGAGAGGCAAACCGTGTAGAGACACCTTCCTGTGCGGTCTCTGTTCAGTCATTTGCAGCCCTCTTGAAAGGAATTCAAATTTAGACTTTTGATTAGGAATGAATAACACCTAAGTGAGCTGCATGGAGGCAGAGTGCAATTTTTTTCCCCATATTTACTGCATAACCACCCCTTGCATCCTTTCAGGCATTTTGCACAATATCTCCCCTCTCCCACTCAATTTCACTAAGTCTTGCCTTAGTTTCATTACCACACAAAAGAAACGCCTACGTGTGCACTAAAAAATATACTCTCCTTGATGGTTTCACCAAGGCTGCGAAGCTAGCGTGCTGCATGCTGCAATACTCTGCCTACACAAATCCCGCTAACGCCTGTGGTCAGCGTTGCTTAGCGCAGGGATACCCACCTTCCTGGACAATGAAGGCGCTGCTGTCAAAAGTAATTGCAGTAACAGATTCGGCGCATGGCCGGCTGCCTCCGAGGGTGGTTTCAGACGCTCTTGGCCTCAGAGACCTCAAGTTCCTCACACACACATACAGAAACCTTTCTGCACTCAGCCTAGCAGTTAAAACCACTCTCCCCTCGTCACACTCATATGTTAAATAAACAATTTGTAAGAATACCTCAAGACAAATGCTGTAGACTTGCTGGATGAACAGCTAAGCAGACAAATCCCCAGGTGTGAAAAAGCAATATCATGGACTTTAAGACTGCTCTGGGAAAAACACAGTGCTGTAATAAATCTATTATTCCTCATTCTTCTCACCTCAAATTTATATTTTCATATATATTGGGTGGCATGTAATGTTGTAAACAAGCTAAAGATTCATTTTCCTGCAGAGCTGATTAAATAAAAAACCTCAGTGGGATTTGTTATGAAGATGCCACTGAGATTGGTCACTGTCCGTATGAGCTTAGGCAGGGCTGTAGCAGCTACCTCAGTATGAAAGTGATGCTTCATTGATTCCCAAAGGAAAATCCACTTTTTTCCCCTTCACCATTTTCCTCTACACGAGGGTCAGAGGTCAGGGGCAGAGAAGCCATCCCGGAGCTGATGGGGATTAAGGTTTTTGCTCAAGGACACTTTAGCTAGGCATGTTTGCTGATAAAAGTGTTTTAAGCCAAGAACTCTGGTTATTGATTGTGCTATGATACATTTATATTTTAACAACTAAGACATGAGAATTGAGGTTTATCCCAGGGTTTGATATTATTTAAAAATTTTGGTACTGATGCGATACTAGGGCTTGGTTTGAAGAACCCAATGATACTCTTTACCTTTCTGTACAAAATCCTTTTTTTCATTTTGAAGCCAAACTTGAAAAATGTTAATTGTTTTAATATTTGCAGTAGAACAGGAACTGTTGGGAAAGTGAAGAAATAACAAAAAAATGGTTTAAATCAGGAACTATCAAATTGAAAGATATATAAACTAGATTATAAATCGATCAAACATTTGATGTCATCTTTTGGCACTTGACAGTTTGTGATACTCAGTACTATGGACACAATCTTTTTATAATTGAATGACTGTGGACCTTCATAATGATGACACCTTCCTGTACTTTATCTCCACCTACATATGTAAAAAAACTTCCTGCAGTGTTTTACAGAGTCACTTCACCTGAAATAAAGACCATCTGTGCTATCGTTCTAAAATGAATACACTCCTCACATGTAGATTCTTCTTTTGAGTACTTTTTTGATCAATTGTTTAATCTGTGAAAGTGATGCCATCAGTTTTGTGTGTTTTGTCTGACCAAGAGTCCAGAACTGAGAGATAAATTAACTGTTATACATATATATATCAAAGAAAAAAAGCTGATTGTTACATTTGAGAAGCCAAAGCCACAGAATATTTGGCATTTTTTGATGTTGATTAATTAATTGAGTCATTGTTCTTGCCTATTGTGAGACCTAGCAGGTGTTTTATTTTTTACAGCAACTGTCACATATTTAATTGGTGTTTAGATAATTATCTACCATACAAATTGATCATGAGACCCACTCATCACCTTGCCTAAATGGTTTCCTTTGGGGAAAGCCTGGAACTGACATCTTGAAAGAGTATATTGTGGTTAACCTGGATAAATGGATTGAACAGATTATGACTAACAGCATTACATTGAACTAGGTGTGGCAAATGTACTGATTAAATACCACTGATTGCTCGGGGCTGTATCTGCAGTCAGCTGCATAACACGGCCTGGGGAGCAGTGTTTGCCCAGTCATGGTTTGTATGTAGTTGGCAGTCTTCCCAGCACCAGCCTATCTCTGAGAGTAGACACTGGACAGAGAGCAGACAAAGTGGCAGTGTGACACACCAGCTCTCATGTTCTGGCCTAATTGATTTACATGTGGTGAAACGAAGCCTTAGCTCTGCAGCGTTTGAAGAGGTTTCCTGTTCTCCACCCTTTTGTATGGAAAACACTGCTCTATATGCAGAAGAAACTGTGCTGTCTATCCATATGCACCAACACCTCGTGACTGCAAATGAGTCTGTGTTGCTATTTAGTTATTCTGGTTTTGCTCTGTACTGCGGTGATGTCAGGATGTTTCATTGTTGTTGTTGCACCTGTCACTTTTGCTTGTGTTTGTGTCTGTAAAGCATATGGCTCTTCAGTTTAGCTAGCAGCTCTCAGTCATTGCTTAAGGGAAGAGCTTTTTGTGGCATTTGCTGTCAGCATCAGATAATGGTAAACCTGTGCGGAGCATAGCACCTTTTTGCAAGTCGATTTTAAAAAAAAATTTTCAGTGACAGATGGATTTAAGGGTGAAAACAATCTGTGCTTTCTGAACAGCAGGCTAACCACCTACAGGAAACAATACGAATAAAAGAAGCTGTTACTGAAAAGACAGGTCTTTGTTTGACTTACAGCCTTATTCTGTAATTACAGTCACAGATTTTCTAGGTGGGCCTGTCTATCTCTTTTAATTGCTTTTTTTAATTGTAAAACTGGTCTTTGAAGTCTCTTTGAGACATGGCTATGCTTGAATCGCTCCGATTCTTGAAGCTGTATTTTTGCCCCAAGCTCTTGCTTGTGAGGCATTGTGGCTCTGCAGTGGTCGTTGTGAAGTGAATTCTAAGGATGTTGTCCTTCATCAGTGGTGAAAGGAACCTTTTGTGAAGCTTTGGTTCCCTCAGATTTAACATGATGTGCAAGACCACTACCAAAGGCTTCAAGGCTTGTTGGTAGTTGTTGCTGAAAGAACTACCCCTTACAGTGCATTAACCCTTTTCTTAGCATACCTTATGGTCAGTGTTCAGACCTTTGAATTATGAAAGCGTGCATGTTTTTTGTCAGTGGTGAATACCTCAGTAGCAATCAATTTACCATGTTGAATACACACTTGGTGTCCAGTCTACCTAAAAAGATCCATTCTTAAAAGATTAAGTACAGTAGATGTAACATGCATTATAGATTCTCAGGTCCACGGACAGACTTGAGACAGCCATTTCTTCCTGTGCAGCAGACTGTGGATTGCCATTTTTTTTCATGTCTGTGTCATCCGTGTGTCGTATTCAAGGCTCCTAGCACCATTCCTACAAAACACTTGATCTAGAATAATGTAGCACCAGCTGAACTACTCAGGGCTGAGTTGAAATATGCAACCTGCTTTTAAGCAGCGTGAGAGATGTCATTGTTTTACTGTTTCTTCTGTTTGTCTGTGGACATTATTGAAAGGAATCTCTGTCTGAAATAATCCACCACCTGCTTGGCTTGGTGTAACTGTAACTGTTATGAAGTGGCAGGTCATCATCATAGTATTGTATGCACTTGCGTTAGATACATTTTACTGAATTTCATCTTTACTGTGTAACTTTACATTTCCAAAACTTTTAAAATATCAGATAGTTTACAAGACATTTACACAGAATATGTTCAGAACAGCAAAGATTTAAGGAGAGACAGGGATACAAGCACTTTTGGATTGCATGGACAACTCCAAGCTGTCCTCCAAATCTATGAATTTCTGCAGCTATTCTCAGCAGGGAAGCAGTCTGTCTTCTACATTAGGCGATCGCATATGTTTGGTATGAAGTCAGTTCTTATACGCTGCATCTTGCACACAGATTCCACCGTGCCTTTGATTTGAAATAGCTTTCTCTACTGCCTCTGGTATTGTGAGTCAGACATGGGAATGTTTTTACCACCCTAAGATTCCACATTTGCATGATAGAAAAACACCTGTAAAATGGACTGAGATGTACAGAAATCTGTCTTGTTCTAGTGGAGTGTCCACTTTGGATGCTTTTTGGGCGGGATGTTGGCTTTGTCGTCAGCTGGGCTTAATACCTTTATCAGATGTAGATGTAGATGTGATGGCACCCGCTGTGCCACACTCCTTTTCTTTCTGTGCTGTCTCAATCTGGTAGTCTTGTCAGGGCATGGCAATATATCTCATACTCTCCTGACGCACTGAAAGAGGATGAGTGTTCTGAATGTAGAAAAGGTTACGCAGAAGGTGGCTCCTTTAATGAAGTACAAATTTGAACAGAGAAAATGGTATGTGACATTATGTTCACATACAGCAGTAGACACATCCATGGTGGGGGAGGGCAAGACCTTCCCTGTTTCTTTGCAGCCAGGATTGTATAACCTGTAGAGATGATCAGTGTGATGTGATGATATATGTGTCACCTTTCCCCTGCTAGGAAATGGTAGCGTACTGTATATTCAAACACTTTATGCTCTAAAGTAGCTGCGGGCTGTAGTCTGTAGACGGGTATGAACCTTGTATTGATTTTCTCATCTCTTAGCAAGAAAGTGAATATGCTCTCTTAAAATGTAAACGACATGGCAAAAAAATAAATAAAAAAATAGAGAATTACATATAATATCTGTTGTAGACGTCCATCACAGTTTACAGACTGATTTCCTGGTTCACCTTTGACCTCCTGCCTGCACACAGTCTTCTTGTGCAACAAGGCATTATTACTGACATTTCAGGTGCACTGCAAAGTTATCATAATAAATAGAAATACAAAGACCCAAGTTGTGATAACCTGAAATTCTACTTCATGTGACGGATGCACTGATACATTTCTTTTTGGTGTTATACCAGTTGATTTGGTCCCTATATCTTCTACACTTTCCTACATAGCAAATAAAAGATGTGTGAACTGATTTTCACCCAGGGCTGGATTTCATCATACAACTTATAATATGTACATTGGATACCATCAAATTACAGCTTTAGAATTAACATATCTGTCAGTATCAGTGTATTATTCCACTAAACAGAGCGCTGAGATTTCACTATACAGAAGGCTTGATATGAAAAGGTATTGTGCTCTAATAGCTTTAGACATGAGAGAGATTAATCTGTGGGTATATAAGATTAGATATACATATAGCACATGTCATTTGTCAGACTGGAAAAGCTGGAAAGATCAACCCCAAGTCAAAACAGATAAACCAGGTGTTAGCTCTCCTGCTTTGCATATCAGCAGGAACTCCCGGTGGACTGTTAGCCTCCATATGAAGGATTTGTTTGTGATCAGTGCAGTGGAAACTGAAGAAATATGACCAGATTTTTAGCTCTCAGCGCATCTTGCTGTATCTGCTCTCCCCACGCTGATTTCCCAGTGCTACAAATCTGCTAAAGGACACAGACATGCACGCTCCAGTCTGGCAACCAACCTCAGCTTCCTCCTCTACAACTGGCCAGCACTTAATTCTCTCTCAGCACAATATTGTTCTCAGCTGTGGGATTGCTTTTCCTGCTGCAGTTCACAGAGTCTGGTTAGTTTTCTCAAAGTTCACAACTGTTTCTCATTGTCAGGACGGCAGAAGTGGAAGTGTATTTGAAGAAAGCTGCGTGTGCCTGTAGATTAGTCTTCAGTGTTTGACTTTGACAATCATTTCCATGGAAGTAGTTGGTGACATTTTCTAACGCCGTGTCAGATCATGTAAGATTTATTGTGAATGTAAGCGGCAGACAGGCAAATCTCCCCTCTAGTCTCCTACTGGTAATTACGAGTACGACATGTGGCTTCAGTATCTCACACTAAAGAATCACAAGCATGAGAAGTGTCAACTCAGTCTGCAAACACTGCACTGAATCAAGTGACAGTGTCACTTAGGTTCAGAGGACACTGGTTTGCCTGGAAAAAGCAAATACTTACTGTAATGTATTTTTAGTTTGAGGTTTATTTGAAATTCAAAAATAAAAAACAAAAAAATAAGTGAATAGTACAACTTTTATTAATGAGATTACCCTGCTTTTCCATTCCTCTTCCAGACATGAGGGCAGCATTAGAGATGGGTCTTGTTTCAAAGAGAAAAGTTAATTCTTGGTTTTGTTACTCTGTAATAGTTTGCCACATGTTCTGTCCAGGTAATAATACATCAAAATGGACATTTCTGTTGTGATTTTTGATGTATGGTTCTACCTGTATACCTGCCTCTAGGACCTGTCAGCTGCTTTTGTTAATCTCCTGAACATGACAAGATGTCAACATTTTCCTGCCCTCTCTGTCTGAGTGACAGCTTTCTCCACTTTGTACAGTGCAGTGCAGTTTGAGTGTTCGGAACAGAGCACTTGAGCTACTGAGGTTGATGTAAATAAATGTTGCAGTTTGGCCCATAGTCTGGCCATGATTTCTGATTTTGCTGGAGCGCTGCCATTCCTGAAAGCTTCAGTGTTTAGCCTTGGGTTACACAAGCTGCTTTTACTTCACAGAATGGTTGTACCAAATACACCAGTTTTCATTTATGCATTTTCTGATTAAACACTGCTTATCTGATTATTCTGCTGAAATTTTAATTGATTTTTACATTCTATTATTTCTATGGTTTCTTTTTTCATGGACTGTTTACAGTTTTCTAATTATAAAAGCACATATCTGACACTGAATGAGTCATTATGAACATTAGCTGCAAAAATTATGACTGTGGTTAAAATAAAGATGTGGTTTCAGGGTCCTTGGTGTGCACATGCAACTCTGCTAAATATGCAGGATGTCAGAATCTAAAAAGTTGAAAAACCAATGAAAAATGAACCGATTTGTGAACATAGCACATGCCTCAAGCCTGAAATCCATCAATAATGTTGTCTAGGACTTGGTGAGGGTAGAGTCAGCGTATCTGCTGAACATACAGTTTGAATCTTAGTCATATTGATTTTAACACAGAGAAACAAATGCTTTACAAATTAGGCCACCATAACATTGACTGCACTGGATTTGCCTGACTTCAGAGATCATGTTGTGTACAAAACCCCAGACAAAAATAGGCGTCTGTTGTTTTTGTCATGTTTAATTCAAACATACTTCTTCTTGTTGACAACAGGGATCTCACTAAGCATTCGAATCCAGAAAGAAAACAGCACTGAAAAGGGGCAGATATGAATCAAAACTTGAATTGAATTGAAAAACAGAACAAAGAGGTCCATTCTTGGCTTTGGTGTTCATATCAGCTTTTCTACTTCCACCTCCCACCAACAAGCCATTGATTTTGGATCCAGACTGTGCCAACGGAACTTTATCTTTTACCCTGAATCATTACTAATTAAATTTCTGATTAAAAGCTGGAACACTAACCCATTTTTTAAAGTTTCATCATGCACATCAGTCGCAGACAGGTTTATTTTTTTCTACCCAGGGGAGAAATAACATTTCTATTTTCAGCTGTGAACCCCATAAAATCCCATTCAGCTATATCTAAATATGGCAGAACACATGGAAGAGGAACCACTCACTCAGTCAGACCAGTCATGGCATCATCCACCAGAATAAACCCCTCACTCAGACACTGTTGATATTTTTGGGAACAATACTGATCATCTGTTTCATGAAAACTGACGTGGGTTCAGATCAATCTGTAAAACATTCTGAGCTCTATCTGTTGCATGGAAACTCAATAACATATGCAGTGCAGTTTAGGCCACCTCAGAATTATAGGTGATCGAAAATTGCCTTTGGTCAGGTTGGCAAAATATTATTGGTGCACTTACTTCACTATAATTGAATTAAAGGTTCTGTCCTGACTTGACTTAGGTCCAGACTTTTACACTGTGTGCACCGTGGTCTATGAAAACATCCTTTTTTCCTACCCTGGAGCATGCTGCCAGATTGAGCAATGCCCAGTGTAATCAATTCTTTTATTAGGTTACATAGGCTTTGAGAGAAAAGGAATCTCTCCCTCTGTTATACTATATTAGGCCCAAAAGACATTATAATAATTTCACCATAAGCCTATGAAACAGGATTTAACCCGGATAAAGCAAAAGAAAGCTACGAGCTCCTTCACGTTTTTTGCTTTGGGCCAGGCTACTGTAAGGCTAACATTTTAACATAGGCTAGAATTTTAATCATACATTTCAGTAAACACGTCCTCCTTGCTGTCTTTGATGAATAAAAAATAGCTTGTAGCACTTAAACCTGTCCCTAAGCAGTTATGTTGAATTAGTAATATCTCTTTTCTCCCTGCCCCTCAATTTTTACATCTGCCACGCTTACAAATTCTGCTTAGGGAAACACTTTTGTGAATTTCAGTCTTATATGTCCACTCAGCTATTAACCCGACATCCAAGTAGTTGACACTGGGCATGTAAAATACATGTGATTCCCCTGACTGATGGAATGTGAAGCATGGATCTAAACAAGCCGTGCAGTCCTCAAACCGTACCATCCTCTGTCGAAGTAAAAATTCTCATGACGTGAATGTGCATTAAGAACCGGTTCAATTAGCGCTAGTTTAATCTTTTGCTTCTCAAAGCGAGGTATTAGACAGAGCCCGGCGGCCCTAAGCAAAAATGAGAACCATATTAATTTTGCTGTCATTTAATTTGCTTGAAAAGATACCAATTAGAGGATATGAAAAATATTGTTAGAATCTATATTGTATTGGCAGAGAGAGGGATATCTGAGCTCCGTGCTCCCTGTTGCATGTAGTGTCGACAAAACAGCAGTGTGCCCTTCAACCTAATAGTGCTGGTGATTTGTTTTATGTTGTGCTAAACAAACACACATCTATCTTGTGTGTGCTAAGCCCAAAAATGCAGAGTAATTTCATCAGTCACCAAGGACTCACAACACTGTAGAATATGGTAAAATAGTTTATTACATTTAGAAAGAATACATTCTCAAGCGCCTAATTGGCTCCTCATCAGGTACAGACGTATCAAGAATTTATTTTTTAGTAGTTTATGTTCCAAAAGATGAAACATATGATGAAGTTTGAAAAGATGAAACATATGATGAATATTTTAGATTAAAGATTGATTTCAGTGTTTTTAGACAAACTACATGACATTCCACCACTCCCAAAAAACACAGTATGGCTATCCCTGAATTCAGCTCATGCACCCTATTGACTGATGGTGTATTGAGTGGTGAACAATCCTGCAGGTGAGCTCAGAGTGGGTGAGGAATGTTTGTTCCAGCAGGTGAGGCTGAAAACGTCTTTTTTTAAAAATCCAGTGGGTAAGTAGTGTTTGCTCCAAAACAGAGGGTGTAGATGAGAACATTTGTTTTAGAAGCCTGAAACCTCAGCTGCTGGCCAAGTAATCATTGACTCATTGGTATTGATTAAAACCCTATCAACCACCCACAGATAGATTATAGTTGTTTTGTGCCATGGGGCACGGAAATCATATTTCCTCTTTGAATTGTAGAACACTGGACTCTGGTTGGCTTGTAATTAAAAAGAAAAAATGTAAAAATAACTAGCATAAATTTACACACAAATTATATCATTATGTATAAGCACTAAAGTACCACTGAAGAGAAATATTCCCATTTTTATGATGGACTATTTTCAGCCTTGGAAATGATGAGGGGTAACTTGGAGTCTTGGCTGCTACCATCAGTGAGTGTCCTCAGCCTTGGATAAAGATGAGGTGGAGGCTGAAAAGATTCAGGATGCAGTTTAGCATCGCATTAACCATATATATTTAACAGTGCCAGCATTTGTTACTCAGAGAGGCATATGTAATTTTCACACAATGGGGCAAAACAGATGGGTAATACGAGTAATAAAGTTCCACATTCTTTGTATCTGCTCTCCGTGATCACACAGCGTTTGAGTGCCAACCTTAAAGAGGCTTAGAATAATGAATTCGTCATAGAGATCTCTGAGGACATGAGGGAGGAGAGTCTGGCCTAAATGCACAAGTCTATCAGTAGAAGATAACGGTTCACACAATTAAAAGTTTTGCATAGACTTCATTACTCTAATTCTGAAATACTTGAAATCCAATTTACTGCATGTTGGAGGTTTGCTTTGCATCAGACTGAATTTAAAAGCAAAAAGAGAAAAAAATATTTTACATATCTAGGGCATCTAATGACCGAACTTAAAGCTTTGTAATGAGTTTATTTATTTATGCCTGTGTTTATTTGCATATTTATGTCCCCATTAACAAAGGAAAACAGACAATTAGTAACTGCCTCATAATTAGTAAGAAAGTTAAAGTTCATCTGCAGTCCCTGGGCAGGTGGTACAAAGACTGATTACATTAACCGAGTAGAAAGCCAAAATTGAGCCAGTGCTGGTGTGATGAGATTACGCTGCCGTTTCGCTTATGGCCAACCATTATCATGTTAGGCCAACACTGGCCTCTTGCCTATGGACAGACTATGTTGGCCCAATATATAAATGGTTGGCTGGAACTGAACAGTCTTTTAATTAAAAGTTGCTCTTAGTTAGTGTTTACCTGTGTGCTGAATGAATCCAACAAAGCTAACAACAGAATGACTGTTTATTGCAGTAAATACTCCCACACTTACAATATTGATTTGTTTCATGAATCACATAATAAGTAAACATGCAGTATACTGCACTTGTTAAGATTTTTCCTGTAACAGCCCTAACAGCTGCAACAAGTGAAAGTTTTTCAACAGAAAACTCTTTAAATGACTTCCTGTGGGTGTTTCCTGTCAACAGTATCATTAGAGCGAGCGTTTTAAAAACCATGTTCATTAATAGCACTCATCAAGCGCCTCATCTTGCCCCTAAAATCACCATGGAGTTGAATTATCACCTCTTGCATTTTCAGGTATTATCAAAGTATACTTTATTTGTGAATATTCTTTTCTTGACTACATAAAAAAGAGCCATGCTGATGAAGGTACAGGCAAGCTGTAACCATATGCAATTAATTCAGACCACATCTTGGCATGTGTCTCTTTCTGAAAGTAGTTGCATCAGAACCAGTCCTTCCTTCACTTATTTTGAGATTAAATTTTAAACTTTACACTAAATTAAACTGTTTTTTTTTTAGATGGCTCAGAATACGATCAATCAGTCTAAAAGGTCATAGATCACTCAGTTTCAGCCATAGTTTAAAGTATACTATAACCTAACCTGCACGGTTTTATGACGACTTTTATAATGAAAATTGAGCTTCATAAAACCCAAAAACTCTTTTCTTTCCTATGATTAATCTGTCCACTTCTGTTCTAATCATTTGAAAATCCAGTATAAAATCTTAAAGCCGGCTCCCTCCTGGTTCACACCAACCAAACAAGCTAACCACCATTCCTCTCTTTCCCATACAGGAGCCAATCACTAATCTGTGAACTCTTTATTAACTCAATCAGTGGTTTGTGCCGCTACTTCCAGATGCCAAAATCCAACCACCTCCAGAATCAGTGCGATGATTACCAAACTGCAGGGATATGTTGCTGACCGATTATGAGGATCATTTTCGTAATGAGGCGTTTAACACCAGATGTCCACACCAAAAGTCTTCTGATTTATTGGCCTGTTGTACACAGAGCAGGAAACTGCTCTGCACTGTTCTTAGGTTTGGTTTCGTAAACACATTAGACGGCTCTAAAGAGTTTGGCTCTATTGTGCTGTAATTGTGTTCTCAGATTGGTCTAATGCCACTCTGCCTCAAGGCTTTCTCTCAACTAAGAACTGTGTTTGTATGGTGGTGATCAATGACACCTGCTGACAAAAACAAGAAATCATTGCTCTGTTTCTGACCACTGCAGGCAAACCAACTTTAGCCCGGTGAAACTGTAATTAGGGTAGTTAATGAACGGTGTTACTTTGCTACTTTGGCCTGTTCGGGTCCTGGTAAAATGTGACAGTATTCTGCACATTCTGTCAAAGATTATATCATTTCACCAAGATGCAAACTGTCACGACAAACTAATGACCAAGGTTGTGTAGACCTGTGACCTGCTGGTCTCCTTTCATGGTTTAAATACCTCACTTTCTATTTGTCAAGATTCTGCAGAGTTTACAGACGCTGTGGCGTCAGAGTCCACTTGGGATTTTGAAGCAACACTATTACAGGATGCTGGCACATTAAATGGGGGTCCCAGTCCAATTGGTTTCAGGTACTGGAGGCAGCGCGCCCATAGAAACTAACAGCACATGTACAGAAAAGAGAAAACCAGTTACTCGGGCAACAAACATAAAATTCATTGAAGGGGTTAGTAAGTAAAAGGAGGAATTACCAAGCTAGCCTCCTCTGTGTGTGACGTGGTGCCATAAAGTGCACTTAACATAAGCGTTTTGCACTTCTCCCCGGAGATCGTACCTAATCAAACCAAATTGTGTAGCGGGAATGAAAGAGGTGCCATTCTCCCTATTACAAATCAGTGTACCAATTGAGTTAGGTAAAATAGCTGGACAATGAGCTGTGTCAAAAACAGATTGTTATTTAGTGGTTTGTGGTTTGACAATGATGTCCCAAACAAGAGGACACACACACACACAAAATACTAACGTGATAAAGCCAAGCCACATCTCGGTAAAGCCCAAGTCCATTTCCTTTTTGTGTTTGAATATGGAGCAAATATGTGCGGTCTTACACTCAAACGGATAAGATGGTTGTACTTTTGTTCCCACAGTGAGACTTGGGGGTAGGTATGACCTGACCCCGATCTGTCCTACTGTTGTCTGTTCATTCATTCATCTGGCTGTCCGTCTGTTATACGCTGTTGCATTTCCAAATTGCACTGATTGGCCTAAGGGTGGTGCCACAGCATATGTTTGTATGTCATGCATCTTTGACACCACAGATTGCCGTTCAAGAAAGTGACGTGTCTGATGACTGCTCACTGTTTGCAAATGAGATGCCACGACTCTTCTCCCTTTTCTCCTTTAAGACATTAACAACTCTCTCTCCATCAAAAAAACCGATCATTTTGGAGGACATACTTTTACGTTTTTTGTTTTTTTTTTAAGATTACAGGTAGTGCAAGTATTGATTCATAAAATACCATTCTGATGGTGTCCTTGTCTTGTTTTAACCGTCTAGTGGCAATTTGTTGAAACAGGCTAGTTGCTGGGATAATGTAGTGGTGAAATAATAGGAGTGGATATCACAAGGAGCTGGATTGAGGCTTTGAATCATCAGTTATCACTGGTAATGCTAATGTAGCTTGCTATGTGTCTATCAAGACCTGCAACAGGGGCCTATAGCTGACAAGCATTCAAGGTTCATACAAGATTTTCAGCTATTGTGACTTGGCATAGAAGAGGTATAACATCCATGAATGACCCCCACTGTTGGGATAATGTTGCATTCACACCCTTGGAGTCCCGTATAAAAGGCTAACGTCCCACTGTGCTTTCTGGTGCTTCATAATTAATTACTGGCAGAGTGTCAAAGTCGGCAGCCTGTTCCCCACTGACCTCTCACTGTTGGAGAGATTTTCAGTTGTCAGTGGTGCGTTTGGGTTCATTCTTACAGACTAAAACGGTTCAGAAATCTAAATGCAAATGAGCAGAGAGTAACAGCATAAACACAAGCTTTGGAAATAATACAAATGATCACCTTCTAATCAAATTTTTGGAAAGTGCAGGGGATGTGAGAACAGATTTGATTTACTTTCATAGTTTAATCAAATGGGAAAAAAACAGCTGATTAAACTCAAACAACCTATGACATATGAAGGCAGCTCAGTATTAAAATGTTATTTTTATACTCTTTGATAGATGCTTGTTTAACTCTCCTCCTTCACATTGAAAAGGCCTTGTGGCCCAAGACTTTACACATGTGCGAGGATAGTAATAAAAATGTCTGCTCCAAAATCCAACTGAGCGGGAACTACTGACATTATGAACCTCTCTTATTGTTGTGGTAAGATGTGTAGGGATCTGACGGCCCTCTGCTTGAAGTGGAGACAGGCATGATCCTGAATGAGTGATGGGAGGTCCAACTCCCTGAAACAAGCGGTCTGACCCCCTGGGAAATCAAACAGAGCAAACTGGGAGAGCAAGGTTCATCCACCTTACAATTGCAGTGTGACATTCTGCGCTGTTGAAGAAGTCATTTTTCATGGTGGTACTCTCGTCCCTTTGCTCAAACATGCCAGAGGTGAGCCTGTTATCTGAACAGATTGTGTGTTCTAGGTGAAATGACCAAGTGAACTCATCATGTCTGCCATACTTTTTAATGAGGATTAAAGGGCAGTGCTGCTCCATTTGTGAATTCCCAAATGCTGCTCGCATGTTTGATGACATTTAGTCCTTGGCCCGAGCCAGAGACCCAGGAGAATGAATGATCTGAAGCCAACAGTGTTATCACTTTATCAACACTAGAGTGAATGAGTTTAATTATTTGATAAACACTATTAGCTAAATAATTTCTACACACATCTCCAGGAAATCTCTTTGGGAGTTCTCACTGTTAGGTTAACCATCTGTCCCAACTTATTCCCTGGAGAGAAGCTCCAGATTTTAAGTCTTGATGGTATCTGTTAAAATGATTTAGTAGCTTTGATGTCAGACAGCAGCATTTACTGCTGTCAAGTACAGCCTCTGTTACTTTCATCTTATTCTCATGTCCGTCCATTTGATCATCTTGTTATTGCATTAGAAACCATAGGAATTTTGGTAAATGGATCTTGTGTTTATTTTCAGTGTCTTTTTGTAGTTTTTTTTTTCCTCACCATTTTTTGGTCCAGTTTCACTTCTGTAGCCCATTCTTCACCTCTGTTTCAGGCTAAAGGCTCCAGGCTACATTAGCTGCTACTGGTATAACACACCCAGATCTCTTGAGTTGCATTGTGGGCAATGTAGGCTCCAGGTTTTGTCAAGAAAGAGAAATAAAAAAGTTGATTTCTGGTTCTGCAGCATTGATATTGGTCCTTTTCTAAAAGCACCGTCTATCTCTGACCGTGTTCAAGGACTGTGATGCTTAACCTTCAGGGACCAGAACAAAGCCTCAACTATTGGACCCTTTAGTACCTAAACTGACTGTGAGAGACCATGATCTGCCTGATTTCAGATTTCTGACAGTAGCACAGTTCTTAATGTTGATGGTACGTCATTGCTTGGAGGATGTTGCATATGAGCTCATGCCTCCTTCGGTATTTCTCCACATCCCCCTCCAAGTGCTGGATGTGAGGCAGGTGCTCCCCCATCTCTGGCCTCCTAGTCATAGACACTTCCTTGTCCTTGTCAAACCACCTTGCCAAGCCGGCTCCACACCTGCTGAGAACTGGACCCTAATCTCTGTGATCGGGTCGGTGTTTTACCTCTGCACCAGCCAGATGCCCTGGCATTACCATCTCATAGCAATACAGATTATGTGGATGAACATGTTCACCAGTTGCACTTCTATTGAATTGAATGTTGCCTGAATATGGTCTTCAGGGGAGTACAGCTAATCCAACCCTGTATATTTGGATTGCGTGTCAGGATAATAACCAGTATGTGGTCTGAAATTCAAAATCCCATTTTCGCAGCCGGCCACTAATCTGTTGGCCCATTTGGCCAGTGCAGGAGTAATAAAGCCTGCAGACGGTCTTATGTTTAGACACAAAAACTGTCTCCTGAACAAGTACCAGCTTCAAATGCTGTTTGGCAATGTCTTTGCAAAAGTGTGTTTGTGTATTCAAGTGTATGCGTTCTTGGGGTGATGTTTCCAGATGGGGCCACGTGCCAGGAGCGTGGTGCAGGGACGTGACTTTGCTGTGAACCGTTTTCCTCTGGGCTTGATGGTGGGTGTCATCAGCTGAGACACACACAGCTCCTGGAGGATGAGTGATGGCAGGTTGTCATATATCATCACTGTGTACTGGTTGAATTTAGGAAAAATATTGTTTCTTTCTAGACTGTCACAAATGCTAATGACCTATTATTAAAAAAAATGTCTTCCCCCGAAAGACATTCTCATAATTTACATGTATTCATTTGAGCCATGTGAATTTATTTAAACAGTTTTAAAGTGCTATTTATTAATTACACAAAAACAGAAAAACAAAGAAAATGGATCAGTAATGGCTACATACAATTTGAGGGACCTCCTTCATACACACACTTGAAAATAAATGATCTTATCATGTTTATTAGCTGCTAATTGGTGCACCTGGATTTGTGGCTGCCAGCCTTAATTACCTCCCACAGGTCCCATAATTCTCTGCGAAATGCATGATGGGATTCATCAAGTGCCGGCTTAAAGGACTTTGCATGATAGTATAATATTTAAAGTCAGACCTGTCTAAGCAGTATAATGAGGTTGAGGCTTTCCCCTCAGCATAATCTTCAGAAAGTGCTTCTGACTTAAGTGTAAAATCTCTGCTGATATCGTTGGTAGATCAAACACAGTTAAGTTTTGGGAAAGTAATGATTTCCAGCAGCAGTTTTGGCACAAATTTAGCCTCAAGATGATACAATGACCCACACTCACTGCTAAAAGGCCAAACATCCTCAAACCAAAATTGTATTTATCTTCAAAATAGCATCGTGCTGAAAATTGTAGGTGGGACATCAATATGGTCATAAAAACAACTAAACAACTGCAATTACAAGTAGTTTCTTTGAGTTTTACACAAAGACACATTTTTGTTACCAGTGGATTTTCAGCTAATGTTACAGTGGAGTGGGTTTTCAGTCGGAGTCTTTTGACAACAAGCATTTAATGGACACTCCCTCCCTGATGTTTGCTGTGACAAAAAGCAGTGATCGTGTGTGTGACAGCTCAGACTGATTTTCCAACATCCCACAAAGCCCAGTTTGTTTTGTTTTACTGCAGACCTTCTTCTTTTTTCTCTGATTCTGTCTGTACATTCAAGACAACTGGGAATAACCACCAATTTTCACTCAAGATGAAACATTTCCAGACATATCTTTGCCTTTGGAGTGTGTTATTTTAACCAAGTTTACACATTTGTGCTTTAATCTTCCTGCAGATTTTTTTTCTCAGTGTAGTTTTATGGGTTTTAAGGATCCAATCCAAAAATCTGATTGTTTATTAATTCATCGAAGAATCTAGTTTTGCATTTTGAAAGGAGAACTAGTGGGAAAACGGTCATAAAAACAAAGAAAGTGAAAACACAGCTGTTGCACATTTTCTGCCTAAAGATGATTAAGTAAACATGTTTTATTTTATATTCATTCTCGAACAGTATTCTGAGTACATAGAACTGTCAGCTGTATTGAGAGACATGGATAATTCTGCCCTCTTGTTGAAATACTGAATTGTTGAAGCATTGTTAATTTCTTCTATTCACAAGTATCTGTCAATGTAATCTGCTCAAGGAGTCGGAAAAATGATCTGAGTCGAGTGAAGGAGATGCAACAGAAGAAAATTAGTAGTAAGCCTGAGTCATAAGATAAACACAGTGGATATAAAAGACAGGAGGTTGTTTGCCTCTGGAGATTGTGTAGACTGCATTGATTTTTTTTAAAACTTGTTTCTCGAGTCAAGTATATGTCTGCCTGCCGAGAGAAGATAGACTGAAGTGCTGAAATGATAATCTGTGAGATCCTTCAGTTTTTGATACACCCAGCATCTTCTGTGATATCAGATCATTACTGTAGTTTCACACTGCTCTTAGAAATGAACTGTATTCAGTGTGAGATGGCATCAGTCAGTGTTGCTGGGAACAAAGCAGAACTTATATATTTGTTGTTATAAGTTTGTATAAGTGCAACTTTCTTTCAGTGTGTCATTCCAAGAAAGAAATATTCCAAGGTCATTAATTCTAATTACTATGCTGCATTTATTAAAAACATACAGCCACAGTAGCTGCAACTAGAAACAAGTCCTCCAGACTAAACAACAAACTCTGTAATTTGTAATCGCCTTTTAAAATTACCCCTATGAACTGTAAAGATTTTTTATCTGTCAAATGCAAGTTAATGTATATTTTTAATCCACAGATGTCATGCAAATATTATGCCTTGGTTCATCTAGAGAAACAGCTGATGGTAATCACAATAAGCACAATAAAGATGACGTAATTAAAAGAGCACCAGTCAAAAACCAGTAGAAAACGTGATGGAAACACTGTTTGCTTCTTGCTGCTAACTCATCAGTCCACACAAGTGTGAAATTACTGTCTGCTGCTATTTGTTGTTTTGAGTGGAGTGAAAGCTTCAGTGGACGTTTAGTTCACATGCTTCATGTGCATGATTTATTTCCAAAATCTGGTCCCATTGCACTTAGCTTTTATCCATGAATAAATTTTTCCACTGCAGCCAAATGTAAAAACTTTCTTGTCCATGTGGTTATGGTTTGTCTTGGAGGACAAATTAGCCCTTGCAGTTTTAGCTACATTTCCACGAGCCTTAAACCCATCTCAGCTCTCCATCAGACCCGCAGGCTGCACCAGCTCAGCTCTCACCATCCTCTCATTGATTTGTCTCTCATTGGCTATTGCAGGTCTTCTCAGAAAGCAGTGACGATAACCTCCAGACAGCCATAAATAACAAGCAGGTTTGAAGTTTATCTGTGCAGTCCTGATTGATATTGGTTTTATCAGGGACCTGCTATGTTGAACATCAGTCCAGACCACAGGACAGGTACAACACATTTTATCCCCTGATTGTTGGGAGAGGGAGCAATGACGTGATTCAGCTACTGTCAGAGTAACTGCTGATCCACTGTTGCACCATCTGGTTGTTAATCCATTATAAGTAGGTATTAGAGTACTCGGTTTATACGCAACTGTTACAAATTGTTGATGGTGTTTAGATGCCTCTCAGCCCAATTTGGGGTTTCACAGACTAGTTAAAAAGTTTCAGTGGGTTTGCAACACTTACTTGCCCCAAAGTTACACTGGTTTGTATAGTGCCGTTTGACTACTCCTCCTCCACTCTGAAAATGCTTTTCGTTTTTTGCTCGAGATGTATTAATCTCTCTGCGGTCCATCAAGCTGTCAGTCAGTCAAAATAATTGATCCTAACAAGAACAGGGGTAAAATATGGAATTTGTAGTGTGCAGTATTTACACACGTTGCAGATATGTTGTGGAAAGTGGAAACTTTTCCAATCATGTTTTTCTTTAGTTTGCCCAAGTACATAAAACCTTTTGAAGTGAAAACCCATGTGGAAGCTGAGCCTCTCTATCAGTAGCTGAGTCAATACACTTGAGCAAAAAATCCACATGCCAAACTTCACTGCTGAGCAGATCAGTTTTTGTTAGTTTATGTAATCATTAATATTTTATTTCTGGAGAAACCAAATATTTTTCTCTGGGTTTTTGTTGTTCAAAATGCACGGCCATCACAAAACTCCACTGAGAGGGTGTGACAGACACTCTCAAATCTCTGCAGGGAGATTGTTCAGTGCTTAAGTAAGCATAGAGTTTTCAAGACATTCTGTCCTTTAGCTTACTTTTTTATTTTTTTAGATATGATTTCAGTTCTAGTTGCAGTTTTAGATCATCTTCTCATGCTCTTTCTTAAAAATATTATAAACCACTAAGGATTTTCTGCTGCTCTGCCACTTAATGTGACTATTAGAGAACAGAGGGTTTGTCTTTCTTTAAGCATTATTAGACTCTACAGGACTTTAACCACACTGTTGTCTGATCACTGTCTCAAACAACTTCCTCAGTTTTCACTGCTGATTAAACTAATGCTAAGATCAACAGCAAGTCAAGATGTGAGACATTAGTTTTTATCTTTGAGTCACTGAATTGAAGATTATTATAAATACAAAGTCAGTGACTTATTCCAAGTCACTGGCCTGTGTAATTTTAGTAATGAATAATTCTTTTTACAAATGTGTTGGCTCATATGTTGGGACACGTAAATGCAATCAGTCTTAAGACTTTGGTAAATGAGTGCAGGTCAACCAGAGATTAACTGTTAAAATCTTGTCACACCATATCATCATTTCAGACTGAACGGCACACTAAACAACCACAAACATGTTTCAGCCTTGTTTGTTGGTTGCATTTGTTTATGTTTGCATCTCTTTGTGGTCATTTCTTGGCCCATTGACCTCTTTAACCTCTGGGCCTGTGCTCGGGTGGTCCATTTTGTACAGATTTCTAATGTTAATATACAACAGCCGTGTACAGGGTGGTTTTCTTTGTGCTGCACAGTTAGCTCAGTAGATCCTTGAGATTTTCTCATTTTTGCTGAGAAAATCTATGTCAAACAAAATAATTACACATACTTGGCTGAAATGAGATTTAATGAGCTTGTAATCAAACTCTTCCCCTGCAGTTAATTCAGTGCTTATCCTGTTAGCTGGCCGTTTGGAAAAAACGATTGGCTCACTTTCACCCCCCTCCCGCCCCCCGCTGTTCTCCTATAGCACTGGCTTATAATCAACCTCGAAAAATTATTCTGGAAGCCCCCGTTTCTGGGTTTTAAAAAATGTCTCTCTCTCATGTATGTGTTTTACTCGCAGACTTATCTGTCATGTAACCAGTGGAGCATCTGGTAATTAACAGTGAGTTAACAGTTGGATAATCTGTGCTCTACATGGCTCCAGTTCAAATAACAAAGTGCCTTAACAGTTGCCCTGCTGTAGCCTCTTCAGGGTAATATTTTTTATAACATAATTATTCAACACAGCTGTGCTCTCCTGTCATAATGTTTGGTAACCAAGTGCTTTAAGACCTGAAAGCTTATGTTAGTGAAAGGTTTCAGAATGTATGGATCTGTGATAAGACAAAAGATTTTCTATCATGGACGGGTTTGTGTGAAGCTGCTTCGATGGGTGGCTTTAAATATTTCAAGTCTGGACAACAGAATAAAAATCTCTCTGGTCTCAAAATATTCAGCGTACTGTAACTTCTAATAAATCACTTTACCTTGTCAAATGAAAAGAAACAAATGAAACAGTCTTTATTTGCCTTTGGGTGTACAGTCTTCATAATTGCTTGATTAGTTGCAATAATTGGGACCTATGATTAAAAAGCGAATAATAGCGTGGAAATTAAATTGTACTGGCCCTCAAGACACCATTTCAAGTGAAACTGAAATCACATTAAAATCACCTGAGTGGCCTCTATTCAATCAGGTGTTTTAATTAGAAAAGTATTCACTGAGGCCCCTGATGTACCTGTCCAGTGGTTCAAACTGTCCACAATGTATTATCATACTTCACCTGGTGATAAATGATTTGTTGTGGCGTGGCCTTAAAATGCAGCTAGGCTTTTAAAGAAAGACCCTAGACTCTCTGTAACAGCCCTTTAAAACAGCCTGTTCCTGATTGAAAATTGTGGAAAATTGTTACTGACTGTACAAAGATGAATGGTTGAGTTGGACAAAAATGGCAAGAAAAACATGCAAGACCTTTCCTTTATTAACGATCTCAGTCCCAGTTTCCACCCCTGCAGACTTTTGAATCGAGCTCTCAAGCAACATATTGTTTGATATCTCGTTCCTCATGATGTATTGAGAGAATTATCCTACTTCTTGAGCTAAATAGTCCATTGAGAAACAATGCTCCTGATTGATCGGATTAATATTCTTTTTTACACTATTGTATAGAGCTGCAATGATTTCATTATTGATTAATCAACTGATCTTTTAGTCAAATGTTAGAAAATACTGAAAAATATCTGTCACAATTTCTAAAATCCCAATGCAACTTCATGAGATGTTTTGTTTTTTTTCTGACCAACAATCCAAAACTCAAATAAATTTAGTTTATAATAACCTAAAACTGAGAAAAGCACCAAGTCCTCTCAAAGCTGTCACCAGAAGAATGTTGCATTGTTGTTTTTGCTGTGCATGTTTGTTTTTGCTGTGACGCCTTTTGTAATTAATAATGCAGACAAATCTAAATTGAATGCAAAAATTTCTCCTCAAATGCATCTCGAATGTCACACAGCCTCAGTGATTCTGGAAAAATGTATGAAACATCCATATTTTAAGCTAATAAGAGAGGCAGATAAATAGAAATAGAACAGAAATACAATGTTTGGCCTGAGGCTGAAAAGAATAATTGATTATGAAATTGTTTATGCAACCAACATTGGCTTGATTACATTATTTTGCTTGCATACTGGTGATTTAAATAGATGCTTGCTTTGTTATTTTAACCCCAGAACAACTTATTATGTGCCACCATCCAATACTCACAGGAGCTTGGCACAATAAATGACAGTGCGTGTGTTGTTTATCTTTGGAGACAGTGTGCTGATTTCACTGTGTGGATAGAAATTTGAAGACATATCAGTGGTAGAGGGGCCATAGGGAGAACTGGGACTTCTCCCAGTGGGCCACTATAGAACCAAGACAAAGGCAGAGAGAGAGCAAGAGGGAGAGAGGGGGTAGTGTTGTGGTGATAAGGCCAGCTGAGCAGGCTGTGAGGCTCACTGTGGTTCTGCGTGACCATCATCTCCCTCACGTCTGCCTCCTGCATCAGCTGACCACGCTTCGGTTCGGACCTATGGCTCGGCCCACCCGCCTGTGATTTATGTGTTGGTATCTTTTTCATGGTTTAAACCTGGAGCAGTGGACTGTGGCTGACTCATTTTATATGAATAACAAAGTTAACAAAAACAAAACATCAAGGTGTGGCTGAAAAACTAACAACTGGCAAGAGGCTAAAGATACTTGTACAGAGAGAGGAGCAGCAGAGTGAGCACAGATCCCAGTGAGTCCAGTACAAACACCAGTCAGGTTTTATGAGAATAAGTCTAGTCTGAGTTTATTTAGGATAGGATATAATATTCTGCTCTGGTTTTATTAGAACTTCTAATGTGCTAATTAAAGTACTCAAAGCCTGTGTGATCAGCTCAGACCTGCGGAGTTTTATTACAGAAAAATCCAATGAAGGAGGAAAGGCCACTAAAATGAAAATATATCTAGTGCTGTATTTAGTGCTGCACGTCCAGTTCTAACTCTTCACACCGTCGATAGCTACTGATACTGTTTAGTACAGTGTAAATTGAACAGCAGTAAATAGCAGCTACCTTACTTATTAATGTCAGTTTTTGTTGATACTTGCTAGTGTGTTGACTCAGCTATATGGTCATTTTTGAGACTGTAGCCATTTGGTTGTTGTTATAGACTGTAATATGAAAAGGTGTGATAAAATCATCTGCAATTGAATTATGTAAATAAGAATTAGACAATAACATTACAAAAGTATATGAGTACAAGTCATGCACCTGTGTTTTTGTTCCAAGTATTGTTCAACATATAATCATAGTTCATTTAACCTGTTTACTACGTGACTCTTGTATGTATGACACAGGACGTATGAGATGATGAAGTGTGAGTCAAAAGTCCCAGGCCGATGTATACTCCCACTCCTCTGCAGTATACAAACTTCAAGCACATTTCATTGTCTGAAAAAGTTTCAAAGTGCTTTATGTATAAGAAAGAAGTTTAAATGTAATTAAAAACAGAAGACCAAAGATAGGTTCATCACCGAGGGCAATTAAAAAGTACATTGAACATTGGCTCCTCACTTGTAAGCCAAAGAAGCTCAAAGTCAATAACCATCAGTAGTGGCCAAGTCAGCGGGAGCTGCTGTGGGGAGGGGTTTTCCTCCTCAGCGTCTGGCTGCTCTCCCTTCAGACAACACACAGTGTCTCCAGCTAGAGCTGAACCATCAATTAGGCAGCCTTTCCACACAGCCTCAGCTGCTACAGTTAAATTAACTGGACAGACATTAAGACAAGGAAATAAACTGTGTTCAAGCCAAGACTGCCAAGGACTGGACACTGAGAGAAGGAGTTTTTTTTATTCATGCAACATGTGGGGAAGCAACAACATCAGTCATTTGAACCTCTTCTAATTGCCTGCCATGGAGTCTATTCTAATACAGTATGTGTTGCTCTGTTTCACTGAGCTTGCTGATATGTTGAGTGGTACAGTTTTTCTGTTGCATTTGAACTCAGCATCTCGGTTTCTAGTTTGATCATTAGAATAAAACCTTTGATGGTCATGATCAATCAGGGAATAAAGGAATGATCAAGACATATGGACAGAGCAGATTGCCCTGGATGGCTTGGCCAGCGCTTTGCACAGCACCTCTGCCACCATTAGGGTTCGTGAATAAGTGAATGAAAGGCTGATTGTAAATCACTTAAGACAGAAGAGAGACATGGACTGGATTCATGTTTTTTATTCTAGTGCCAGTACAGTACTTGACTTTGGAACCATGATTAAAACAATACTATTATAACTGCAAATAACTGATTGATTTGAAGTTGAAAAACTGAACTTGTTCATCCAACAGACAGAGTGAAGAAACCTCTTGTTTCCAGCCACCTGGTGAATGTAAGTCCAGTACTCACTGTCCTCGTAGCTCTGCTTTGGTCTCCACCAACTGCTGAGGGAAATGTTTGGCTCTTTACCTGTTTCATAGCTGAGTCTGTCTTTCTGCTGCTGGTCAGGCAAGCTGTACATAATGTTGATGATTTACAGGCTCAAATTTAGATTTATATCAGGGACTCTGATTAAAGTAGGCATAATTAAGATTCAGATATTTGATGCCAGTGTTTGGCACTTGACAAATGTTGATGCTTGGTGCTGCTGACACAAAAAGTAGGACCAGGACACAAAAATATATTTCTCTCGTGTGCAGTCTTTCATGCAGGCTTTCAATGTACTGAAAAATAGTCCTCATTTTGAGTACTTTGGGTTTTATCAATGTCATCACTGATGTTTTTGGACCAAAGCAACACGTATTGACAGTCTTTTATTATTTTCTGAACAGTTTTCGGAACAAAACTTGTACTATCTCACACTTGGTGCATGGATTGACTTCAGAAAAAGCTTTTATACTACCTTAGGACATTGAAACTGTCCTCTATTCATTGTAATGAAGTAGTTTTTGTTGGGGTAGCAGCTTCTGAAAGCTTGAAAAGGCAGGTTTCACAGTGCACTGGAATGATTCCTCTGGTCAGACTGCCAAAATGAAAATAAAAATGCAGAGAACGCTAGCAAAGACATTCACACTCTGGAAGAGTCTGGCCAAAGATTCCTTTTTGGTTCAAGGCAAACAGATATATCTTGTAATCCTACAACAGTGGTCTAATGTCACTGAGCTCCTCCTGCTCCTCTGCATGATTAGTATAAATCAAATCCCCCACCTCACAATGAATACCATGCATCTGTGGCTCTCCTCTTTCTTCTGCGACTGCTTTTACCTCCCTCCCTCTTCAGCTCGCCTTCTCTCTGAAATCCTCTCTACCTCACTTTCCCTCCTACCCCTCACCCTGCAGTCAGTGCCTGTCCTAGATTTATTGCCTCCCCCCTCCATCTCTCACTCTGCCTCTCTCAAATGCATACACTTGCTCGCTCAGTCATTCACCCACTTAAGCTACTTCTCATTTTCTCCCACACTCTTCACGTATGATTTGCCAGGGGTATGTATGTCTGCTGTTAATCCCAACACAATTAGCAAACAAGAAGACCCTCTCCTGACAATACGATACTGAGGTGGTATGATAATGTTTCTCTGTTTTGCACCGGTTACCCTCCTCAGAAGCATCATTAACTTTAGCACATTGCCCTGTCCAGAAATTGTTCTTTTCCTCAGAAGCACAAAGCTTCCTTTGACACTGTAAAATAAGCCCAGGAGTAGTACTTTCCATTCAAGACAAAACTGAGAGGTATCCATTTCCTGCTTAGGCCACCTCTGTGAATACTTCTGGCAACAAAACAATTAGATTTATGGCAGAATACTAAAACACACATGCTCCATGGGCCTGCATAAATGCAAGCCTGCTGCCAAAATACCTGAACCAGAAGCTATCCATCTTAGTTTGTCATTAAATCTGCTCAAAAGTTACTGGTGATAACCCTTGTATGTGATAACTCACATATAAGAAAAAATGTTATAGATAAATGCTACATTAATGATGTGATATTTAACGCTGCTTTAATAGATTTTTGGCCACTGAAAACAAACATCTTTACAAAGTTGTTAGAGCGAGTGTGTTGGTAAAGAAACCAAAACAATCCAGAACCAAAACAATGAGCCAAAAGGAGCATGGGACCAACTGCAGAGTTGGTGATACTCTGTGGGTTCCTATTGACACCTTTTACATTTCACACAGTCAAACAATCAGTTTTTAATATAAAGAATATTAATTAGGGCAGCTTTAAAGGGACCCTGTGGAGTTTTTAAGCACCCTGTGCCCATACATGAGGATGGTATGGATGGATCAGTAATGACCTAAGAAATGCCAGTGTTTTTTTGTAACTGTTTAATTTTCAGATTATTTTCTCAGTCAAGTGTTATGACTATAAAATAGCTAGAAATAGTGAAAAAATACCAGCCACAGTTTCTGAAACCTTAATGTGGCTTCTGATAGTTGCTTTATTTGTTTTGCCAACAGACTAAAACCCAAAAATATTCAGTTAACTATCACATAAAATAAAGAGAAGTAACCAACCTCATCAGCTGAATAGTGAGAACAGGGTAATTGTTGGAATTTTTGTTTGAGAGTTTACCTTCACGATTAGTTAATTTTCAAATTGTATTAATTTTTCTAGCAATAATTGTAGCAACTGAGATGCACTCAACAACAGAAACAGTGGATTTCAACATTGTCTAGAGGATACTGTTGGATATGAAAAACTCTCCACCTCATTTACTATCACTGATTGATATTGGAGAAATTATTAAGACTTGGTGGTCAGCATGTACAAAGCTTAATCAACTAAAAAGTATTCATCATAATACAAATGACAAGTGGAAAAAAATCTTACTACTGAGTGATGGATTTCTTCAACTCTTCAGTGACTGCAGAGTAACCATGAAAACAAGTAAGACAGTAAGTTAGTAAATAAGTAAAGTTTATTTCTAGAGCACATTTTAATATGGCTTAAGCTACTGTACACAATAAGATTAAAATATAAAGTAAAAAGTCAGTAAACACAAAGAGAAACATGCCAACATCAACAATAAATAACAGGAACAAATACAGATTTATAGATATGACAACAGATTAAAAGATTAGTGGGTCTAAAAAGCCAGTGACAATGCCAGTAAAAATGCATCTTTAGCCTAGATTTAAAAGCAGATATGGATCGGTGCACATCTGATATTCAACTGCAGCTGGTTCCACAGTCACGAAGCACTGACTGCAAACACTCCTGTCACCTTTTAGTTTCAGTCATGACCGTGTGACACACAAGAGAGATTTGTTGTCAGATCTCAGAGATGGAGCAGTTTAGTGCCAGTGAATGAAGGTCTGTGATGTAAGATGCAGCCTGACCATTAAGAGCCCTGAAAGCAATCAGCATGGTCTTAAATTGAAATCTAAAATGAACAGGGGGCCAATGAAGAGAGGCTAGGACTGGGGTGATGTGCTCGCACCTTTTAATAGCAGCTGCATTTTGGACCATCTGCAGATGAGTTAATAAAGACTGGGAAAGACCTGAATATAGGCACAAGCAGTAGTCCAGTCATGATGTAATGAAGGAGTGAATTACTTTTTCCATATCAAAGAGACAGAATTCGCTTGAGTTTAGAAATGCTTCTTCACTGATAGCAGCTATTTTTAACATGAGGACTGACCAAGAATCCAGAACTGTCTGGAACCAAAAAATAGCTTTTCCTTGACCTGAAGCACAAGACACGACAACATTAGTGGGTGTATGACATTCTACAGGCTCTATATCGTGCAGTTCCCTCATTTGATGATTCCTCCTTTATTACAGTCGTTCAATTCAAAACTGGTGGAAACCTGGGCTGGTTTGCCAGATAGCACCAAAGGTCAAAGAATCCTGAACAGGAGGCGGCTCAAGAACCAGAGCTAATTTGGCGGAAAAGAGACAGAGTAACACAATATTTGTCACCTTTAACGGAGCTGTTTCAGCTCTATGGAGAGCTGTTAACCCTGGTTGAAACCGATCAAGGATGTTGTTAGTATTCAGGAGTGGTTACAGTTGTGACAGGACAATTTCCTGCATTATTTTTTAAGACAAATGGCAGTTTGGAGACAGGCAGTCAGTTATTTAAACATTTAACATCAAGGTTAGGATTTTTGAGCAGTGGCTGGATGAGTGCATGTTTAAAAGATGCAGGGACAGGGTTAGGGCTAGGCAAGCAAGAATGAATATTAATTTAGGGCAAGTAATTAATGCTAGGACCAATTCTATTTTCTTACAAATTATATATTTTTTGTTTCATGTGCATGACTATGTTCCTTAACCCAGACAAAGAAACTGGTTGAGATTTATTAAAGGTTCCCAGGTCCCTGAAGCAGCAGGGTGGTGTGTCAAGGAGAGAGGGAGAGAGAAACTTGTTTTCAAGTTTTTCACTGAAGAACTTCTCAGAGATGTCCTTGGATGCTTCCATGTTGTGAGAGATACAGGGATTGAGGACAGAATTTATAGCACTGGACAGAGTTTTAGCTCTGTGAGGATGTTTGCTGATTATCTCACAGGAATATTTAGCCCTGGATTTTTGGACTGCTGTTTGGAAATTAGCCAGACAGTTTTTTAAAATATTTCAGATGAAACTGAGAGGTGATCTTTTTTTCCATCTCAGCTCAGCTTTCTGACAGGCCTGCCCTAAAAGAACAGGTTGACTCATCCAAACACTGTTGGGATTTAAGTTTGGGATGTCTATATTTGAGAGGGGCTCCACAGTCCTCTCACAGTTTACTTTGAGCTGTCTTTAGTGGTGACAGTCATAATTTAAAATGTTTCCAGGCCGTCTCTACGTGACTTGTGCTTTTTACGGTTGGTTATACGTGGTGTTTGCGACACAGGAGGACTTCTGATTGTTACTACCGTGTTTGACTGCTGCTCTCCTTTTAAATCAGTCTGGATCATGTTGGCGAGATGCCAAAAAATGTACAAACTCAGAGTTGTCATCAGTTGTAGCCCTGCCCTCTTCAGCAGTTTGGGTATTAAGGTCAGCTGTTTGGAGCATTACAATCCTGACTGATACAAATCTCCAAGTCAGTCATAATCTTGAGACAAATCAGCTTATTCTTTTTCTTCTTTTCAATTGTTTTGGGTTTTGAGCTTTCTGTTTTTAAGGCTTACACATGCAGTTTCAGCCCTGGTTAAATAAAATATTCACTCTCTTTTTTTGTAATCCCACTTTAATTTCAGATGTGGGAGGAAAAAGAGTGATGATATAAAGCATGAAAATGTCATCTGGACCCAGCTGACATTGTAGTCTGTGTTATTAATACTAACACTGCTGTAAGATACAACACTGGGGAGTTGTGTGTGATTTTTCAGTTGCTTGACTTTTTTAAATGGACCACAGAGACTACACTGATGTTCAGTAGAATCAAATATACTAGTGACACACTTTGTTAATGAACTATTTAGTTTTTGAAAGAGTAGCGTTAATGTACTGTTTGGTATATTTGAAGCAGTGTCCGTAATGTTTTGTAATCTGCATGTAAATATTGTTAAACATTACATTTTGGGCAAATTAGCATTTCTCATGCATGGAGCACAGTTAAGTGTAATTTGCTATTCTGCACAATAAAAGCTAATTTAAAAAACACAGACGTGTCATGTAACAAGTGACAGCAGGCAGAAGGGAAAATAGATACTTTTGAAAATAGATTCTTAGATAAAACTGAAGTTATTTTCAGCCCTATTTAAAATATCAGTGATTCCTTCTGCACTAATATTCAGAACTGCTTTTCTTTTTCATATAGTGGCCTTCATTTGATGAGCCACCACGCAGCAAAGCTTCTTTGTTTTAATGACTGCTCCCCCTCAGGATCCTTCAAACTGCTCACCTAAAACAGCCAATTACTTATTGACTGGCAGGTTGCTGAAATTGTTTCCAGCTTCTGCCATTTTCAATTATGAGCCAAAAAATACTCCTGTGACACTTTGAAAGATTGTCCAATCATTAACTTATTTTGCTGAAGCAACGAGGAGATATCATTTGCTTGGTCATCATGCACATCTCCCTCATGATATGCTCCAGAAGTGCTTATTTAAATGTTTTCAGAGGCATCATTTTTTGTGGCAATTTATCATATGTATTATCTGCTATTATCTAACAGTTTGCACCTCATACATAAGAAGCTTAGGTATAGCATTGTAACTTTCTAAGGTCAAGGAGATGACCATTGAGCTTACAGCCTTTGTGGGTCATAAGAGTAGAGTGGTATGAAATGGCAAAAAATCCATCTGTGGCTAAAATAAATCCACATTAACATGCTCTCAGTGATGTCTGTCTCAGTCTGTTTGTGTGGTATAGGTCAGTTTTCTCTAAATCCATATTAATAGATAATCCTGAGTATTCCAGGAAGTTGTATCAGAAATGCTAAAGCTCAATTTGCATGTTTGGGAATTTATTTTAAATGCAGTGTATCGCTTGTTCCACATTAACTGTTGTTTATTGCAGTTTCATCTTACTTACACATGCTGGTCACATGACTCCACTCCACAGGTATTAAGTCATTCTTAATCTGGGTATGTGGTTTTTTCAAAAAAATCCTTGTGGGTCTCTCACTAGGTGTCAAGTAGAGTGTGCCATAACTGAAAGCAATATAGCATGGTTGTGATAGTGCGGTGGGCTGCAAATAGAAAGGGGAAATGGGTTAATTACCGAAATGTCAAAACACCCAAGAGTAGAACATGATTTAGCATGGTTAAACAGGCACAACGGAAGCATGTTTCCAGGCCTGCTGGGGGGAGTGTGACATAGTAACCAATGCAATGTGAAACAGTAACCTATCTCAAGAGGCCAGACTGTTCAGCGCTTTGAAGCTAGGTTGGGATTCAGAGACTCCAGCTCCCGTCTGAACTGAGGGGGAAAAAGAAAATCAAAAAACTGAGATTATACATTAAAGTCACGCCTGAACTGATGAGCTTGACTTCTTTGCTTTAGTGGAATACATTATCTGGGCCATAAGTTGGACTACTTGAAAGCATGTGAGTGTTGTAGTGCCCTTCAAAGTGTCTGTGTGATGTTAAGTTCTATCGAAGTTGGTTTATTTTTAGAGATGCTTGTCGCTCACTTTCACAGAATCATGTGTGCAGTCTGTCATAATCTGCCATTTGGGCAAAACATGCGTAAACAAGAGTGCAAAGGTGGGTTAGGTGCCACTTAAGTGAATACTGACATAATCTGTCAGCATTGACTTTGTGCCCTCAGCATTAAGCCTGGAGCAGAATATTCAGCTGTGCCTTTTCAGTCTTCGTAAGTGTTTTACAGGGCTGATTCTTCCTGAAACTATGGGAGCCTGAGTTGAAATTATTGGGCACAAAATTAAATTAACATTTGGCACAATGCAATGTAATATCATCTTAATTTTGTTACAGATCAGTGCCTTAGTAATGAATCCACATTTTCCAGAAATCAAGCAAGTTAAGCAATAAAGTTAAAAAGTGAACTAGTGTGTGAGCGAAGCATTTTATCAAATCTGATTTCACGATCGAAACTGCTTATAAATGGATGGCACTTTTCTAGTCTTAGACCACTCAAAGCATTTTATAATACATGCAACATTTACCCATTCTCACACACACACACCACACACACACACACACTGATGGGCAGTGTGGGGTGCAGTATTCTACCCAAGGACACCTAAGCTTGCAGACTGGACTGGCTGAAATCTTTTTAAGCCTTTATCAAGTGTTATAAATAAAGTTGTGAAACAAAGTAAATCAGTAACTGCACTTCGCCTGTCTGCATGGAACAGCACAACAGCAGCACAACAGTTGCAGTCCTTTGTTATTGTGTCCATAATAATAATGATGATTTTCTTCATAGGACCATGATTTTGGTTCCATCTCGAAAAATGAGGTGAAAAGCCAAACGAAACCCATAAAAGTAAAACTCAAAGATTTTGTTGAGCTCTGTAATAATCATTAAAGATGCTTGAGGTGATATTAGCAGGTACGTTACGTGTGCTGCAGCTGAGCAGATAGTTATCTAATCTTCAAACTGACATTAGCGCTGCAGTTTTCCCTGGTAAATGTTTGTTTGGTCTCCTGTTCAGCGACGAGCTGAACTGCAGGAAAAGATGTGTGTACATACAGTAAGATAAGGAGGAGACTAGCTCATATGTGTTGTTGTTCAGAGTGTGTGGCTCTTGTGTTATGAGGCAGACTGCATGTCTGGCTCAGTGTCACCATCATGCTCAGAGCGCTGACGTTACTGCTCTATGCAAAGATTTGATTGGTTGTATCGAAATAAAGTCTCCGTCGCACTAATGCAAAACCAGAGAGTGACATCAGGAATTTGAAAAACAGAAAATGTAAATTTCTCTCTTTTGGTTTCTGATTTTTGGAGAACATAGGACAAAACACAGAAAAAATACAGCGTTGGACTTCAAAAGAAGTGAGGAAAGATTTGTTAGCCCCACAGCTTAGTGAATACAGGTGTTTGTCTCACACAAAATGCACCTACACATCACATCCCTACCTTTTCCCTCCACTGGCTGATGAGCAAATAAGAAAGAATGGCCACAGTTACCTGGGTTAAATTTTAAAATGAGACTAAATGCTTGCATTCTGAAACATTGAGAAAGGATTGGCGTTTGGAGTATCAGAGCAGCATGAAGCACCAGCTCTAAGCTTGGTTGCGAATGCTGAAATGTCTGCATGAAGAGTTTTTCTGGAGGTGTGTGGAGCTGCAGTGGCCTACTTTGAGGACATGATCCATGTTTAATGTCCCTCTGCTATGCTAGGTGGCAGGCAGGACGACATGTTTTGTCATGTTGTCATGTGCATGTTGACACATTCTTGTGAATATAATGACTAGAAAATAATACGAGACAAACGTCATACTGACAATTAGGGATGCACTGATACCACATTTTTTCAATCCAATTACAAGTACAAGTACTTACATCTGAGTACTTGCTGATACCGAGTACCAATACGAGTACTTATTAACGCCATTACACTTCGTACATTTACTTGAAAACGTGCTTTATTTTCATCAGATATTGTTTCTTTCTCTGGCTGTGAGAAATTGCTGTGACTGACATTTGAACAGTCCATTATATATGGCACTGCCACACATTTTACTCAAATAGAAATACTGTTATTGACATTTTAGCATCAACTGCAACTTTTTTTTTTAAACAAACAGCCTTGCCACATATTCCAATTAAATATAGCCCTGAAATAGAATTGTGCCAACATAAAACAGTGGCAGAGCAACTGAGGCATTATCACGTAATAAGCAACGCCTGTCTGTGAGAACTAAGTCTATTTTTTGCTTTGCAGAGCATAATTTGGAGTCCGCTTTACTTTTGTCACCATCATCCACTTTGAAATACCTCCACACCGCTGACATTGTTCCTCCTTGCTCTCGATTGAACGTCTCTCTGCCATAAAGTAGTATCTGGGTGCTGTGGTATCAGGACACTTTTATGAATACGAGTACGAGGAACAGGAACAGGGTATTGGACCGATACTCGATGCTGGTATCAGTGCATCCCCACTGACAACATGAGTTACACCACAGATTCCCCTTAAGAGAAAATGAACTAATGAGATATTGTTCATTATCCTGCATATGTTTACATCTTAAAGCAGTTAATATGAATTCTGCTTGTGTGTTATGTGTAGACAAGTACCTGTGACAATGAAACATTTTATAATGAATGCATTAATTTGCTTGATTAATGACCTCATTAGGATTAGTGGTTATGTTGACTGTACTGTGCTGATTACGGGGGCACGTCAGTGCTTCTTGTTATTCGGGGTGTTCTTGTTTGAAGAGGGCTACAGCGAAGAAGGCTGAGGAAAGGTACGAAACAAATACTAACAGATCTGCTTTAATGTTACTTCCATATTTGGTATAAAAGAAATTAGCAAATAAGATGTACAGAGAAAGGATGGCTGCTCTGGTAGCTTTTGCTCTAATTGTATAAAGAAAACTGGACAGAGTAATAAATAGATTTATATTTAAAATACATATTTTATAAAGCAAGAATGCATCCCTCTGGTGATTTCAGAACATCATGAAATGAAGCAATTTAACACAGTATTGTTATAAACCATTGTCTTTACTCTTCTAAAGCACAAAACTGAAAAACCTCTGCTTTTAGTAAATGATGTTTTGCATTATTGTAGAAAATGGTCTTTCATTTTTATCTAAGTAAGGAGTTACAGTATATCGCTCAAACATTAATTAAACAAAACAGATTCAAGCTGTTGCACTACATTAATGTTGTATCAGTGTTGATTCAGGTCAGCTAAATGCTGCGTAAATGTAATGTTATGCAGTCACATGAGGTTTCAGATCATCATTTTTGTTTAATATTTAATGGCTACATGACACATGATGAAATATGTTTGTATTTATTAATTAGTTAATTTTGAAGTGGTTAACATGATGCAGCTAATTCAAACTGATGATGAGAGCTGTGTTTTGTATAGTTAGTGTACAGTTATACAGAAACATACAGTATTCCTCCACCACTGTTGGAGGGTGACAGAAAGCTCAGTTTAGCAGCACTGTTATGAGGTTTCATTTTTGATGACTAGTGGCTATTATTGATACTTGACCTTTGTTAATGTCTCTTTTATATCAGAGTATAACAAGTATGATTTTATTAGTGATCGACTGAGATGAAAACCTTCGTATCTTCAGCTCAAGGGTCTCAGTAAGTCATGACAATGTGACAGTGAGCCAGCATGTGCAATATTAGGGCCCTGAAACTGAGGCAGTTGAATGGAACTTTATTTATTTATCTACCTTTGTGCATTTCCTATTGTGACATGTCAAAATATCTGTTGTGTGAATACCTACTTTTTTCAAACTCTTCACCTCCAGTTTGTAGTGTTGGCTCTCTGGCATTATTAAGAAGTTTGAACTAAACTTGGTTGGTGCTTTTCTTTGTTGTTCATGAAAGGTAACTGAATATCTCTGGATTCTGGATCATTTTTCAGTCAAAGCAAGACATTTGAAAATGACACCTTGGGCCGTGGGAAATTTATAAAAGGCATTTTCACTATTTTCTGACATTTTAAAAACAACAAATAATTGATTTGTCACAGCCATAGCTTCAGCTTGCTGATCAGGCAATACAATGCTGCTTTCTTCAGAAGGTTTTCTGATTTTAATGAGCATGATGTAATTATTTGACTAGTGCCAGATAAGGGAAAGGACAAGTGTCATCCAATGCCAACAATATGCCAAAGGTATCTGATATCAAAGGTCAGTGTTTCTCACTGAATCTTGTTAATATTGATCGCCCTGCATATCCCAAACCCAGACATCCAATGTTTCCATTCATTCTAATGTGTCATACTTTTTTCAGGGAATAAGCAGGGAGCTGTGTTTTTGTTGCAGTTGTTCTCAAATCCATGCTTTTAGAGTGAAATGTGAAGTATCTGTGGAGCAGAGTGCAGACTCTGATCTTCTGTTAGTTGAAACTGTCTGAAAATTCTTTTTGGCATTTTATTCAGAGTTTTTAATGATTATTGACCGCTTCGCTATAAACTGAAGAGCTGAGGGACTTGAGGTACTTCATTGCCAATTTCTCTCACTCTGCCATTGAAACAAAGGATCTGAGGATCTCTTACAGTGACTGGTTCTTTACCACCTAAACAAAGACAGAAGTAAAACACTCATGTTCCTGCCTATTAGTGCCTAATTAAATAGGTTACCTCTGTGTATTGCTCAGGACTGTCACCATTTGATAATCCTCACTATGGAACTGCTGTAATTAAGTTGTCCCTGCCTCAGTGTCAGTGATTGAACATGGTTTTCTGTGAAATTTATATCTAGTGTCTGTAACCATGTTGCCACTGATCAGTTTCATTTTAATTCTGAGTTTTCTAACACCATATAACAGACGCATTGCACAGAAACACTTGGCCCTAATGACGTAGATCCTCATTTTTTATAGTTGGCAGCAGATGTTACTGCTCGACATGAACCTTTTTACACTAATCTCAAAAAAACTAATTATCTGTTTCCAGTTTGTTTCTGAGAAAAACCTTTATATTATAATTAGTGACGTGATTAAAAAATGAAAAGACGGGAAAAACAGTCATGACCTAATGCAAATCTATCAACCTAACTTTATTATGCAGTTACATTTAATAATATAACCTACAGCACCAGATATGTGGAATAATTGGTGTGCACTTCTTCAGTTTTGTTGTTGCCACACTTTCATGATCACATGTAATTATGTATTGTCATGAATCTTTGGATGTGCACCAAATCAGACTTGTTAACGTGACACAAACCATCTGTCCTTTAAGCCTGATCCAGATCCTTCCTATCTGTACTGACTGATAGTTTTGCTGAAACTGACAGTAATTTCTCACACATTGTTGCAGTTTGTCCACAGTTGACTCACAGAAACACCTCGTGAGAAATTAGGCGACAAGAGTTATTAGCTGTTTCCTGCCTAGGTGTCAATCCCACGATGTAACACCGTTCATATTTCACTCTCACAAGGGTTTTCTGTGTGAGGAACAGTCAATATCACCACACTCAAATTTGTCAAGTTAAATAAGTTGTCTAGAAATATGGACCCCCATCGGCCTTCTACAACAGCTCAGTATTGATGTCTAGATTTGTATAATTTTATGAATTTCGCCGTCAGTTAAAGCTTCATCTCTTCATTATAAAATCTGCTAGTTTGGCTTGTGTTGTTTATGCTCTGCATCCTGCTTTGTCAATTTACTGCCTTGCCAGTAGACAAGTATAGGAAGGGGAAAAAAGAGGACGGTAGAGACAGTGATTTGCAACTGTTAAAATTTCAATTTTCCACCCCAGAGGAGGGTTGTTCCACATGAAAGAGAATGAAAATGCTGTTCTAGGAGAAAACCGTCTTGAAAGCTATTTCAAGTTCTTGAGTTTTAAGTATATTTCGCACAATGTAAATGTCTCCTCTTTAATTTAAGCAGAAAATTGATGGCTTGAAACCGGGAACAGGCACATTGTATTATTCTTACAGATTGGTTAATTACATTTTACAATCACACATAATGACTTGAATTGATTTATTTCAACAGAATAGTCTGAATAGGATGCAGTAACACGTGAACTGGAATGAAAGGGTCTTGTGTCTCATGGATGTAAAAGAAAGGCCAGTATGAGTCATAGCTTACTTTAAGGAATAGAAAGCCAGCTGTTTGCGGTGCCTATTCTGTATTTTTACTTTAAGGACATCTGTCTAATCAGACATCATATTCTTGCTGTTGCTCTGCCGTAGTCATCTCACAAAGCGAGCTCTCCTAAAAATACAACTCCTTCAACTCAACAACTCTGCTCTCCTCATTTTCAGCTATTCCAAATTCTCCCTGCTCACTCTCCTTCCACTGCTGTCTTTCTCAAATGATATCAAATTCAAAACCTTAGTGCCAGCGCACACGACTTCAAAGCGATCAACAGCCCTCATAGCTCCTGGCCATGGTCCACTTCCTACATGCTGGGCAGTGTTCTTCATTCTGCCAATGCTGCCCTGGTCATCAATCCACCTACTGTCGACTCCTCTCCTTCCTGGCTCATCAATCATGAAATGAACTCCTCACTCTACTAGAAACACTAGAATCCACCTCTCATCTTCAGTGGGGGCTGAAAATCCTCTTCTCAAGAGGTATAGTACCTCAAATCATTTTCTCACCCCTTGCTCGTATCTTCACCTCCTCTACTCACTGCCCCTCTCTCCACGCTCCTCACCACGTTCGAGATTGTGCTTAAGCTGCAGGAAAATTGTTGAAGCACATTGGATCTGACCCTTGACCCCTGATCCTTTCTATCGAGTTCTATTTGACTTAGATACAATTTGTTATTCATTGAAATGTAAATAATATTATATGCATGCAGTACACAACCAGATCTTTCCATAAACTTACAGCCAGGGTGCAGGCCTGTATCCAAACTCTTATTTTCTGATAACATCGATTCCTACACACGTGGCCTCCTTTTACTTCTTTAAATTCACTCCACAGTTATTCATACTGGGATTACTCTATTGTATGGATATATTGGACATACATTTCCAGTATGATTGTATGTAACTGAGCAAGTGTGTGTGTGCAGGTATTTATAATCATGTGTTTGTATTATCTACATGCATGTGTATATGTGTGTATTTCTGTAAATGTTTTCATTGTGATTTTAATATGAGCTGTTCAGAGTCCTGAGCTTACAGAGATCTAAATAAAGAAATAAAGAGCTTTTATTGACATCTCTTGTAACAATTACCTTGCAGTTTTGACTGGATAAAATCAATATGGAACTGCTTGTGCATTTCTTAAGACTTTTGTGTTGATTAAAGGGGTTCAGATTTTCCGCTCCTGATATTTACAGAAACTTCATTCAGCATCATAAGGCAAAGCTATCAAGGATCCATCTGCTGGAAAATCATGCAAAGCACAAAGATATCTGGAAAACCCAGAACAGATGCCACTTGCTTTTTTGTACTTGAGTTGAAATAGTTTTTCCTCATTTATAAAGTGAATTTTGACACTTCTCTGGTAATAAATCTGGACAGATCGGAATTAATTTTTTAATCTCCTTTTCCACTGCGGTGTCTGGTCATTGTGAGATTTGTACTGTACTCAAAAACAGTGGATCCCACATAGGTCGCATCAATCTTCTAAACATCTTTAACAAGTCTTTAACAGAGCTTTAACGTTGGATCAGACGTTTTATGGAGAGTGCACTACAGCTTCTCTCTTCTCTTGTGCTGTATCATATTTCACGTCAGTGGACTTTGATGTGTATAACAGTTGGCAGGTCAGGAAAACAATTGAAACAAGTGATTAAATTATCCCATCAGCTGTTAGTATCCTACGAGCATAGGATGCTTAGAAATATGATTAATGTGATTAAAGCTCAAGAAGGATGTCTGCTTTGATTAACTGAAAAATCAATTAATCATCTCCAGCCTTGTTCAGGGGACAGTCTGGTTTTTTTCTCAGTAGTGTCAGATATTGTGCACTGTGAATATACCCTTCTGACTTGATTTTTTTTTTTTTATATATATACATAACTTGACGGTGTCTTTTGTTTCACACTTTATATAGCCACATCAAATATGAAATTGCATCACATCTGTATGGGAAAACAGAGGCAATGTCAGTGCTAAGAACACCCATTGCATATTTATGAACACTCTCTGTTTCATATTCCCATTTCCCATGTCAGAGAAAGTTTTACAAGAGCTGTTCATGCTTTGACAAATTACAGTGTGCCCATACTATTGGGTATTAGAAGATAGTGGCAGAGTGATGTGTGGAGGAACGTGAGTGAATGTGTAGCAGACGTCTCCTCTCAGTTTTACCGAGTTTGAAATTGTCCTCCCTCAAAGAGTGAAGGAACAGTGGAAAAGATTGTGACGTGTTTGGCTGTTAAAATAATACGCCGTCAGAACAACCCTGTTCACATTCTCTGAGCTTTTGTTGAAGAGCATTGACAGCAAAAAATGTTTGTCAATATCTGTTTGAAATGAAGTATTGTCTTTTATCCTGCCCTCTGCCATAATTGAGTGTGCCGACTTCCAAAGTAAATAGTTTTGTGCAGTGACTGTTGGATTACATGGCTCCAGAACTCTGTTTACTTTGAGTGGGGAAGAAACAGGACTGTTGTCTTATCTGTTGGTAAATGATGCAACTTTGCCAGCACACCCTGAGTAATAAAACAGGTTCATCGCTGCACTTGTCATCGTTTGGTTGGAAAGCTTTGTAATCCTTCTGCTTTCTCTGTCTGTTAAATGTTTGATATGAAAACAGATACCTCTTCTCTTGTTTGTCTTTTTTTTGGGAGAAATGTAGAGCTGGAGCTCCACTGATGGCTGCGGTCTGGTTTTTCTTCCAATCAGATGAAAAGCCTCCTCCTGGCTCTCAGCTGCTCGTCACACAGCAGGTGTCCCATATTTGCTATATTGTGCTCTTTGGCAGCTTGGAGACAGGCCGCCATGTTGTCAACTTCAGTGAGAGTTCCTGTTGTCGTGCTTCCACAAAGGAAGTGTGTGCAGCATACAAATCAGAAGGAAGAAACCTCCACCACCATCATGCCTCAGGATTAAGACTGAATATGTCAGGCTAATGTGTCTCTAGGCTGCATTGCTGTGATCGTGCAAAGATTTCACTTGTCATGTAAAGCAAATCAGGAAGTACCTTCAGTAGACAAATACCTCCACACATCTTCTTCATTGAGTACAAATTGTCTGCCAAGTACAGCAGAGTCATCAGCTGGCGTCTTTGATCAGTTGTAGCTAGTAGCATACCAGGAAGTTTCAGCTGCAGGTCAGGCCACTGGGACTCTGCAAGAACTCTGCCCCCAAGACATAAGGAATTAGTCTATACTTATCTCTCATTCACAGCCATACTGCCTAATCTTATCTGAGCGACTCTGTGTTTAGGAACAGTCTTGTGAATTATTTGCTCACCCATACTAAAAGGCTTGGCAGGTAGGATGGTATTGAGAGCATGCTGCATTTGGATGAGGGAAGGATTAAGGACTGAAAAGTGTCTCTTTGGCATTGTTCTTCCACATGAATATCCTTTTAAAGTATTGGGATTGGCTGGGTTACAGACTAGAAAAGGTGCTGAAGTGCTCTTTTCAAACAGACTGTCTTTAAGCTGAACTCCTCAGCAGTGAGCTCGACACTGAAGAACAATATCTTTTGAAGATATTATGTAGAGACCGACTGTAGGACATTACTTTTTCAAAGTGTGGGATGTGTTGGGTTCTGGCATTATGTGAGGATGGTAGAGACCTCTGAAAGCTTCTGTTGCAAGATACAAAACATCAGACTTTAGTTGGGCAACACAGACTGTTCTTAGATCACAGTTATGGGAAACCTTCATGCTATGGCATACAGGGACATTTTAAAGTTGATATTTTTGTATTAAAAATGGATCACATGGATCAGTTGATCACTGCAAGAAAAAAATCATCTGGATTCCAACACTGTGACGACAGTTTGGTGTAGGCCCTCTCCTGTTTCAACATCATAACATAAAGAAACTGATTTCCCACTTTTGTGTTTAAAACTGACTGGCACATGCAAATCCCTGACCTCAACCCCATCCTGACACCTTTGGGATGATTAAAATGAATGATTGGCTTAGATCTGAGTAAAACAGTGGCTTAGATCTGCGTGTAGCCTGAGGGGAGCCATGGGGCAACTTGTTTTTCAGGTCAAGTGAACTAACAGTAAATGTAATTAAAACAGGATTTGCCTGTGCAGCAACAATGTCAAAAACAATGCAATTTTCCAGTGGTTTTGTTCTGTAATTACTGCTTTTCATATGACAGAAGTTAAAGTGTGCTCTCTGATCTTTAATTTAAACAGAAAAGACTGAGTAGCATTTACCATTTTCATACTTTGCCTTAGGGTTCTAACAGCATCCAGCCACTAAGAAAACTTTGAGCAAACATTCAATGCCAGTGTGTTTGAAGTGGTACTCAGTGAGTGGTGAGAGTCTTTCCCAGCCCCACCAATGACACATGACGCATCAGTGACCTCCAAGTCCGTCGACACTGCTCGACCCCTCTGATCATACAGCAGTCAGCTCTGACTGTGGCCTTTTAAATGAGTAAATAAGGGCCCGATTTGTGACACAAGCTCTGAGTTATCAGCTTGAAGCTACAGAGCTAAACACAAAGAACAATTCAGATGTTTTTTTTCTGAATGGATTTACAGTGGAGCTTCACCACCCATGCCCTATGTGTTGCACTTTACACTTCCCCCTGATGATATCTGGCAGCTTATTTGCATCTCTCATGTCTGTGATTTGATGTTGTTTTCATCTACTGTGGCATTTCATAGATAAACTTGTACAGAGATGCAGCAAACTGTAAAGATGGGGTTGTTTCTGCTGTTTATTAAATACAAAGAACATCAGTAGGCAGGGTGCAGGAAAATGACAGAGATTTCCCCTGTGCTGGTCTGTCAGTCAGAGGAGAAGCACGCCATGTTCCTCTTAGCACTTTATCATTCATCTTCTCTGTCAATTGTGTTAGTGACATCTATAGGCTCACTGTGTGTGGAGACTTGATCTTTTTATTTATCCTCCACAATGTGGTCTGTCACTGGAAGTGTCTGACTCAGTAAATGTTTGTCTCCCTTGACAGAGATGGAACAGCAAATGGACCTCTGTAGTAACTGTGCTGAATGCAGCTGTCTGGATTTTGATGAGGATGCAATTAACTTTTGGTTTATATTTGAGTTCAGCAGAGAAAGCGCAAGTTCAAAATGAAATTGATCCTCGTCCGCCATTTAAATCACATGCATGTTGGGCAGGAGAGCTGCTCAGAGAGCCGCTAAGAGCTTGTCAGTTGAGGAAAATTAAATTAGGACCCATTTCATTGTGGTAGTTGTTCTCAATGCGTTCATTTTTTCTTCATTCCATTCCAGAGACAGGTTGGAAGCATGATAACAACAACACGCAGCAGTCTGCACCACTAAATATGAAAGATGTTAAAACAAGACTTGGTCCTGTGTTTTCATCTTATGCAATTGCATTTAGTTTGGTGCAGCAGCTCTCTTGTGCAACAGCAATGTTTGCATGTACTGTTGATGTGTCGAACTTTGTGGGATGTGATTCTAAAGTGTTGTTCTGAGTCAGTCCTCTACCCTCACTGCTCTCTATCAGTGATTGTTATTGTCATGCTCTATTGATATAAAGGGTATGAATGTGTCTTGTTTCTCACATTCTGATTTAAACTGATTAAGAGCCTCAATGTAGCACACAGTTCAAACAGGTGAGCAAACAATAGTCACACACAGAGCACATTTTACAATCATAAACATATCAACATTAATATTTGGTGCATCTGAAAAATGTAAGTCCAGTATTCACTCTCTTAAAATCACTCAAACAGTGAACACAATGAGCAACCTTTTAATTCACTGTTAATATAATAAATATTGATTAAAGCAAGTTCAAATATGAGGGTATTGCTAGTCAATACAATTCATTTATGTAAAAGGGACGTAATATAGTGAGTACACTGGTTAATGCCTGGTCTCTGCAGATCATGATATAAAGTATTTTTTAAAACTTTTTCCAAATGAACTGATAAATGTGGTTTCCGCTCAGCCAGCACTGTGAGTTGGTGAGTCCTCTTGCATCTTTTCATGTGGAACATTTAGACCTGACGACAAGTGCTGATGAAAAACTAAACTGTGGGTTTTACATTTCCTCTCTTAAACAAAAACAAAAGGTTTCTTCCGCTTGTTGACATTTCCGCTCTCTCGTGTTAATTCCATTTGATGCACATAAAGAAAAAGCTGAGATCAGTAGACTAATATAAGGCACATTTGTTGTTAAACTTAGACAGTATTATAATACACAGGTTTTGTTACTGCTTTTGAAGAAGACACCAGACTTGTGTGTCAGTTTTCTCTCTGATATTGTTGGCTACCAATCAATGATACTTGGCTGAGTACTGTATAATAAATAAGTTGTGTATTCTTCTGTGACAGATTTATGAACATTAAACAGCATTTTTATGTTGGTGTCTAACTTGGACAGCACATTTTAGTGCTGTTTACAGGGGATCTTTTATTTATGACTCAGTTATTAATTTCATTTTTTCTGTGTTTCAGCTCATTTTTATAAAGTGTATCTTTAAATGCCAATTGACAAAATTAAATCTCAAATAAACCAACTTATGAGACCAATCTTTTTCTTCCTTTTCTCTGTCTTGAAGCTACTGGGTCATAGTCTGAAGTGTAATGAACAGCTCTAGCACAAAAGAAAGCGCATGAAGAAAAGCATTAATTATTAATGTGTTTCACTTAGACTTTGGAAACTATTCAGAGCACTGGAATGGCACCAGATGTCACCAAATGGGATTTAAAGGAGTGTTTAATTCCATTACCCCCCTCCTGTTAGCTGCCTCCTTTTTCCATCCAGCTGACAATATGTGCTCGTAGGGCAAATCTACATGCTTGCATGCCCTACTAAGTGCACCAGAAGAAAACAAATCAGATGCCCCTTTTTTCCACAAATTTTCTAGTTGCCCTCATCATAAAAACCCCTGCTCTGAGCTCTCCAGGCCATGGTGAAGTCTTTTCATTCAGTGCTTATTTTCTAAGGAAAGACTTAAGATTTGAAGACTTATCCAGCCCTATTGCTTTCTTCTGCACCCCTCCATAAAGGACTGGCCAGATTGGACATTGTTACTAGTCTTTTTGTCTGTGTTCTCTCTCATCCTCCTTGTTGAGAGCAAGTGGAGCGAGTCGTATATCCTGAAGACCGTATCCTGTGGTCATTTAAGGTCCCTGTCCCATCAGGAGTCACACTGGGGCATTTAAATCCAGACAAAGCCAAGTTAGAACAGAAGTGCTTGTAGACAGGCACTTTGGCTCTCTTCTCAGTGACTGTCAGGACATTTGGCTTGACATGATGATTAATGGTAGGACTCAGTTTTTAATTTAGGTTAAGCAGCGTACATTTATTTTCATTATTAATTTAACAAACAAAACAAAAGATATTCAGTTTACTATCTTATGAGGGAAAAAAAATAAAAGAAGCAATTCCTCTCTATTTAGAAGCTAGAGCAAATGAGTATTTGACATTTTTGTCAGAGAAGTGTTTTCTTTCTAAATGAAAAAGTGACTTTTAGGTTAAGATACATACACTGAACTTTCCCCCTGACCCCTAATCACTTGTAGATTTTCTTCAGGAGAGGTCAAAATGAAAGTTGTCAAATTGTCTGTCAAGAGCTCAAACAATCAGTCAACCAGAAATCGACCGACGGAACGATAGTCTTCAACTATTTTGATACGCAATTAATTGTAAATGTCATTTTTTCTGACAAAACTGCCAAATATTCATGTGTTCCAGCTTCTAAATTGGAAATAAATCTTCTTTTATTTTCCCTGGAGTAGGGATAGAATGGCTATAGATAAAATCTTAAGTCATATGAATATTGACACATAAGCAGGTGGGAATATTTTTAGCTAGTTTAGTTAAATAAAATACCTGACAAATCACAGACCTCCATTACACTGATGGAAAAATCATCTAAATAAATAATAAGTCAATAAATGCTGCCACCACACTCAACACAATGTCTACCTCTTTGTCATGTTTGAATGACAGACTTCAATTAAAATGATGCACTACAGAGGCTTCCCTGCACCTTTTGGCATGCAGTGTGTACATGTTTTACATTCAAAAGACATAGACTTTCATTATAAATGAAGATGAAGCTGCTGCCAGCATGCAGAGCACGCTGTGGAACACAGGAGAAAATTTGATTCAGCATCACATAGCTGCTCTTTTAATCAATCCCTCCTTAATTTCTCTGTCCTCTGTTATTAGTCTTCAGTTGAGTCAGGTCAGGAGAGCTGTAGCATTTGCAAACACTGACAGCTGGAGCTTGTTCAAAAAAAAAAAAAAGAAGAAGCTACATTTACTAAAATACAATGCGCTACTCACAAAAGTTGCTTTTTAAAAGAGATAAAGAGATATATTTGCTTTGCACACAACAATTGATTATCTGGTCCCCAGTGGTTGAATTATCCAGGCGTTTTATGAAAACTGTCATCACCCAAACATTAATAACAGAAGTTTCATCTGACTGTTTAACCTTGCTTTTATTTTCCTTGTTTGTTGCCATGGTGGTTATGTCAGAAATGTAAGTCTGATAGTTTAATACACACAAACACATACATTCAGTTAGTTTAAAGAGATGGAGAGAGAGAGTTTCACTGAATTTCATTCACACTGAAGTAACACATATTTAAATTAGCTAGGACTTCACAGTGTTCTCAACAGTTCAGTTCTAGGCTATTTTACACATCTACAGTCTCTCACTTGTCCTTATTAATTTCTCAGGTTGCCTTTTTCTGCTGCATTCTGATATAACCAAACAACACACTTTGGTTTTTTTCTTTTCAAAGCAGTTGATATTTTCCAATTCAGATAACCTAAATGTAAATTAACGGCTATAAAATTATGAAGCAGTGTTTTTATGGAAATTAGCAAGTGTACAGCATCAGCCTTTTGGAGATTTGTGAAGGTTGAAATGAAAAACAACCATTGTTTTTGCCATTGTTGTCTTTATGACTTGTATCAGTGTGTAGTGTGTTACTCCATCAATAAGAAGTTAATGTCACTGCAAATGCAACCAAAACAATCAGTTGTACGTTGTGATAAACTGTCTCTGAAAACAGGAGCTGACAATGCCAAAACTGTGTGGCATGGCTGGATAATGGAGTGACGAATCAAAGCAGCTGTAATGAGACAGAGGGAATGATAAAATGACAAAAACATCAGTCTGTAATACCAACCTCAGAGCTTAACCTGCCTCAGGTTAACAAAGCAGTGTTTGCTCTAAGTATTACAGTACTCTGTTGCAGTGTTCACACACAGACATTAACACATACTCACTGTGGACTGCCAAGATGTAATGCATTCCCTAACCCAATATCCCAGCTTTTACAACCACATGCTTAACCTTTACCCTCACCGCAGAGTTTAACAGAACCAAACCTCAACCCTAACATCAAGCCCCAGAAGTGAGGAACAACCAACATTGCTCTCTTCGATGATGTTTTGATATTCCTTTACCTATGAGCACATTGTTCTGACTTGCGTTCAAGCTTGAGGTTTAACTGATCCTAACTAACCCAGCTTGTTCAACCTACCTGGCTAAACAGAATAAAAAAGGACACACTGTATGACTTGCATCTTTTACCGTTACTTGGGCACCGGTGTGAAGTGAAAAGTGAAGGAAAGCATTTTGTAACGTGTAGCCAACTGGAATAAGCCCAAAGTGTAACCCTGGTCCTCTTAAGGTAGATTTATAGTTGTGTGTTAAGGGGTTATGGCTCCGCTTCGCTGGGCTCCTTGTGTTTTCTCCTCCAAGTTTCTGATGCTGGTTGAGATTATTGAGAGTGAAGACAACATTAAGCCACTTGCGGACAGGCTCAGCAGTCTTCTCTTTTTCATTAACATATACTCCAGCAAAGCCATCTCCACTGCAAACCCTCTGCTCACCATCATTGCTGTCCTCCAACAGTGAATGAAAGAACGTAGAAATGCTGTGATTTCTCATAACAGTTTCATATTCAGTAAATGAGACAAGGCAGACCTTCCCACCATCATCTTACATATAAAACATCTGCCTTGGGCTGTGGTGGTGCAGTCAATCTAACGCTGAACTATAAATAAAAGCCCATGCTGCAGGTCTCTCGTTAACTGCTTGTGTCAAGTATAAATCCATGCTTTATATTTATACCCTTTTGCTCTAAGCTGTTCAAGATAAACACAAAAATTAGAGTCTGTCTGACTAACTATTACTAAACCAAGCATACACAAACTCACACACCCCTAGATGTTGATCAAACAATAAACCAGCAGAAAGCCGGCGGTGTTTGGCCAGTACCAGTCTATTGTGTGAGTTGGTGTCAGATCATGGATTACAGACTCCACCTCAGGGACAGCGCAGAGCCCATCCTGAGTTTGAGTTACAGCTTATTTTGCGGTTCCTCTGTAGTAAGCCTCTTGCATTGATCTCTTGGGGTTGCTGAAACAAGCTCTCCTTTTGCATTCACTTCCCTGAAGGCTGGACCTAAATTACCTTCTATCCTTACAAGTTATCATTTTGGTGTTGCCCCTAAGCCCCACATTGCTCAGTGGGCTTGACAAAATCACAAGGCTTTCAACAGCTCTCTGGCCCTCCATTGTGTACATTTTGACAGGAGCTTTCTGTAACCTATAAATGGGTTTCCATCCTGCTGTAGTGAATGCCTAAGCATAAAATAATAGCAACTCTGTCTGGTATAGTTGGAACCGGCTCTGTTATGGAAATGGCTTCTACTCCCAAATCTAAACTAGGCTGATGTCACGTCAAACTTAAGAGTGTCTGTCTCTCTTCATCTTCCTCACTCACATGCTTTTTTTTCAAACAGCTTATCTCTCCCTCTTTGTTTCTCAGTCTCCTTACTTTTATCTTTCCCCTCTCTGTGACTCTGAGTGTTTCTTTTCCACCCCTATTTTTTCAATTCATCTCCTCTGAACATTTCTCCCTTTATTATTCTTATCATGACAGCTACATCAAAAGTGATAACTTGTATTGCTGGCACAAATAGAAACCACAATAGTATATATTAGCAGTAATTCTTTCACTGAAACAATGTTTACTGAATGCAGTCCTGGTGAAAAGTTGTTTTTAGTATTAGCGTTGGCTTTTGGCGATGTTTTAAATCTGTTAAACACCGTTTTTACCACAGGACACTTTAGAAGCAGGATGTGGTTGATAACATTGCACACCTCAAATCACAGCATCCTGTAGCAGAATTCTGGTTTTGTTCTCTACTTTTTTTTTTGCAATCAGACGGACCCACATCCAAAATCTTGTGACCAGCATGTGGTCCGCTTCATGCTGCTCCCTCAGCTGTTGGAGCGATAGGGATGGCACTTCCAGGGTCAAGTGGCGAGTGCCTCCCCCTCAGCTTGAAGGAAAATGGTGAACAGATGCTGTGCTGTCGCGTCCGTCTGTCTACCTCAGTGTTTGATAGGCCAGTGTTTAGTCAGTCAGTTCGCCTTAGCCTTTAATGGGCGGGAGTTTAGTCAGTAGGTCTGAATATTTAATGTGCCAGTGTTTAGTTGGTCTGTCTCAAACAGACCGACTGAGTAAGCACTCAACCATTAAACAGTCAGGGCTGCTTTCTGGGAACGGGTTTAGGTCTAACCTTTGACAACCATACCAAGCCCTACAGGCCTGGATGTTGTTTGAAATTAATCAGTGTATTGAAAATACCTAAGATTCTCTTCCAATGTCAAAATGATTTTAATGTTTTCCAAGATTTAGATGAGACTGATACCACTCTGAAGTCTGTGCAGTAAATCTTAAGCCACAAAGGTAACAAAATCTGCTTAGAAACATCTTTAAAGACCGTTTCTTGGCTGGGATTGGTCATCAGGCGGCAGTGAAGACCACAAAGTTACTGGTCCCACAGTTAAATGTCCAAACCACCAAACATCGAATGCCAGTTTGTGGTAGTTCGATATTCAGCATTACAGACATCAGTAGGTGCTGAAAAATGTTGGGTCCAAGTCTAGAAACTGCAGATAGCCATTGAAATCCATTCTCAGTCTTGGACTGTTTAATGTAGCCTTTAAACAAGTTTGTGTTTAATAGGCCAGTATTTTATTTGGTTTTTCGTGTATTGGACTAGAATTTAGTCAGTCATGCTTAATATTTAATGAGCCTGTCTTCAGTCATATAGTCTCAGTTGTGTATTGGGCAAGTCTTAATTTGTCACTCTATCTTGGCACTTAATGGGCCAGACTGTTTGTAGTTAATGGGCCAGTATTTACCCGATCAGTGTTTATTTTTTAATGGGGCACTCATTTGTCTGTCACTTTATCACGGCCAGTGTTTGGTTGGTTGATCTTCTATGTATTATTTGCTGTTCTGACAGTGTCAACTTTCCAAGCTGCTAAAAATATGCTGCCATTCCTTTATGTTTAAACCATAGTATCACACTGGGCCATGAAATTACAGCACTAATGAATTCAGTAAATATAATAAATATACAGATTGGAAAGTTTGAGAGTCATCAACACCTGTGTGGTGTGGCTGTATCAGATACTAATAGACTGGAATGGCAAGGCAATGATCTGGAGTCGTTATTGCCACCTTGTGTGATGTAGTGGTGATGAAAGTGTGTATTGATATCCACAGGTACATCTGTGTAATTTGTCCAGTGGTGGTGTCAGGTTGTGAGAGGTTTCATGAGAGTTTATAGGCTCTGTCTTTCTGTCTCTCTGCCTGGCTGCCTGTCTAAGGGGTCTTTGGATTGGTTGACTGTAAATAGAAATGGTCAGAGGGTGGAATGTGCTTTGTTCAAGGTCAACATGTTGCTCACAGAAGTGGTTTGATGTACTTCTTAAATCACAAACTATTTGAAAAATTATGTTGTTATCATTATATAACTGTTTCTGTGTATGTTTTTTAGAGAATGTCTGCTATGTGCTGTAGGCAGGCTAAACTATGCAAGGTTCTGCACTCTGTTATAATACTCATGGTGAGTTTCCCTTTAAACCACTAAAAGGACTGAAAAGTATTAGAAAGAAAAAGTTCAAAATTCTCATTTTTGAGTTTAATTACATCAAGATGAATGAGGTGTCACAGATAGCATTCAGCTTGGTGACAACAAAGATGGCCTCTACTGAAGAGCTTATCAGGACAGGGTTGGCAAGGTGATTAAAGTAAAATGGTAAAATCTGTTGGTGTTCTGTTGTCCAACTTGTTTTGTTGAGCTTTCTCTTGAATTTTCTTGATTGCTGTATTGAATCAAGCAATTGTTTCAGCTGTAGAACAGACTGATTTTCTGATTTCCACCAGCTGGTTGGAATAATAACAATGTACTGGATGTTAATCAGCTATGGTGTTAGTTTGACTTGTGATATTAGAAAATGCAGTGTTTCCCTGTCATTGAGTCACTGAGTTTATGATTATTTAAAAAAAAAAAATCTGTTGATCCTGATGAGACATTAACATTTTGATCGTGTTCTTAATAACATAACCACTTACATACAGGCTACTCAAGCACCATGGCATTGCCTCCACAGGGTGTTTATTATACATAGATCACAAAGGTTACTATAGCAGATGCTGTAATAATGAAAAATAATGTCCTTGAGATGGCTCAGAAGTGCACAGATTTTTCTCAGCCAAGCATCACACAAGTGTTTTCACTGATTACTCCCCTCCTCTGTAGCTGCTGATCAGTGAAATCTTCTGGTGTAGTGCTTGACTGGAATGAAAACCTGGGTTGCCTGGGCCCTCCATAGCTCTCACGTTTGAGACCCTCATGTTAAAGAGGGCAGTCATGTAATAAACTGATCCATCTTCTAGGTCCTGACAGTGGGCTGCAGCAGTCAGCACAATATTCAGCCAAGTCAAACAGCTGACATGTGGCAACAGCATCTAACACTGCAGTGCATCGTGGACTGAATTCCAGTCTACCTGAACTGAACACAGAACAGGTGCCAGGGGTGAAATGTGGAAGTCATTTGTTTATACAGCTGATAAAAATGACATGTAGCTGCCATAAAAATCTCAGTAAAAACCTGCATGAAAACTTTGCTTAATTGGTGTCTTTGTTTGCCTTGGTTTCATAGTAATACTGACATTTGCTTAACCATCACTGATTACTGTGAGAGTTAAGACTGTAATCTTATAATCTGGATTAATGCCACAGTGTAAAGTACACTGAGTAGACTGTAGTAAACAATGAGACAAAGGAGAATGCAGTTGGCACAGTCTGCACAGAACAGGGTTTTAACTCCTATCTTAATGCAAGGTGGTAGGTAATTGCTTCTGAGAAAAAAATAAGGAGAAAATGTGATTTTAGTAAGTAGTTTATGCACACTCAACATTTTTATATAACTTTGAGACAGACTGTAAGACATCCCTGAGTAACAAACAAATGTTGTTTGTAGATAATAACTCTTTATTTGCTGCAGGAACCTTTTCAGGAACTCTGGAACTTTACCCTGTTTTTACTAAAGGAACGATGGTCAATGACTCAAGAACTATCAGGGCGGAGTCTGATTTACTGAGTGGTGCTGATAGGGCAAACACAAAAACCTCCAGGCTTCTACTGCTTCTTTGCAGTAAGCAAGCAAGTGGACCCACTAAAATCAATATTGGGGGTGGACATTTCTTTCATTGTGTTTGTGTTTGTGTGTGCAAATTGCACCTCAAGATAAGACTTTATTTTTTTAAATCCACACTGACTAATCGTCACTCTTCATCAGATGTGGTGGAAACGCAGAAAGGAATGTGCAGCGACGAGTGGTACTACAAATTCAATTTGGTGAAGAAGAGGTTTTCTTTAGATTTTAAGAGCGGCAGGCACTAATGGTATTTTGGGTGAGCACACATACATATCACTCACCCTCCTGTGGATCGTGGGAATACTCTGATAGAGGCTCACATATTGTGTGTCACGTTTCTCGTTAATCAGTATTCCTCATTAGATTGAGTTCAATTCCCAGGTGAATCAGAGAACAGAGACAGGAGTCAAACAAGCATTCAAGGTTAAGTATGCTTCCTGTGGGTTTTTTTGGATTATTTTTGGCAAAAGCCATTACATGCAGCATATTTAATTCAGTGGAGCTAAGGCTTCCTCCTGCTGCAGTTCAAATCACAATTAGGCAAAGTCTGATACTTTGTTAATAATGAAAAATGTTATCTCTGACATTATTTTTTATGGAGCAAACCCTAAATAAATTGGGGCTTGTTTTTCTCAGTCATGTGTATCATTATTTTTTGGACTAGCTTTTTGTTGATTGTGTTTCTAAATTCAATGTAGCACTACCTGACTAGCTTTACCATAACACTATGAATAGAGGTTAGTGAAAGTAGACAAAAAAAGACAGCTATTGAAATCCATTTTAAGTATGAGAGTGAATAGAAAACATGAAAATGAGCAGTCAGTCACAGCCTTGTAGGTTTTGTCATTTCATGTATGCAATCCGATGATAGAAAAACTGTCCCCCTTAGAACCACTTCCAATTTTTCCCACTCTCCACTGTTATTGTGTGTGTCATCAAATGTCCTACCTCCTGCAGAGGACATTTCAGTATTTCACTTTTCTGTCTGAGAACAGTCATTTCATATAGCAGATTCTGTCTACTGTTAGGTGGAAGAGCAACTGGCATTGTACACATATGGAAGGAAACACTGTGGTGCTGGCAGTTTGGGTAGCTGTTTTGCTAAATTGAGTGGAAGTGGGACAGAGTGCACTCTAGTTGCTCCACTGATGAACAGATGATAATAACAGAAGTATAAATTAATAACAATTCAGTGCTGTAATTATCAATTATTTCAGCTTGTCTGGTGGAGCACAAACTAAAAAAATACATTTGAAAAGGGGGATAATCCTCCTTTGAAATGACATTAGATTCATATTTGTTACATTGCTTCATGTCAGCGGGTCAGATGCAGAAAGATCCTTAGCCATCCCAAACATCTGTGGCTCTGAAAGGTGGAATTGGATGTAGTCTAATGCTTTTTAAGGTATTAAAATGCTTGAATTTATCACCCTGTTGTGGGTGAATATTTAATGGAAATATGTCCACAGAAAAGTCTCATTCTTGAATAGCTAGAGGGCTGCACAGTATGGTACAGTACATGCGTTCACCAGCTTTTATTGAAACCAGTGCAATGATAAACACAACTGGAGACCACGTCTCTTTGTGATTTCCCTGTTTTACCATATGCTTCTTTCTTGGTCTCATTATTTATAATTTCAGGACTTTCCTGAGCCACTCTGAGCTGTGGATCAGCTTTTCAAGGGTGAATAACGATGAACACGAGGCTGTGAATGTTCATCAAAGGCGGCTTGTTGCCTGCTCTTACCTGCGGTCAATACCACTGCAGGACTCTGGCTGCATTTATGCCTCGCTATGTGCCAGCTATTTACCAGCCAGTATTGCTTGATTGTGTCTGTAGACTAAAGCAATAGGGTCAGCGCTGCAGAGAGATGAGTTTATTCACCATTCATCGATCAAACAGTCCAACCAAGATAAGGAGTGGATGCTGAGTGGAGCAGAGTTTCCCACCGAGAGGAGACACTGACCTGGTTATAAACACAGCAGCCCTGCTGACCCACAGGAAAACCTGTTTGAAACTATTAGGAAAAACTTTAAAAGAAAATAAGTGATAGTCTTACTCATACAGTTTTTGATAAAACAACACATTGTTTTGCTTTTTGCTGGCAAGCTACCACAAAAGCTTTTACTGTGAAGCAAGTGTTGCCATAGTTAGGAAGGGTAGCAACAGAGCTAGGTCAGTGTTTGATTAAAAACATCAAGATGTGGAGTCTTTATAGACACTTTTTCTTTGGGCAGTTTAATCAGGTGTTAAATATTGCGAAGGAGGAATGGTAAAAGGAAGAAACAGGCAGAGGAGTGGCAGTGGTCCAATTTGCTCGGGTCTTTCTTGTGTGAATAATTCAGTCTTCAAAAAGCAAGTGCAAATTAGTGCAGGTGTAATGAAAGAAAGTTGTGGTAGGTCAAAGAAAAATCTAACAAGTATTTAGCTGAAATATCTAAAGCATGAAAAAAATGTAATCAGGGAAGCAGCACTTAATTATTTCAGAGACAAAATGTGATAGCGTGTTGGAAAGACAGAGAGCAGTAATAATGAATGAACATCATTTTGGGCAGTTGTGTACACAACAGATGAGATGATGGAGAGTTGAATGATGTGTGACCATTAAATGTAATTTGCTCTTGAACTCGACATTAGTTAATGCACTGTGTTGACTGTGCTCCTCTGATAAGGCGTTCACAGTATGTCGCTCACTTACTTCAGGATACAACACATTCTACATCTTCCAGCTTGTCTGCTCTGTCCTTCTGCTTGACCAGTTCCTCCATCTAGGTCAGCCGTCCTCTTTCTACATCAGCCTCTCTCTTTTTCATATCTTTTGAGGTTTGTTTGATGACTCATAGAAATAACATAGAGTCATAGATTCCAGACGTAGAGTCACTTTATGCCTGTATAAAACGTTGCTCAAAAATCTCCCACAGCTATTCTGTTGGGTGGAGATATGTTGACTAGGAAGACCACAGCATATGATTCACATCCTTTTCAAACTCATTCTGTCCTTTATGTCCTTTATGGAAGCTACTACATTTCGTCTACTCATTTATCCACGTTTTTCCTCTAATTTGTCACCTAGTTGTATATTTTTTTCCAAACAAACGTCTGATCATGATTAATACGCTCAAACAAAGGTCATGTACTCACTTTGGCATGTATAATGCATGAAGTTAAATGCTTAGTTGAAAGATTGCTGCATTGGCACCAAAGAAAGTTTGGTTTAATTGGTTCAAGAGTTTGAATCTTAAACAGCAGTTGGATGTGCAGAGTTGGTTCAGTGTTCATTTGTGGAGCAGCTTAGTTTAGAAAATGTGAAATCATGCACTTATTTCTTCCTCCACTACATTTCACTGCATGCATGTTGATTCTGCAAGCTCCATTTCCCTTGCTGGTACAAGGAAATGTTCCACTGCAAGTGACAGGAAGTGACAGTTGCTCTGACTGCTCTGACAGCAGTAACTGACACTGAGAAGCAACAGCGGTGTTGGTTTATGGCCTATCAATAATGTCACACTCGGCGTTTATTTGCCTTGGCCCGAGAATCTGGGTGATGCCCGGGTTGCCTTTTTTATTGAGTTTCCTTTCAGGAGCCTTGAGGAGCTCTAGTCTGACAGATCTATTTGGCGGAGGTGAACACGGCATCAGTAGCAGATAAGTGATGTGTTCACCCTCTCCCTTCCTGTACTCTTTATCACTCTCATTCACACCCCGCCCTTCATTCTTTTCTCGCTTCGTTCTTCTAATCTTTTTGGGACTTTGGGAGGCTTTTGAACTGTTTCGGCATTTGGGCTACATGACTGTGCAGCTCCCTCGCTCACACCGAGCGTCTCTATGTCGATGTAGGTACAGCTGTCTGATTAGCGTGGGTGGTTTGAGATTGGTGAAAAGGTCAGAGTTCGTTGACTTCATTGACTCGAGAGTTCATGGATTTTGTTTCACCTCTCCCTGTTGGATAATTGATTGGATTGCCAATACTTATGATTAATGGCTGCAGTCAGGCATGCGTGTGGCCCTCTAAACAAGCACTCTGTCAGTGCGAAGCTTACACAGTTCTTAGTCCCTGTTTCTTACTGTTTGCTTACCACAAGAAGCTGCGATATTTTCAGAAACATTCAGATGGGCAGCTCTGAAACCTCAAAAATGTGGACTAGACTGATACAGACCAGATTTTCAGTTGTGGTCAAACAGATATTTTGTCAATCATGTTTCTAATTTCCTAGTAGGTGTATAACATCATGACATTACTGTTCTGAATCCAAATAGGCAAATATTTTTCTGACGTCTTTTTTATTAAATAACACAGTAATGCAGTGCAGAATTTTAACATTTGCTTAAGCTGTTAAAGATTTATTTCCATCCAAATTGACCCATGTGAGTGTTCTGTGGTCCGGCATCTTTATTAGCAGGACAGCATCATTTATTATTGCTTCCTTAAACATGATACCATTCATTTGAATGTCACTAATACTAATCGGTTTCTGTGTCAAAGTCAGACACAAAAAGCTACTTGGTTACAGTTAGGGAACAATTGTGATTACACTAATAATAGAGTCATGTTTGTTGACTCATCCATCCACTCAGACCTCGTCATCAAGAGGTTTTGCTGTGCCAATAACATCACATTACTGCTGTTGTTACTGACCTGTATGAGTAATATTTCCTACTCATCTCTCTAGCGATAACAAACTGTGTGGTTATTGAAAAATAAACAACAAACTTGCATCTTAGCTTACATTTAATATACTTGGAATATAATAGCTGTTAAGGTTATCCTTCCATCAAAACCACGACTAACGTAGTGATCTAAATGATTTCATTTTCTGCCCCCAATTTAAAACACATCAGTCACTGTATGGAGTTATCACATTATGGTTAATACTACACTGGACATGAACGTGACTGACAATGACAATACGTACTTAGGCCAGTGATACGTGCTTTTAGCTATAGATGCTGTAATTTAGGTCAATATAATGGACTGTCAGAATGGGCTGTCAACAAGTGGTGAGTCTTCTTTTCCTACTGTGGGCAGGCATTAAATTTCTCTCTCTCATTCACACACACACACACACTATCATATATATATATGGCATTTAGAGTAGAACTGTGCAAATTACACAGCATGAAGGCCGTCTGTAAGGAGATTTTTATAGAAAATTACTGTTAAATTACATTGTAGGCATTCCTGTGGTTACTGTGTTTGAACAGAGGTAAAGCTAAGACTTAGCACTTTAAACCAATTTATATAATAAATCACATAAGAAAGCCTTTAAATGAAGAGATGACCACTGTCAGATAGTGGTTAACAATAGATGTATCATTACTAATAACATCATGAGGTGCAGGCTGTTTATCATCTCAACAATGATCTAACTTTGTTTACAGTATAAATGCCAGTGTATTTCAGCATTTCAGACAAATATAGTTAAATATTAAAACGTTTCATACGACAAATGTCTGTATTTAAGGAAAACATGCTTCACAGAAAGAAAAAATATCCTCAGCATCACACTGTTACTGACTTCTTTGAGGGATATTCCATGCGAGTGTCTTTTATTAGAACTTGTTTATAGTGAGCATAAAAAAGGTTTTGAGTGTATGAGCCTTCTGTAGTCTGTATACACAGGGCTCTGAACCCTATCTTGTACTTTCATTTCTCCACTTTCTGTTGATGTGTTTCTGCTGGATTAGTCTGCATAACGCATCATCTCTTTTGCATTACTGTCCCAAGATGTGAATGCGAAGCAGTGGCCATATATCTGAACTGCATTACTATTACTGCAGCCTTTCATTTTACTTTTTTTTTTTTTCCAATAACTCTCCAGTGCCAAAGGAGCTGGCAACATAAATTTTGAATCAACCTGTATGAAGTATAAAGGAGTAGCCAGGAGTGCATGCATACGCTCATGCACACACACACAGACAAACTTCCTCCAGGGACCAGAGAAATTAATAATTCACATACATTTCCGGCACATCTCGTGTGTTCTCTTTTATGACATCTCCGAAAGCCTGAGAAACTCAGCCTGTGGGACGGAGATCTGTGGGATCATTACAGCCCAGCAATAACGCTGCAGCCCCCTTAATGAAGTAGAAGATGGATTGATGCTGGGCTGGGTTATTGCTATTCAGAGAGCCCTCCCCATCACTCTGTGGAGGGTGAGCAGGACACTGAGAGAGGCATGAAGAGAAAACAGAGGACACAGAGGCTAATGAAGGGACCTCACTGGACACTGAAGGCAGCAGCAGCAGTGTCTCTCTCCCGTGGTGCAGATTCTACCTTCAGTCTGCAGCATACAACCCCCTCCTCCTCCCCAGTGCCAACAGCTCATATTATCTGCCATGCAACAGTGCCTGATTTAGGCCTGCTCACTGCTGCAAGGCCTCCTCCAGATAGGCCTTGTTTATCACCAAGATTTCTCTTTTTTTGAGCACTCGACAGATGCACACACTGCCATGAAAAAAAGATGAGAACTGTGTCCTTTTACCCTCATTAAAAACTGGACCGATTCCTAAACATACAGTAAGCTCTTCATGAACCCGGCTCCTCACCGAGATAACAATTGCACGGTTTATCTTAAGAGCCCACAGTATCTGTGGCAATGCAGTAAATCTGGCTGATGGCTTATTAAAGTTTTAGATTCACACTCGATGCAAGTTTTTCTCTTCAGTTATGGTCAGAAACACCACATCTATTAACAGATAAACTCATTCTAAACCCACTGTCCTCTCTTCTCTGCTTGCTTTGCTTGTTTTATTGGCTGCTCGCATGTCCATGTGTCCCCTTTGTTCGCTTCCAAACTGCACTTACACTGAGTGATTACCCTCTTCAGACAAGGCAACAAATTTGACTTTGTCTTAGAATGGCACTTTCTGTCTTCAGTAATAGATGTGACCCTGTGATGTTGTTTCTGCCACACGACCGAGAGAAAACAAGAGAATAGATTTATAGAGCTGAGACAGCTGAGGTCTGTTTTAGTCTAATTAAAATTTTTTGCCTGTATTGGACATCTGCTTTTGTAGCTGCCATATTGCATCACAAGTGAAGTGTCCTAGACCTTTGCATGAATATGTACATTATGGTCCTGGCAACTATGCCACTAGAGCTGCAACATTCAGTTGATTGATCAATTAATAGATTGATTGTAAACTATTTTCATAATGGATTATAGTTTTAAGTCTGGTTTGTGCTTCTTCACATTCATAGTCATTACCTTTGTCTTTGAGAATTTGTGACAGGCTTTTTGTTTGCCACCTTTTTAGACAAAAGCTGAGAAAATAATTGTTAGTTGCATCTCTAAATAGAATTGTTCATTAATGGAGCAATTTTCTAGCTACATATTTTCAGTAATAGTGAGTGACAGATCAAAAATTAAGTGTGAAATAAAAACAGCAGTGAGAAGGTTAAAAAAGCACAACAGACTCATTATTGTAGTAAATATAAGTTGCTGTGTGCAGTTCAGTGTGATATGTTACAGTGCAGGATTTGTGCTAATAAAGGGCTACAATTTACTGTTGCATTTTTGTCACACTGGTCAATTAATCAGTCAGTTTTAACACAGGTACAGTCTGTGGTGATCACTGTCATTCAGCAGAGACAGTAAGGGGGAATGTAAATAACAGAGGTGAGCTAATACAGCCTTGAGGGCCTCCAACATTAGTTGTGATTGGAGAAGTGTATAATTTATCTTTACTAACTGTACTCTGTGTGTGAGACAGGAGCTGTACCAGTAAATGAGGTTTGGATTGAACTGTTCCTGAAGCATTTCAGACAGGAGTAAATCTGGTTAAATTGTATTGAATGCAGATGAAAAGTCCCGGAAAAGAGCTCTGGCTCATGTTTTAGGTTTGTTGTGGTGTTTGGAGATAAGATGTATCACAGCAAATTGAAAAGGATGTTTGACAGGATCTTATTTTTTATATCTTTAGACATAAATTTGCAATTTATTAATTTGGTATCTTTCTGGTAAAAATAATCAGCTGTACACAGAAATTTGAAGCCACTTTAACATTCACATAACATTTATCCAGGATATTCTCCTTCCTTTTTGACATACTGACAGAAGCCAGGCAATGCGTTGTCCAAATGATCATGATTTAAATCCCCCAGGACCACAGCTTTTGCATCATGGTGCCTCTGCTGCAGTTTATGTACAGATTCTGCCATGGTAGAGGCCACTTGTCAAAACTCACACGGTAAATACAACAGTCGTCTATATACACATCCCACCACCTTTGCATTTCCTCAGGTTGTCATTTCTATCAGCACGTACAAGAGTAAATTCATTGATATCAAAGGGAGGGAGGGAGGCAGGCATGTTTGGTTAAAGCCAGCACTCAGCGAAACAAAGATGCTTCACAGAATTCAGAATAGTACCTTGCTTAAGCTCAGATCTCATCTAACTTGTAGTTCAATGAACACAGGTTGCTGAAGATAACAGATGGGAGGGGTCTGGTGTATCTTCACTGCAGGCGATTACAGATCTCATCTTTCCTCCCCTCATTTCTCTCACCCAACTGGCCTTCTCACCCCAGGGAGGATGTTATCCAAAATCATCTGAGACATTCAATGCTTTATATCCAAGGAGGACATAAGCTCCGGCAGAGGCAGTAGAAGAAAAAAGATCAGGGTTCCCTGTAGCACCAGTCCATGTTTGAACCTAGTATATGGAAGCATATGATTACAGGGATACAGGGATACATTAATAGTCCTTCAAGATGGCAATTCCCCATTTGAACAGTTTATCACTGGGTGCTTAAAGTTGTTCAATGTGGCTTAACACAGTGTTTTTTAGATCGAGAAGAGCCATGTGCCACAAATGCAAATGGTAAAGTCTTAATAGTTTTTAAAAATTTCACACCAGTGTATGCTCTTCAGTACATTACAGATCACAGTAACAATGCAAATGCAATAATCTAACAGTTATTAACTTGAGTGCGACCCAGTGGAAGTGGGACAAAAGACACTGTAAAAGGCAGCAATGCACACTGCTAATACCTTTCCTTCACAGCCAGCTGTGCCAGCTCCGCTCTACCTGTGTGAGATGCAAAGCATGATTTTTGCACAATGTATTGTAATGTAACAAATAAGTCAAGAGATGAATCTGAGTAATAACCTATACTTCCAGCTGATTACCTTTAGAAAATGATAAATATATTTAGTCACATGGCTCTCTCCCTTTCACAAAAAGATTGCACATTCCTTGTGAATGTTAAGTCCTTGAATGCATAATTTGATTTATGCTCACAAAGCAATCATGTTTTATATTCATAGAAAATAAAACTATTATCTTCCATGAGCCATACAAATAAAATGTCTCCTCTTCATTTAGCCAGGGGAAAAGTGTGGGGAAACACTCAGCGACAAATCCAGAGGGAGAAAGTTTCCAGCTGAATACCTCTAGGTCTATTTATGTGGGAGATGAAAAGCTTGTATAACACCAGCATGATCCTCACTTTCCAAAGAAGAGACAACTTTTGAATAGCGGCATTGAGTCGTGAACTTCGCTGAATATTCTCAAGTCATGCCGATTGAGAATATACAGAGCCAGCACCTGAAAGCATCAAAAAGGTCTGTGGTTCATTCCTGTCCATGCTCTCTAAAGGGATGGAGGTTGTGGTTTATATTGTCAACATAGCGTGGCCTCAGCTTCTGAAGCCTGATCTGTTTTCTCCAGTGGGTATCCAGTGTCTCACCCACCCCCAGCCCCTGCTTTTTTGCAGACACTTATTCCAAAGCTTTGCTAAAACATTAATTTTTAAAGTTAAATCTGACCACAGGCAACAAATATTAATGCATTCTGCACCAGAAACATCAGATATCTTGCATAGTTAATATTAACCACAGAACATGTTGTAGCTGCTGTTTACTAAATAAGTGCAAAGAGTGTTTTGTATAATTTGGCTAGCTAACAGAGAATGGTGTATGCTCTACATGTTATATAATCAATCCTTAAATTTAGATTATTCATATAACCATGTAGCAGCCATACTCTGTATTATGCGAGTGCTGTGCATCCTGTTCTTTAACAGCCAGTTGTTATGCATGATGGCAGGCTATGTAAATGGCATGAGGTGTATTCTTTAGACAGGAGTAACCTTTTCCCACAGATCATTAGTTACCTTGACCTTTTGTCAATAAGGGCATAAAGATTCCCAGTCTAGGTGAACCTGAACTTTTCGCTGGTCCACTCCATCACCACCATGACGCTGACACCTCCTATGCTCACCGCTGACCTTTTTAGGCACATACTAGTTGTCTACACGTGAATTGAGTTAATGTATGCCAACAGATGTCTGACATCCTTACAAGCTGAGCTTGCTCACTTGATTAGAGGGTGCTTTTTTGCCCACCATGTTGCATAGAGAATGTTTTATTTCCAGAGTCCCTGGTGCTTGACAACATGATCATGCTCTGTAAGTCAGCAGAACATGTTCATGAAAGGAATACAGCACATTAAACCTCACTGACTGGCTCAGATAGATACATCAGGCCTGGCTTGTTCCTCTATACAGAATTTAAGATTTAACATAAAACCAACTTTGATTTGTTGAGGCCAAATTCTCTCTTGTCTTTTTTATTTAGTGAACTTGTGTTGTGCTACGCAGTGATGGTGCATTTTCGTGACCATATCCTGGATGGCTACAATATATTTCATCTGGATTTTAAAAAATGCTCTTTGTTCTTGCCACTACTAGCACATCATATTGAACCAAACAGAAAGCACTGAATTATAAATTCTGGAGTTTACTTGATCTGTTTGACCCTAAAGCCCTGCAGGATTGCAATAACTGCTGGATTCATTTGATCCATGATTTAGAACTAAGATGTCAGAAGTGAGGTTTTGTTCTCACCTACTGTAAAATCACATGCAGTTTTTACAGAAATGGTCTTGCCTTTTGTCAGGAGTTTGCGCAACACATACTGACAACTTATGGATCATTTATAGAATAGTAAGAAAAGTTTTACTGGAGTCAGTGATGGTAGTTAAACCTAGTTCAGTCAATAAGTACACATACCAATACTAAATAAACTCTTTGATATGACCTTTATCAATAAGCACATGTTTAGCTGCTGTTAAATGAGCACCAGTCAGAGTCATTTCAATCTGTGTTTATCCATACTTTAATGCATCAGTCCAAGCTTAATCAATTAACACTGTCATATTATCTGAAAATGAAATAATGACCGAACAAAACAGTAATAAACAACAGTAGTAAACAACATATATATTTGGGAGCATGGTTATCAGTGATTCCATCAGTGATTTATGAGAAAATGAATCAGAATGCAGTCAATGTAAACTCATCTCTCCCTTAACCACACACACACAGCTGAGGTGCTTCATAATTTGTGTGACATGTGGAATATGATATTTTGTTGTTGCCAAATAATGAATGCATGAGAGTCTTTTATGTTTAGCCCTAACCCGTACATCACCATCTTACAGAGACTACAGTTACAAATATACAAGTATATACATGTAATGTTTTTCTTTTCTTCTTTTCCCCTTTCTCATGCTGATGTCCTCCTTGCTGCACCTGTTGGAATAGGTGAGTACAGGTCATTGCTCTTTGCATTTGTTAATAACATGGGAATAACAGAGCTTTGTGATGAATCAGTAAATACCTGACACAGTAAAAAACATCACATCGCAGCACTAAGGATGAGAACTCTGTCTCCAGTCTTTTAGCTTTCTTCTCCTTCTTTTCATGGTCACCCACCAGTGTGATTATCTGCTTTTCTGTGTGTGATGACCTGTAGACTTGTTCATGGTTATTTCATGCCTCTGCCCAGTGCATGCTGGGATAGGTTCCAGCCCTTCCTGGTGAGACATTCTCAAAAAATCCATTCATTTTAACAAGTGAGGGTAAATATGGAAGGTCATGTCAAAACAATATAGGTGATACGTTGGGGAGGTTCTCAGAGAAACCTCCCTTTTTCATCACAATACAGGAAATGCAGTAGGTGATAGTGATCAATCACTGATTAGGACGCAGTACTCTGCAACCTTGCATTCACAAAATGCTCAAAATATCCAGAATTTACTAGAGTGCATGAGTGAAACATCTGGATTGAGCATGGGACATCAGCACCAGCTTGGTTACCATCAGTACTGTCATTGTGATGGTGATCACAGGTGCCATATTGGGTGCAGGATTGTCAGCACTGTTTTAGTTGCCTTGGAGACGAGGTGTGCATCTGTAACAGGCTCACCTTAAGGTCACATCTGGCGGGAATTCTGAGGGATGACAGACCAACTGTTACATAGTTATGTATTCCTACTGGCAGCAGCATTTTGTATAAACTGAGGATTTCTAAACCTAACATGAGTTGAAGTGACGCTGAAAACCTGAAAACAAAACAAATACATGAAGCATGTGTGCTGTTCTATGGTTGACAGTTGGAGGTAGCTTAGTAATATTTAGATGTACACACAAAAGAGAATGAAGCATCAATCATAAAGTCAATGTTTCTCTGGGTGACCTTGGATATCCAGTTGTAAAAAGTGTTTTCAGCATGAGTGTAAAAAGAATCACATTTCTTCAAACAATCCAAACAATCATATAAATAAAGAAAAGCAACAGCAATTTACAGTCCATGCAATATGTCAAGGTCAGTCATTTTCTTTGATGGCCTGGTCTTAAACCATGAAAAACATTCAAGAGTTGTAACTAATGTTAGACACATTATCCTTAATGCAGTTTAATTATTGTGGTAATTCTGTCTAAGCTATCCAAGAAGGAGTAGTGCATCCTTCATTCCTCTAATTGTGGCTGATCATATAACGCCTACAAAACACTAAAAAAGAACCAAAATCAGAATTACAGGAAAAAAGCTCTTAATTTTGGCACACTCATTCATCTCCAGTGTTACACCAGAGTATTCAGTGTTCTGCTCAACAGTGTATGGATCGTCCACAGGGCATCATTGACACGGACAGTAACTTCTGCCTTTTGAAGTCAGGGAGCAGCGTGCGGGGTCATCTGACAATCTGATTTCCACATCCCTGAGAAATGTATACCAGCTGTCTCCCTATCCTTGTCTGACACATCTCCCTGGAAGTGCCGAGCCTCAGGTCCCCTCAGCAGGAGGAGGGCTGAAAGAAAGAGGTCAGAGAGATTGACTGAATCAAGATTAAGCTGCCATAGCAGCACTCAGGCTTAAATGTGCAGATGAGAGCACAAAGCCCAGAAGTAATTTTACAGATTGCTAGATGTAGCTGCTTGGTGCTCAGTCCCCCTTCGAAGTTCACTGAAAGGGGACGGTAATCAAAACTCCCCTTTCGCCTACACAAGACCAGCTGGATGTTGATGGTAACAGCTTTTCAACTGAACTTTTAGCAGGTTTCTGTCTGGAGGATCCAGTCTTGTGGGAATATGACGTGTGTGACAGTGACAGATGTAGCTTTGTATGTCATCCTTGAAGCTAGAGTGTCTCAGTTGAAACTTTTTTAATTCAAGGTTAAGGACAGAAGAAAAACAATTACTTTTTTATCATTCAATATTACATTAACACACATTCTAATTAAATAGATGAAATCTCTGACTTTGTTGAAGTGAATAATCTGTCTGCAGGGTTTGTAATGTCGGTGACTTACAATCTTTGGGCAATTTTTTAAAACTAATGGGGGTACTTTTCTCTGTAATTAACTTGAAAGGTTGTCTGGGAGCTGATCAGCAGAACTTTGGTAAATGAAGTGACTTTTCTAAAGAGCCCAATGATCTGTTGGCTAGTGACTGTTTTGGAACAAAGCAGGAATGAGGGAAAATGCACACATCATGCTGTTTTGCAGTTGTCACTGTTCCCTGACTATAGCTTTTACAATAGTCATTATTCATCAAAGACCAACCAGTTATCCAGACCTGAGCAGGAGAACTCCAGCAGCGCTTCGCTGCTCAGTTTCCTTGATTGGCTCCCTTTCCAAGGATACAGGCCTAACTATGAGCTCATTAGTGTCATGAGACATTCAGGTGTAGAGAATTGTAATTGTAGTCATTCCATTAAAAAAGCTGAACATATTTTTCTCTAATAGGTTTTATTCCCAACCCAGCTCCAGTACTTATCAGCCTTTTGAAATTGTTAGATTTTAGCTTAGGCATAAACAATGAGGAAATAACTGCTTCATTAAGATAATCATTCTAACTCCTGTGTTGAGGTCCTGCACACCTCCTCTTCATTCTTCTCCGTTCTTTGACTTGTTTTTCCTTTGATTCTCTTCTGATGTTTAGCGTCTGCAGGTGTTTTTTTTTTCACACAGTGGTTCCTGCCAGAAACATAAAATGCATCATTTCCTGTTTTTTGTTTTTATTGGGAAACCTGCCCAGCACCATGTGTTCACACCAGTACATGTCAAATAGTTTTAATCTCTGGTTGTGTCTTTTATTTGTATCAATATGTTTGACATAGTGAGGAGATAACTATTAAAGTATGAAGTATATTTACACCCATAATACATATTCCACTATGATATCCTTAATGCAGCAAAACATCTACAATATCTGGAATCAACAATGCTTTTATAGTTTCTATGAGTGGAATTCCATTACATGAGATGACGGATACCAAAGCTGCCTTGTGCTGCTGTGGAAACCCTTTCCCACAGTCAGCTAACTGATAAAGCTTGAGCACATTATTAATGTTTACTCAGGTAGGATTTTGCTGAGCATGCATACTTCTTTGATTTGGTTCACTGGTTTATCCATGTTATTGCAGCAATGTACAAATGCAGTTGTGTTTGTTGTTAATGGCTCAGTTCTTAAGGGAGTTCCCAATTAAAACCCAGCACTGGTTCATACAGTAGACAACAGAACAGATGCAGGAGTTGGCCGCTGTGTTGAATTTACATGCTGTATGTAAAATAATGTGAAAGGTGCACATGATAATGGAGAGGCAACTATTTGTTTCTTTGTTATTCCCGTTTCATAAACCAATTAAAAACACCACAGGTAGGAGAACAGGTTAGATGACGAGAATCCTGCAGATGGAGGCTGAGCAGGTGGAGGCAGTGCACGAAGCACTGATTGTAATAGTTGGTTGAGTCAGTGATTGGTTGAGTCAGACACTATTGGGTAGGTTACTTCCTTTCCCATTGTAGCAATCCCAATGCACCTGTGGTCTTCCACAATCACAAAATCAAGCAAAGAGAGGAATGTTGTAATCAGGTACTTCTCAGGGTATGACATGTGACATAGGACTTAACAAATACGCAGGCAACATGTAAAGTTGGTGTGACATTACGTTTGCATCCTGGTTTTCACCAGATGACTGTGCTGTGATCAGAGCTTGTGATGCAGCTCTGCCCGTGGTTTTCCAACAGTAATAAGAGATAAGGTGTTGTTTACCTTGATGACATGTTTGAGGTTTGACTTCATCCAAACTGCAGTAAGATCTTGTTCACCTTACTCAGCGACTTGCTTCTCTTTCTTTATTCTCACCTGCTGTAGCAGCGCTAAACAGATCTGAACAGATCTTTCAGTTTCTCAAAAACAAGGATTCACTGCTTCTCTTGTCTTATATAATCGTAATCTCTGGGTTACTGATTTTGGAAAATTGTTTTAGTATATGTGGTGATAGGCAATTTTACATTTTCTGACATTTCCCAAATTAAACAATTCATCTATTAATGGAGAAAATAATCGGCTGATTAAATGGTAAAGAACCTAATTGTTTATGCCTGAGTTGTCATTTGTTTGGGCCAGCCCTTTTTATTTTTTAACATTGTTATACATGGATTATGGGGAACTTGTTAGGCTTTGTTTTTAGTGCTCTGCATGTTTATCTCACCTAATTAATATCCCTCAAAATGCCTGTAATTTGCTCAGAATTACTATAATACCATATACATATGATTATCAGCTATTAATCATTATAGTGGCTGACAAATAGTTGAGAAAGTGGTCTTTATTTGTGAGTCTTTATTTACAATAAATCAAGACTGAGTGGATTTTTCCACTGTCTACAGAGACAGCAGTGATTTCTGCTGTAATCTCAACCAGCTCTGTGTCTTGACATTGGGCTACATTTCCCAGGTAATGTTTTGTTTAATAACTCGGGGGAGGATAAAATGATGTGGTTAAGGATTGTGGATGAGGCTCTTGCCTTGACATATTCCTTTCATCATCATCATTGTATTTGAAATTGTTTTGCTTGCTACCTTGAACCCTAGAGAAATCTTTTTGGTTTCTCCAGTTGACATTGAGCAAGCTCTGGACTCCTGATAAGCTCTGCTTTTATTCTTCTAAAGTTATCTCATCTTATCTCTGTTTTTATGCTTTATTCTACTAACTTTCAAAAAGTCAAAACGCTGACGAAAAGTGTGTGGATTCTGAACCACTTTATTCCACAGATTAAGGTAGTAAAGGGTTAAAATAATATGATAAATAATGCTACTCATAATGTATCTTTATTTTTGTCTAAGCAGGCATTTAAATCCTTTACAGTCTATCATTGGCCTTATACATATTCATAAACTGTAATGATTTGTTGTCTGGGGTGCTAGTAGCTTTGATAAATCATAAATACATTTATGAGATATCTGACCAATAGCAAAGCTTTTTTTTCACAATGAGGTATTTGATGGTCATTTTGTGGTTTGGTTTCCTTTTTGCATTTTTAAATTACTTTAGAAATCCACAAAAGAAATCCACAAAAGAATACAGAAAGGGGGTCATAATGTGAGCGCAGAAAATAGGGCTATAATTGGCTCTGCATAGGGCTCTGTTGTTTATTTGAATGATGGTAATAGCTCTGAAATGTTCTCCTCTCCCTAGATAACCAATATAGAAGCTCTGAGACAGCTTAAAAGTGTTGTATTATAACTTTCAATGAGGAGAATTGAAATTTGTTTGGCTAAATAACCAAAGCAGTCAATCACAAATATGTAACTGCTTCACCTTCCCTGATGAGATGGGATGTTTTGCCTTAGCAATAATAAACCAAGCATACACAGTAGTCTCAATCTGAGGCACATTTTGTTTTACTATAACTTTCAAAATGTGAGTATTTTCCAGTTCAGTTTACAGTATGTAGAGTGTGCTGTGTGGGTTATACAAACATGAAAACAAACTTAAAGCTTCATTAAACTTTTTTTTGACACATTTGGGAGTGACAGAACAAGCTGACAACACGACAGTGACAGACAGTGTTATCACTTTAAATATAGACAGTGTTGTTATGGTGAATGTGTTAGCAGGTAACTGCTCATTTACACATCTGGCAGACTGTGTTCACCAGCTAGTTTCTGACTTTGTCTGTTTGTTATTTGGTGCCAGACAGGCAGCGTACGGTGTGGTTATTAGAACCTTTATGAATAACCAGCTGCCTGCTACAGCAAAAAGCATCAAACCATCAGCACTGTTTTACAATAGAGCAAACATAACAATGGAGACAGACACAGGAGATCTCTCTGAATTTAGAATCTGACCTGTTTTTTTTTAATCCATCCTTCATGTGAACAAAACAGAGACAAGGTCTCTAAATGAGTGGGATTCAGGAGCTGCTGGATGCCTGAAGTATTAGACTTTGAATATGCTGTAAAATGGACCCTTGTTCTAAACGGATTAAAATGTTTACAGCTGCACTAATCAACATTTTTCATATTATCAGTGGATTAAATGAAAGGGATCACTTGAAGTAACTCACAGAGAGTTATCACCCAACTCTGCAGCCCCCCTCAGCTCTGTGTAGTCTTTTAGCTTCTCTTAGCTCAGTGTTGTGGTTTTATGGCCAGCAAAATCTGTTCTCAGTAACGCTGTTTCAAGGAGCAGCAGGAAGTCTTTTTCAGTGAAAAAGCTCTGATAGATCCACTGTGCACTCCCTGCCCACCTAACTACTTAACAGCAACAGACACACAAAGTTAGGTGAACGTGGTGGAGCATGTAGGAAAGTAAAAGACCAGATATTTACAGGAGTTGATGTCAATGAAAACAGAGCTAAAAGCAGAGTGAAGGTGTGTGAATTTATCAGGTGGAAAAATAATAACAACTACTCAAATTAAAACGGCTGACCTAAATGGTGGGTTTTAGTCTAGATTTAAAAACAGAAATTGAGCCAGCAAACACAACTCCAAGTGAATGTTAATGTTGCTCCCTGTCTGCTGAATGTATTAATAGGAAATTGTTTTCTAACACATTCATCATAACCACTTTATGATGGGATAACTGTTTACAACTTGTTCTGTTGTTCCCAAGTGGCCAAAACAATCAGAAAATGCAGCTTCAAGTTAGAATTTAGTTCCATCCATCTATTATCTATACAGCTTTCATCATTTGCAGGGTCACCAGGGCCTGCAAACAAGTTCCACAAAAACATTCTGCATGTTATTTCAGCAGCTCAGAGCTGAACGTGGATCAATAGGTCATTACTTATTTGCGCCCCCTGCTTTCTGCCCAACATTCAGAACTGATAAAGCAGACCCTCCTTAACCAAAATGATCTTTTCTGTCTTTGAGAAAAAGCTTTATTTCTCACAGACTGGATCCAGTGCTGTTTGTAGAAAGAGGCCCATTTTACTGCACATTTCTCCAGTTTTGGAGTCCAGAGTTGTATCTGTTTTGTCTTGTATTCATCATGGAGATTTGGAGTTTCCGCCAAACCAAACAGCTTCATGCTGATGCTTCTCGGGGAAGCATGAAATATTCATGTATTCCAGCAGTGTAGTGTTTGTATTAACCTGAATTAAATCTATTTAGATGATTAGCAAGGTAATAAACTATGGCGCTGCATATTTTAGTGCTATGTTCAATGTAATGTTCTGAAAAAGTTATGGATGTTTGAGATTAAATATGTTACACAAGTTGTTTTGTGTGTTTTTTTAAAGAAATGAATCAGCTCTTTGGTCTACTTTGTCAAAACTGACCTAAGGTGCAAAATTCATACCCAGATGAGTTTTCCCTCTGCAGCAGTGATTTGGAGTGACATTTGGTGACAAACATAACCTAAAGTCTTACCTCCATCTGCAACTGAAAAGTCTCACATCTCGCAAACTCGAGGCTATTTCTGTTACAGCCAAAACCTAAAATCCACACTCAGATATGCTTTTTTCCATCTGTAACTTGTAAAAATAACAGGCAGCGTTTTGTTCTCTGAATCACTGTCCAACAACTTGTGGGCAGACGGAAAATCTGAAATGTCAAATAGAAACTTGGAAACTCGTCTGTCACATTCTGCTAATGATCTAAAATTACATGCTCGATCGTTTTATTTATACACTGCACTGATGGAATATGATACATGGCAAAGCTAACAGAATTAAAGCTAAATAAACAGATCTGGAATTGCACCTCGACCAAATCTGTATGTAGATATGCAAAAATAACCATTGTTTATGATGAGACGTTCAGGTGCTCGGATGGTAGAGGGAGTTGCATATGAATTCATTCTATGTGCAGATGAAATAAAGAAGTTTTTTTTTACTAAGGAAAATAGATTAATTATTGGCATAAAACTAACATGGAACACATGTTCTATGTTTGAGCCAGTGGAATTGGATGATGAAAATACTGCAGCCTCAACATAGCAAGTGACTGGATGGTCAGTTTGTTTAGAGTGAACGCTGACCGAGTATAAATGAGAGCATGAGTGTGAAATGCAGATATGTTTATCAGGAGGTAGAGGAGACAAAACGAAGCTGAAAACAGAGAGACTGTTGGACTTAGTATTCATCAGGTGGACACAAACATGACTCCAGATGAATGCTAATGATGCTCCATGTCTGCTGGATGTGTCAATAGGCAACACTAACACTAACATTTTAGCAACTTAAATTAAAATAAAAATGATACAGTAGTAGCTGTCAGTCAGCTTGCTCTGATATTTTCTGCCTCCTAGTGGCCAGAATTGATGCAGCAGTTATACCAAACCGTTAATAATGAAATTTCTAATCTAAGCAGATGACAAGGCAAACAATAGTAATACACAGTACCTTTCATACACAATGATTATGTCAACTTGTGAAAGAAAACACAAGAAAAGAGAAGAGAGAAAATTTAAACAAGCTTAAAAACCTAAAAAGAGAATCAAATTATAACAGTAATAAATGAGTGATAAAAGAATAATGGTAATTTAGCAGACGTGTACATGATATAAATATAATCTGTTTGCTCTATTAATCTTTTTAACTCCATGAGTTTTACTGTTTACTGTTGTTTTAAGTGAATTCCAGAGGGTTGCCTTCTTTGCTTGTTTACAGCTCTGGGAATGATTTTCTTCCTTTACTAATTGCCACAGTCTTTTGCTATTATGCTAAATGGCCAGTGCTGTGGTGCTCCTGCAGTATAGTTCCCCAGAGAGTACTAATCAGTTCAACCAGTACTGTGATTTTTGTCTGGATTACACTTGAATTTCTGTAGCTTGTGCTGCTGGTCTGGTCAGCCACAGGGGGAAAGAATATAAAGTCTGTCACATTTTGTGTTCCAGAGGGTTTTTCTCCCACATGATTTAAAAAAAAAAATTCAAATGCCTTCCCATAATTTGAACAGCGGAGAGATGGGCTGTAGTGATGGTGTCATCTACAGACACATGCTGGAGCTGCCACACAGGCAGTGAATAATGAAGCAACTGTTGTGACTCTGTTTCAACAGCCATTGTAATTTCACTAGAATATATTCTGATTCACAGCTGGCAGTGTAAACTTATTTGGATGAAAAATCTGAAACAGTAATTCTGCCAAGGCATAGTAAATGACTCAGTATCAATTCAACTCAGTTTTCATCCTCTGATTTTTCACTGATTTCGGACTTCAATATCGGAAATTACTTTAGCAAAATGTAAATTCTTTTTAAGGGTGGATTTTCACTTCAGTTGATTGTCCATTGAAGTTATTAAAATCCAATGTCTCTGCATGTTACACTACAGAATACCAGGTGTTTAGAGAAAGAAATGTTAAAGCTTTCACAGGCTCTTTACAGGTTGAATCACAGTAGTGTTATGTCTGTGATGGAGAAAAGCATAACAGATTTATTTAGATGAAAATGTCACAGAGGCAAATAAAGGAACATAAAAAAAAGAAATGCAAGAAGAATGGAAGTGCACCCAAGCAGAAACAAACCATTAAAAATGTGGATATAAATGTCAATAATTCAAAAACAAAATTGACACAGTGATCCCATACAAGATTCTTTTTACGTCCTTGTATGTTACCACACACATTAGTGTGCCGAGCTCCAAGCATGTGAGTCTCTGAGAGCGTGAATTTACTTTCATATTTGTTTTGTATGTGTTACTCCCCTTCGAGCGTGATGGCAGAATACAGAATGAGAGACCATTGTATTACTTCCTCCCTGGAACTCTTTAAAGAGCACACAGCTCCCTAGCTGCATGTTAATGCAGTCATTATTTTAGTCTTTCCTTTGCTGATACTACTTTGACCTTCAGTGCATTCTTCAGCTCATTTTTTCTCCAGGGAGTGGAAATTGGCCACATAACAGCAAAGCTTCCAGTTCTTCTCCATGAGCTGAAGTTGGGAAGTTGAGTAGCTGCCCTTTCCAAACAAATCTAAGTGAAAATCTGGGAGAATTTCTCTGTTTTGGCAGCGAGCTGAGCAGCCAGCTGAATTATACATGCTAACAGGAACAGCCGCAGTGAGTCTGTGGGACGTTGCCGTGCTGTGACTTGAATTCACAGGCTCCTGCAATCCACTTGAATCTTTGAAATGACCCACAGAGTGTACATCACTACCTGTTCATTCAGGATTTACAGTGACATTCATTGGAGTGCACTGTCCTTATTGAGCTTAAGAAAGTGCTGCTACCCAGTGGGCCTGTCCAATTAGATGTCCCTGATGAGGCAAAATGCTAAAAAACAATCAAATAAAACAGAATTCAGAGCCATCAACCTGAAGAATGGCATAAATGTTATGACCTTTAACATTAAAGGAACCAGCTTGTCTTCCATTTTCTGACCCTGTCAGTAATATCTACCATAAAATCCACTGCTTTATCTTGAAACATGAAAAGTCCCATTGCTTCTGACCTTGTTTACTTTAATCTGTTTTCCAATGGCATGGCCTGAGAGAGCAAATCCTTCAAGGACAGCCCAAGAGTATTTTCTGCCATAATCTCTCTAAAAATTGCTCTGAAATGAAATGTTTTCCTCCATTGAGTCACTGATGTACATACGACCCGATAACGGAAAGAAAGAGCTGAGCATAATGAAGGTTTTTAACCTCCACCCTCTTTTGTTCAGCAATATAATGGCTCTTTTAATTCCTCTTTTAAGGCCTGTCAAGATAATTTAGTATTTAGATCTCAAAAATTCCCTCTCCTCTGCCTTTTCCATCCCATAGAGCCCTCTGGTCTGTTGAAAGCAGGATCGTACTTGGAGAAAGTTTTCGCCTTCGGTCACTGAGAAGAAAAGGATTGTAATGTTCTCTTTTCACATGATAAGCTGCCGAAGTTGGACTGTATCTGTGCAGCATAGTGAGTCATCCCCACTGTTGTGAGCCTTTGGCGGGTGACCTGGGAGGCCCTATTCCTGCATCACTTTGCTGACTTCTATGTGAAGCCAGCTCCAAAACCCAGTCTCTGCACCAAACATGTTTGAAAAGTAGCGCGTGGCCCTTGAATCTTCACCATTCACCCTTCAGCAAACTCTGTGGGAGAGTGAGAATGTCTAAATAGCTTGAAATGAGGCATAATATCCTGGAGGTGTCAACATTTTCAGGGAGACAGCAGGAAACGAGAAGCACAGTTATCAAATGTTGAAGAAAATGATCTCGATTCTTTTGTGTCGTAAAATGGCACCAAGAATATTTCCAAGATCTTTAGGGACAAATACCACATGTTATCAGCTTACAAATCTTGCATCTCTGCCAAATATGCAGCATTTTAAATATGAATTGTTGGTTTGGATACATTAGTATTCACTTGAGTGAAAATTTGCAATGATTAAACCTTACATCCGTTGTGGAGACCCAGTCCTCATTGTTTGATTGGCTTGCTGAGGTCAGTGTTTGATAAAACCAGATCTATTAATATTCAGGTGATGAGCTTAAATGTGATTTGGCTGTAATAAAATGAGAACAGATGAGACTGACTCCATCCAAAGAGCTACACGGCCATTTATCACTTTAATGCAATGTTGAGAGAGGTAATCTTGTGCACCAGTATCTCCAACACACCTACTGAAACAGCTGGTTTGGAAAGAATGACAGTGGCATTTGCTCGGGTCAAGCTGTCTTTTAGAATAACCAAACCAATTCACTGACTCACTTAGATAAATATAAATGATGTTACTCATTAAACAATAGAGAGAGGATTTTGTTCGATATCAGTGCAGCAGCTTTTTACCAAGAAGTCCTCCAGCATCAGTCATACAGGTCACTTGTTCCTTCCCTCAGATACGACCCATTGAAACGTACTGGTGACAGGCATGCTGGATCTTTGTCATCACTAACAGAATGCTGCAGAACGGTCAGGGTTTAATTAGGTGTAGGTAAAACAAAATTCAAATTAAATAAAATAATTACTTCCTCAAGGTTAGAGGACCTTTGTCTTCATGGTTACAATAATTAACAGTTTTGCAGTTAAAGCTGTGAAACAGTCATTGATAATAGAAACAATGCTGACTGTTGAGGTTTACTGTGTCAATGTCACTCATGTGGACTTTATTGCTCCTTTATACTACATCACCCGACCATCCTCCTTATGACACCAAATGTAATTTTTAAAAGTGTCTTCCCATCATTGTAGAGGTGTTTTCACTATGTCACTATGTTGTCAGAAAATACTGAAAAAAACAACCATCACAATTTCTCTGAGCTCAAGCTGATATATTCAGATAGCTTCTTTTGTTTAAGAGTCTAAAACCCAAAGATAACTAGTTTATTTGAGAAGCTTGAATGAGCAGATAACTGTGGTTTTTGTGTAAATGGCTAAAACAGTTTGTGTTTGTTGTTGTCTGTTGATCTTTTGTTGATAAATTAATCGGTTAGTTGACTAATCTTCCTTATACACAGCATTCAGCTGGTGTTATTTGAAAAAATGTATATTTTCTTAATTTAACCAGAGAAAAAGCTTCTCATGTCAGAAGATTTACATCTGCTGAATATTCAAGTTCATCATGAATATTACAATAAGCAAGTCCTTTGAGACTTTAAATGACTATATAAATAAATTAACTTTTAACTCTGATAAACTAACTTCACTCATTTATGCACATTTATGCAACATCCTTTGTAAGCTCCCACAGATTGTTTTTCAGTGCGTACTGCATGTAGTCTCATGCAGTTCATGTAATGCAGCCTTCAACAGAACTACTTAACTTCCATCAAATATCCTGTAGTCTGTAATCCTTGTCAATCTAAAGCCATAATCCATCAGAAAAGAGTTGCTCTTTTTCCACAAAGAAAAAAAGCTTATATGTTCTTCTTTCCTAAATAAGTATTTGCATTGTCAGTTAGTCCTCAAAGATCTAGTCGACTGACAGTCTATTTGTGGAAGACACACTTGGTTTTATATAAAGAGATTTTCATAGCGCTGCCTTTCACTGAAAAGGCATCCTTGCATGCTAAAGGTTTGACCCATCTAGAAAATAACAGTCAAGCCTGTTGTAAAAGCACTTTTTGGTGTAATACTCTCTAATCCATGGTATGCAGGATGAAAGTGCAGATCTGCTAAAGGAGCATTAAGCAGTCAATGACCTTTGGCAAACTATCAGTAATGTAGGAAATCTTAGGAATACCTGCTTTTGTCCTCATGCTGTCATGCTTTCAAGCTCACTTGTATGTAAATGCAAACCTGAAAGAAGGTTTTTAAAGCAATTTCCAACAATTGTTCACAAATGAGCAAAAACTCAATATTATCAGTAAATGTCAATGTATTGTTGAGGGTTGCTATAGCTCTCCAGGTAGAGCGCTTGCTTACAAACTAGGAGGTTGGTGGTTCGATCTCTGGCTCCAACAGTGGCTAATGTACTGTACACTGAATGTCTTAAAGCAGGTGCCTCCTCATGAATGAAACTATCAGCTTTCATGGAGATAAAATGTGGAGGCCTGTGAAATAATTAAGTAATTTAAATGCTCATCAGTCTTTATTTTCATGGTTAATTTACCTATAGATTGATTACTATGAGAATTCATTAATGGGACCAAACAGGCCAGGACCTTTACTCTGTCTGTAAAGGACCATTTATGAGGCTTACTTTGCAAATAAAGGTTGATTTGAATGTGTAAATGGTGGAATGAGGCCTGAGCTCAGACGCTACAGAATGAATCAACTAAAATTATGTAACGTTACACAATGTTATATGTTAATACATTGCTTTGCTCATATGTACAGTGCATATGGACTGTAGGGAGACTGGTGGGGTTGTGATTCACAGTGATAAAAAGTGATCACAGGGTTTTTTAAGCTGATTTGATCATTTGTGGTCGAGCGACCTGTTCTTTGATCAGCCTCCATGCCTTGATTTGTTCATTTCTAGTGCCATGGGAACATGATGTACTGTAGCTAACCTGAATGGAAGACAAAAATCTCCATTTGATTGAAAACGCAATCTCACCACAAGCAGTCTCAAATCACACAATCTGGTTTCCCAGTTATCAGGGAATTGTAGATGTTCATGTTTCTTTTTTTTCCTCCTGAGCCCTTTAACGAGTTCTTACGAGTCATCATCATCAGACTAATATAAACAACATATAAACAATATGAATAAGATTGTTAGTTGAATAATTAATAATTGTCTGATAATCCTTTACTACATTCATACAAAATGTTGCCTGGTGGATCTTCAGAAATCACATTGTCCAATCAACATTGATTGACAAATCTGTTTATGGACTCTTGTTATACATTGCCGAGGATCATTAGTATAAAACATATATGTGCAATACCTAACACTGGAGACTATGTAACTCTGTCTCCCCTATTTTCCATTACTCAACCTGTAAATCAGTTCATCTTCAATACATGAGAAACACCACAGAGATTTTGTTCCAGTTTTCGAGGATGCACTCATCCTACTGGGATTCTCACAGGAGGTAGCTGGAAAAAAACTAAACTGCATTGCTTTGGAGTTCCTCTTAGTAACATGCAAGCATATCAAAGCACACACGCTGAGCTGTATTTCTTTGGTATTCCGTACAGTGAGATCCACCTGGAATACAATCAGAGGGGGCACATCCTGCTGTCCTACTCTACATCGGTTGAGAGCTTCCTTTTGATGGTACAGTGCCACAGAATGAATCATGGTTACGTATTACACATACATGTAATAATTTTAATATAATCCACATAATTTATTATTATTCAGATTCTATCATCAGAATATCTAATATTTTTCTGGCCACACACACAGTAAATGAACATTGCTGTGTTTTTAAATAGCCATGTGATACAGATTCTATACTTGTGATGGTAAAATCTTATTATCTTATCATTATTTCCTATTTGATTTTAGCTGCACTGTCATTTTAGCAGATTGTTTTTCCCCCTTGAAAGAGAACACTTAATTAAAAAAACAGATGTTTTACCAACCCATTCTAAATACTTCCATTTCAGATATTGTCCCAAAGCTCTCATGATTGTTTTTTGTTTTTGGTGTTTTTCATTTTTGTGATTTTTGTACCTTGTTGTAATGCAGGTGCAAGATTTGCTCAACATAGATTGGGCAAGTAGAATTAAACTGATATGAAACTTTTCATAGTGTTGAATCACAAAGTATTTACTGATAATCAGTAAAAGTAAAGCATTTAAAGTTTCAGAAATCATCAAATAACAACCTGAAATCACCATTGATTTTTGTGAATGGGGTGTTTCAGTTGGATGTAAATATCAGTGCTGACTGTCAAAACATCCATACCCTGTGCTGCAACACACAAACATTGCACGCAGTGTGAATGTACCAGAGGAATCTCATGACCATAAACTGTATTTAGTTCAGAACTGAAAACAGTACAGGGCAGCTTCACCAAATTCAACTGGGGGAGTATCAATAACCTGAATATCAATAATCAGATCCACTGAACAACCTCAAAAATGACAAAACAAGCTTTGTGTTGCACTCTGTCAACTACATCAGAAGACAGAGATGTTTAACAAGCTGTCAAATGTTAAATGTGTTCTCCAGCAGCTTTGACAATACATATGAAGGTAACAAATACTCTTAAAAAAAACACTTATTGCTAAGCTCCACAAAACTCCTACAAAAGTAATGGTGCTAAAGAACAAATATTTTTCTCTGTCTTGGTATAATTCTCCTGTATATTCCTGCACTGTTGAGACGTAAAGAAGTCACCCACAATGTCTAGAAGTCACATCTTGTCACCAATAATTAGACTAATGACTGTCAATTATACGTCAAAGGAGACGCCCAGGTGGAGCAGTGTTCCCTGTTTGTTTGTCTCTCTAATGAAACAGAATCAAACAGGCCTGGAAGCAGGGAAAAAGAAAATAAAATTTAGGTAAAGAAACATGATAGAATTTACAGAAATTGTGGACATTGTGGATGTTTATCACCAATTTAGGGAAAAATTCCTAATTTCCTATGATTTTACTGATAATTGATTAATTGATGTTAAGTCATTTTTTGACTAAACAAGGAATCACCAATTCTTTCACAATTTTTGGACATTTCACAGACTAAACTATTAATCAGACAATTGAGCAAATAATCACGATGAATAATGAAATAATCATAATTGATCTGCTGACATTCATCCAGTTTGTAGAACACGTCTAAAGCCCTTTGAGCTTGAGCACAAATACATCACTCTGTTTGATCAGTGATGGAGCATAGCTTCTTAAAGCATGAGTCCCAGTGGGTTTTTTGGCCGGTCAGCATTATCACCTCTTCCTCCACCTCAACCAGGAAATTACACTTGTCAGCACCCTGACCAGAGTTGGCTGGATTTGGAGAGGAGGGATCAAAGCCACTCAGGGCACCAGCACATGGCCACTGGGCCCCATTAATGCCTCCTCTAACTTAAATTTCTCTCGCCCTTCTCTCATCTTCAAAAGACCTGTCTTATCCCATTTTCCTGCCCTGTCAGTGGCAACAGATGTGATGGGACACAACAGCATCAAGAAATGTGAATATGGAGGATATGGATGGTGTATTTTAAAGGAGTTTAAAATGTGGATAGTAGATGGTAAATATTGTGGTTGGGAAGCAAAATGCCATTTCTATTAATCCACCAACTTTATGTGATATCTTTTAAGATTTGATCAGGGCTGTTTGATGCATCACAGTTTCACCTATTTTTGTTGACAACACTTTTAAAAAAGCTTCAACATGTTTATTATGATCACAGACGTGTATGTATGTTGTTATGTTGACTCAAATAAGCCAAGACTCCCTTTCTCTCCCCATCCATTTAAGAAGTAGTGCGAGGTGTATAAAGACAAGTATTGGACAGATAAAAATACAAGCTACTGCTCTTTTCTGGAGAGGACTTTAGAGTTTGAAACGCATAACCTGACAAGCATCATCTATCACAGTTTCTTATCTTGCAGTGCTGTCAACAGGCTGCTTTAAAACATGATGAAACAGCCCTCAGATCCAGGTGCTATCAATGTCTGGAAAAGCCTGTTGGAGAAGAAAACAATGCTATTAATAAGACACTCTGGTGAAAATGAGAAATGCCAAGATGGTCAAAAACAGCTCCCCCGCTGGGATGTGATGTGGTCATCACTTTATTAGGTTGCTGTGATGGAGCATTGTTAAAACAAGAATGCAGTCGTTTGTGGTTTAATCTGACCCTCATGTGCCAGACAAGGTCTCTAGCCAACAATGCAGAAGTTGCCGTCACTCCTGAAACTTTATGTACACTTAAACTGCTGACGTTTTGACAACAGAATTGAAGAAATTCTTAAAGCTGTACTAGGAAAGATTTAAATGTAAGGCTACACCTGTCTTCAGGCTAAAGCAAAAGGTGTCATGAGAGTGAAGGGGAAAAAAATCAATTCAGATGTTGGCATGGGCACTGAATGAATATCTCCATTAACAAGATTTGATGAGTCAAAGCTTGACAGCCAAGCGCTAAGCAATCTCTCAAAGAGCAGTGAATGAGCACACTGTCTAGTTAAAGCAGTACTAAATTTCAAACTACTTAAACCCTTTAAAACCCAATAAGCATCACCACACTAAAACACAAACTGCATTTCTTCATGTGCCCTCAAAATACTGTTAAATAATCAATGAAGAAATTGCTTACAGTCAATTACATCCTACTTAAAAAATCGAATTGGGATTGGGGTTGAGGCCTTGGTGTAATTATGAGGATGTATGCAATTATGTGGGCAAGCTTTGTGTGAAGTGCTAGAAGCTTGGGAGTTCAGATGGAAGTCCAAGGTTATAAAAGGCACACAGGGGAAATTAATGCACCAGGTACTGATAAGGTATCATTCTTCTGTATGTCTAAAAGTTTCAAAAGAGGTTGACTTTGTAAAAGTCAGATCCCTGAATCTAGAAAACGAGAGGCTCACATTTATTATGATGTCTTAAGTAAGGGTGACACTTTAGTTTGACTTAATAATGATTTTGATGTTCTGGTGGCACTACTGGAGAGAGACGACAGAATCTGTAAAAACAAAATGGCTGTTCCCATTTAACACACAAGTCTGCTCAGTAAATTAGGAACGCTCATCAATTGTCTGTGATAGCAAGAATTCATTCTCTGTGGGTCATCAATGTGCCTTTATGTAGTTGAAATTTAATTTCAATTTAATTGAATTAAAAAAAAATCCTATAGAGACCAACAAGATAGCAGCAAGTATTTTATAATTGTTATATTATAGTGTGTTGAAGAGGCATAAATGCATCGTGTTTTTGTCAAAGAGAGTACTTAAATGAGAGAGATTGTTTCCTACCAGTAGCCAGGTTTGCACTGGAGACATTGGTGGGGCGGTGGATGTGAATGGAACATTGGTCTGTTTGTAGTGAAAGCAGACAAGACAAGCTAATTATTATGGAGGAGCACGACTATAGCGCTGCACTTATTAAATTACTCTGGACCATGCGTTTACCTCAGATTTAGGGATGATAAAAGATTTGGGTCCTGTGGGCTAAAGACTAATCATTTCAAGTGAAGTGAAGTGAAGGTCACGTTTGCTTTACTGTGAGCTCCAGCCACAATGTTTTCAACTAAGAATTGTTCTTCTGGCCTTTTTTGATATACCCACTGCATTACACATGGGCCTGAGCTTTGTCATATTTCTGTCTTTGTTGTCGGCTGAGTCAGGTTCGTATGTAAAGCTCTTCATTGCAGTTGCTCTCCAAATGTCCTTGAGACTCTTCTAGTCCTTATATGTTCAATCAGAACTTCAAATCTGTAAAAGTATTTAGAAAGTAATTAAAGGAAATTAACGTAAGACAAATACGTGATGTAAAATGTTAGAGTGGGTATTAGCATATCTGAAAACAATCTTTCTGGTGGTGATAAAATGACCACATAAAAGCATTCAGAAAATCAGGCATCATCACTTACTTTTTATTTTATGTGCCTATGATTAACCTTGTTCTTCCAAACATCAACACTACCTGGAGTCAGTAAAGCAACAAAATTCAATCATACCCTGAACTGTGTTGTTTTTCTTTTTAATAAAATGTATATCTCTTGTGGTATTTCAAGGAAAACATATCCTGTGTAAATCTTTAGTGCTTGGATGAATAATCTGCATTGGATCTATCCTCTGCATTCTAACTCTGAAATTACATGTAGATATATACAGTACATTAATGTACATATATAGCATAGCACATTACCATAAAATAGCTATGGGGAGTGATGAAGTAGCTACTCAGTGATAACTTGGAAAAGTTGTTGGGCTTTAAAAAAAAAAAAAGGTTCACTTTCTGGCTCATCCTCACGGCCACGTGCCAAGAAACCCCACTCATCCACCCACTTACTCACATTTTCTACTTCTCTACTTTTGGTAGAAGCGGAGTCCAATAAAGTATAATGAATGCGATGAAATACACACACACATATATATACATATATTGTGTATTTTAGTCCTAATTCTTTCCATTGTCAAATATGATTTAACTGTTTGTGTCAGTTGTGGGCCACAGCAGGTTAAGTGGGTGGGAGAGGTGCAGGAGCTGGACTTGTGTACAAAGAGACAATATCTGTTGATGCAGTTCCTTCTCATCACCAACAGATGTTGAGAGATGCCACAGAATACATTATCCATTACTCAATATGCAGTACATCCAAAAGGGTTGCTTACAAAGGGAGGGATCTATTTTTCATGTAGTCCTCTTTGGTCTCTCCTCCTCTTCGATCTTTCTTTCTCTTTGTCCCTCATTGTTCGCTCCCTCATCTTTTTTTCTCAGTCTTTTCATGTCATTCTGTGTCACATAGAGACAAAATCCAGTCATTCATCAGCTGAATAAAACAGGTGCACAAAAAATGTCCAATAAGGTGAATATACTGCAACAGGCTACACACTTCATTTATAGGTGAGGCAGGTGAACTTTGTTGGGAGATTGAGTGACAAGCAGCAAGTGATGAAGTTTTAGTATTTGTAGGTGGAATTTGCTGTTTAAGTGGCTGTTCTGGCTCATTCCATCACTACCCAGCACACATGTAATGATACAGTCAGGTCATGACACAGAAGGAGTGTAACGATTGTCATTCTCATTTTTTGGTTTTGTTTTTGTGGGAGACTAGTGAAAACTTAACTAAATAGTCGTGTACCACAGTTCTGTCTTCCCCTATTGCAATATGAGATTGTGAACGTTTCTATCACAGTTTCTGTCTGGGTGTCAGAATTGTTAAACACCTACGATACAGGGGTACTGAGGTTAAATTGACTCTTGATATTTTAAACAAAGCATCTGTCATTGCTTGTTTGAATTTAAAATGTTTCAACTTGAGAGAAATTGTCAGTTATTGAGTTGTGTGACCCCAGGAATGTACAGAGACAGGAAGGGAAAGGAAAATGAGAAGCTTAGGGGGAAAATAAGAGAAATAGTAGCATTTCTGGTGCCTTTCAAAAATCTGTCTGTCTGAACTTCTATTCCCTGCTTCTTGTCACAGCAAGTGTTCCCCCTGTGAGTCCAGGAGCTCGTTCATTGGCTGTCTGGGGCCAAAAGAAGAGTTGAAATTTCAGTTCGCATTGTATACATTTTATTTCAAACCAGTGTGCTCAGCGGGATGAAACTTTATCTTTGAATAAGCAAGAACACAGATGGTCTGACTTTGAAAATAGGCACTCAGTGGCACTCTGCTCTTACTCCTCACTGCTCTGATGCCCTGTTTGGGACTCAGCTGATAAGATTTCTTTGATGCTGAACCCTTCTAAGTTAAGTCATCCATCCACATTGTGATGGATTTCTTAGCTCTCTGATACATATCCTTTTTTTGGACCTTGAAACACTCTATATTGTGCCAGTTTATTTTGTTTAATACAAAGTACTGTTGCCAGAAAAGTATGACGCAACACATTTGTTTTCTGTGATATTTACATGAATTCAACAGCTTGTGTCTAATATCATTCAGTCACTGTGCAAACAGAACCTGTCATTGGAGTTTTTGTCTGATGCAAATATCCCTCCTGACTGTGATGAAAGACCACAGAAATATCCTTTTTATGTCATTAGAGGAGAGAACACAGCTTTTAAAAAATCAACACTGTTTTTCTGCCACACCCCATCCACACTGTGCTGCAGCATCATTCACAAAGCCAGAGAGGACAAACAATGGCCAAAACCAATAGAGGCATCACTCTTCAAAAATAATGCATGCACTCTCTGCAGAGCCAAGTTCCATCAATCCACATGAGATAGACTGCCTTGTCTAGACCACTGTAATTTCTTTAACATTTTAAATAGGGTTTAACTGTAACAATGAAGCAGGTCAGGCGTAGTCCGACACACACGGGTAATGTACTGTATTAAGTTATTTACAATTAAATGTTGAATCTGTGGCAGAGACCTTAGCACAAACAGCAGGAAGTAGACATAACAAACTGTCCTGAAAACAGCTTTCGAGTTCATATATCCATGACGGAGGTATAACAGAATGTTACAGTGTTTTTGATATGACTCCAAATAAAACATGACAATCTTGTTGGCTTTTTTCTGGTTGAGAGATTCAAGGCTTCAAGGTTGAGCAAATTAATTTAAGAGTCACTATGTGTTTAGCTGTAGTTTTTCTCTGCCCCATTTACTATATTGAATGAGGCATCAGTGTGGGTTTGGCAGCTGACACAAGGTGTGTGTGTGTGTGTGTCTGTTGTGAGAGCCCAGGCAGAAAGTGCATCACAATTCACAGTTTGCTGCAGAGTGATACGTAGCACTCTGATAGGACTGGTAACTCCCTTTGGAGATAAACCAAAGTTTCTAACATGCATCTATAATCCAAAGACTTTTCTTAATTTCATATCACTCAACATAGTAAGCTTACCACCCATGTTCACTGATGTGAATTAATGCCACTGTGCCCTCATATTCCTTGCTGAGCACTCCTAAATTGATCATAATCCCAAAGAAAATCCAAGAAGGTGGAGAAGAGAATGAATTCATGCCCCAGAACCAGTGGAAGATTACCCAGATTAACAAATGTATTCTCTTAAATTCTGTTGAAGAATGACATTCAAAGGCAAGAATTCATTAGTGGGACTTCTCGTGATGATTATGACAGAAACTTCGTCTTGAAGATACCTTTAGGGCCAACATCTCTTAGAACTATAACCTTCAATCAGCTACTGATCGATAGCATAGAACAGATGCCTTCACATGTTATTCCAGAGGCCCTCCCTCCATCCTACTGTCTCTCTCACATCTTGTAGTAGTACTCTGTTGTTGTGAGCTCATGTACAGACATTTAAGTTGATGTAAAACTGAGCTGAGTTTGATTATCATGGCTCAGGTTTTTTTCCTTTAAAGTGTGGAGAGACGCACCATTTTCAGTTTGTCTCTCCTGCTGGCACAGCTGATTCATAACGTGTTATTAACTGCACTGGTTTAGCCAGAAGCACTGATTGTATGCAAGTGTATGTAAGATAGTAAGTTAGCCTGTTATTTTGATAAAGGTATTTTTAGTGGTATGACTCAGACTCAGTCACACTAAGTAGGTTAATTGTAGGCCTAATTACTAATGATGAGTGCTGTCTTGGGAAAAAGAAGATTAATTTCCACCTCCCAAGAACATCAAGAGTGTTATAGATTTTAGATGGCAAAGACTTAGTCTCAGACTGCCCCAAGGTCACAGGAAAGGCCATAGTATACTTTTACTTCATTAGCTGATGAAGAAAATGTTGACTACATGGCTCTGATGACCTCAAGCACAAGCATAACAAGCATTTGATGGGTGTCAGAGATATCATGTGGAATATCTAAAGCACCAGTGCTTTGATGATTGTGAACCCTGTTTTGTTTGTATTGTATCTGTTCTTGTCGGCATCTGTGCATTCGGTGATGTTCCGATGATTAAAACACAAACAGGATTTAGATTTTTAGAGATTTAAAACTTGATTTCAAGGACCTGCAGCAGCAGCAGCTTCTGTATGTAAGAGTGCAGACATCCAACCACCCTGTCTAAACTTACAATTTTTCAGGTGCTTGAAGGCTACTTTCTGTTTGATCCTCCAAAACACACAATTCATTGTTTTCCAATTTGATAGCGAATCAACAGTCCAGACTGTTCCAGTGCGTGTGTTCTGTTTATTTACTTGCTACAATTAAAGTTGCCTCCAGGGCAATCAATATGGCCAGTACCTCATGTTGGATTCATAAAAGCTTTTCACAACTGTAAACTTGTCCCTAGATTCCCTTTCTCACCTCTGTATCCCTAATCCTCACCCTCCTCACCCTTCCCTGGCCTGCTATGCTGTATCTGTTGTCCTGTGTGCTGGTGGTGAAGCAAAAGCCTATCCTGTTGCTTTAGGCTCCAGACAGTGTAAGGGGAATTATTGCTTTGCCCTTAATGCTGAACGTCACACATGGAGCTCCAGCAGAGGCAGAACCGGGGAGAGAATAACAGAGATGAAGAGAACATGTAATCCACTGGGCTCTACTGCTGGGACACTCAAACAGTCCTAGATTGGCAGGGGCTGCTCTCTATGCCCTTATCATCATCAGATTCAGGGGCATGAAATGACTGCTCTTACTTTCGGTTACATTTGCTTTGAAAATCAAACAAACAGACATATTTAGGAGCGTAAGGATTCACAGCTGCTTCGGGATCTGTAAGCTTTTGGTGGTGCACTCAGCTAGTGTTTGACTTGTTTCTTCAGTAAAGCATATGTATATAAGTGGAAGCTGTTGATCCACCATTTCTTGTACCTCAGAAGAAGTGAACATACTGAATGTTCCAAGGTTGCCTGCGTGCTTTGTCTAGTAAAGGACCAGAAGGAAAGCACAAGAGCTGTGGTCACCTCCTGGAATAGGTTAAACCCAATCACAGCACATTAGTTGGGTTTTCTCACCATGGAGGTCAAACCATGCTGTGAATGGCTACGAGAGTTCGAGTCATGTTGGCATGCAAGAAGGTTCTGGGTTCCAGCAGACAGACATAAATCGTGATCAATAGCATTGATTTCTGAAAAAAAAAAGACAGAATATAGAGGAACGAGGTTTTTGCTCATTATATACTGTATTTGCTGCATATACAACTAGAACTAGGCATTATACCATTCAGCCAAGTCTTGTACTTCATCTTTACAGTACATATACACCTTATATTGCATTAGCATACTCCGTAAAATCTGAAACTGTATCTGGAATTTATAGAAATAAAGATTTTGTTCTTAATTAAAAGTGGAGGTTTGTAAAAGCAGAAGAGGAAATCTGTGTTTTATACTTGAGGATGACACATTTTATCTGGAATACTCTTCACCTGATTTATGGATGAATGAACCGTGACTGCAGCATTTGTGACCAAATGAAGGGCATTCTTGGCTGGAAAATACTGTTGACATTTAAATTGTGACTTTGTTTCTTTAGCTCAGTATATGTGAATGTTCCAGGCCTGATGTTACTGTTATTGAGAGTCTGTGAAGGTCAGTGGTGAGTGAACATACTACACACATTTTGTTGACAGTTTTAAAAAAGAGATGAACATTGAAAGTGGCAGAATGGTTTGAATTCATCTCATTGGCCTGCCAGAGACCTGCATCTGACATTGTGTTTACACAACAATGCCAGATGCCATATTTGACCACGCCTGATGTGATTTCACTTATATAATAATCCATAATCAGAACCTTGCCCAGTGTATCTAGTCTCATCATTATTTTTCTTCAAGGAAGTTTTGCAGAAGGGCTTTTAACACCCCAAGTTCATTCTACAAAAAATGGTACCAGATGAATCATCCAAATGATACACTAGCAGTGCAAGATACATTGTTGTACATCAACATTAGAAGCTGTAATTTCCTGTGCAAATTAAGAAACCCAACCGGGGGGGAAGAATGAGTCTTTGGTTCTCTTTTCCGAATCACCCAGAAGACATCAGTTCAAATTCCCTTTAAAGGAATAAGGATTTTCTTTCTTTCCCTTTGTCTTCTTTTATTGTCTTCCTTCCTGTTTGTTTTTCTGTCTTTTTTTTTTCCATCTCTATCTTTATCTTGTCCGGCTTTGTTTTTATTGCTTCAGTTACAGTATGACATGTGTGATAAGGAAACCTGCAGTGTGGAACCTTTGTCTCCCCCTTCTGGCAGTGAGAGTAATTACAATCTGTGTTTCTCGCTGCCAATCACTTTTTTTTAGACAGTAGTCCCTCCTCTGAATGCTGAGTTTCTTTCTTTCTTTTTTTTATCTGAAGCACCAGGAACTTTTCTTTGATGCCTCCTCGGTGTTTCTGCCATACTCCTAGCTGCTGTAGTCTACCCCATTACTGCCATCATGGTTGCTCCCATCTTTAGCTCTGGCAAACCAAAATTCTGGTGAAGAGAGATTCACCTGGCACTAATAGGCTTATTCAGCATTGTGTGAACTCATTTGAAAAAGGCTTGAATGTAAAAAACATTCATTTCTGTGTTAAAGTCCTGCACTTCAGCTTTGCTTTTGTTTTGTTTTTTTTTGACATGGATATAGAATGAGGTTTTGTTCATATTTAGACATTTATGTTATAATTAGTTGGTTCACTGTGAAGCTTTCAGTTTCTATTTCCTTTATGAAAGGTTTGGTATTTAGAAATTCGTTGAGCTTCTAATTGCTCATCCTTACAAATCAGAGTCCTTGTACCTTAAGCTTGCCAAGTTGAGCATCAGTTGAGCTTTTTATGAAAAAATAATGTTTTTACAGTTCTGATATGTTTTGTTGGCTGGCAGGAGAGTCTGCTTTGCCACAGAAAGTGACAAAATTAAGAATTTTTAAGTGTGAAAATTCCTCACAGACCACCTACACATTCAGAGAGCGACGTCTCACCAACAGCAGATCTTGTCTTGCCTATTCCTTTGTCATTAAGCCTTGTGCAGTTTATTGCTGCCATTTTACATTCCACCAGGGAATTAAAATCCTCCAAATTCACACACTCAGCCTCTGCCTTTTGGAGCTGCCAGTGTGCAAAGCTGCCCTACTGCAACTTCAAGTAAACAAAGGAATGAAAGTAAATGCCTGATATTGTTTCAACACTACTTGACTTTAATTGGACAGCCTCATATTTCCAGTCAGTACTTCCCTCATGTGACCTGGCAGTAGACCACAGTGAGAGAGGAGACAGTGTTAATACATCCGTGTGCAGCGATAAGGCATAACGATGGCGTCTGCGGTCTCTACCAGCAGCAGCAGGAGCAGCCGAGCTGGCGAGAGCTGATGAAGAAAGATTGCAGATGCTCTTAAACCTTGAAGAATGAAACTGAAGATAACTTGATATCCGTCCTCCCTGCGGCTGATGTGTAATGATCCTTCGTGACTGACACTAAAAAAAAGCATTTTCTATGAACTGATAGTCTGACTCTCAATATACTGGGTTTAATCAGGCCCACAGCGAGCAATATTGCCTATCTTCTTTTCAGACTCAGCTTAGATCTCATATCACCTCACCTTTGGGGAAAAAATAAATTAAAATGTTGGCAGTGACTTTTTTTCTGCTGTTGTGTACTGATGGCAGATATCTGAGGCACACTCATTTAATGCAAAAGCCCCCAGGGCCGTATTAATCAATTGACATTATCCCAAAATCACATTAATGGTTCTTACTTACAGCTAGCCAGTAGTGTAATCTTTCACTTTAGCTACTTGTCATCTGTGTTGCCACTGGAGGAGTGCTCCTCAGCTGTGCTGGTGAAGACAGGAGGGTGACACACCCACACAGTTCCACCCCTTGAACCAAATCCAAGCAGAAAACATTTGAGTTACGTGATATTAATTTGGCACAGCAGACAGGCGTCCCATGGGAAATAGGTGTCAAGCAAATTTACATTTATTTCCCACTGCGACACATCTCAGACCACTACTAATTCAGCCAGAGTGGAAAGCCCATCCCACTGAAAATGATTCAGTTGGCCAAAGCACAGATGTCTGCTGTCTTTCATGTGCAAATAGGCGACCTCTATGCCAGTGGCAACTAGTCCCAGGTCAGACTCATACAAGTCATGATGTGATAAGTAAAATCAGGAAAAAACTGACTTTTCAGATGTCAAATAAAATCCATCACTCAGCTGCATATTTTCTTTTTTTCTATTTGAATCATTTAATAAAATAGTTTTCAGCTGTATTTTGCTTCTGGCCCAGTCTGATGTGACTTTGTATGCAGCTACAGAGCACCTCAGGGCCTGCTGAAAGGGCACACTGTGTTCAGGTTTGTCAGACAGAGTTATAACCCAGTGGGAAGGCTGTATCTGATGGTTAGATGAGATTGTAATATTAGTATAATATGTAAATACTGCAGTGCACATCAAAATGTCACCGTCCACCTCTTTATTCCACCTCAATCAATCATTTCCATGTTTATTTGCAGTTTTCCACGCAGTTCTACATAATGCAGCTTAAGAGTCCAGCTGTGGCTCAGGATAAAGATAAAGTCTGTTTTCAGTTAAAAATGTCATTTGAAGGAATTATACAGAGAGCGCCAACTCTGGGACATTATGAATTACCTCAAGTTCTGTTCAGTGTTACTGTTCACCTACTGTACAGCTGAGCTTTTTTCTAGGGCTTTGGTGATGTAGAAACGGAAACTCTGAATTAAAAACACAAAAACAGATTTCACTGGATTTAATTAACCGCTACAGCTTGGGGCTTTGAGTTGGGTGTCACGATGAGGGCACTGTTTGGAAAATAAACAGGGATGTTTCATTAATGTGAACACTGACAGTAAAGGATGTACCAATTAACCAAGCTTTTGTCTAAGCTGATGAAAACAAAAACATGTGTATGATTGAATTTGAACAACACATAAATAAAAGTCTTTATATTTTCAGCGTACTTGTGGGCTTCACATGCCACAAGTCTATTGAGTGGTCTCACAGTGAGAAACGTCTGGCCTCCCAAGAGATGAAAACAATGCTGCCCTGCACCACTGAAACCAATTAGAGCAATGAGTCAGATGCAGTACACACATTGTGCTGCTGGGCACATGAAATTTGACATAACTTCGTCCACAGCAACCCCAATCTTATTGTCTTGATACAAATTAGATAAACGCCATGTTAGGCACTTTATCATTCAGTCACCACGATTCCAGGTTACTGGAAAATATCACAACATGAAATCTGAGTTGGTATTAATACTGGGCTGACTCATTACACAACTGTAGCTGGTCTTTCATGGCAGCACAAGAGTTCTTCAAAAATAGTGATGCAATTGTTTATTCACTTTCTGCTATGTCAACATTTCCGAGATGTCTCACCAAAATTATTTCAGGAGACGCTCCTATTGTTCATAATAGAGGGTAGGGACCAACAAGCGATATGGTCATTCAGGTTGGAGGACTTGTTGAGAGTGAGAGTGATACGTGACCCTCTGTTCTTGCTATATCATTAAGAGTGAATGTATTTTCCTAAGTTGTGTATACAGTGGGACAGCTGCCCAGTGTTTATGGATATGTTTGTGCACAAGCAACCAACATGATGAGTAGTCATGGGGTGCTGGTTGTTTGGTTGTCAGATTTTTAACTTGCCATGAAGCTCATCTCACATCCAAGTCATTTAGATAGATTTAGATCTTAATGAGAGAACTGACAGATAATATAGGACATGATGTGTTAAAGATATATTTTGTTTTTAGGTCATGGAAATGAGTGCACCATATTAACAGTGCAGTTGAACTTGATCCCTTGACATGCTTGCCTCTGCCACACTTCTTTGTTGAAGTCACTTTGAAAAGCTTTTGCTTCCTCGCCTCCTTTGTGTTTATCATTGGAGTGAGCGTTGCAGATTTGGAATTGCATCACAGAGATCAATGTGGAAATTATTCTAATGAGTAGTCAGCCTTCTGCAAATGCTGGAAAAGTAGCTTATATTATTTTACATAAGCAAACATTTCAGTCAATATTACAACAAGCTGTCAGTCCAACAGAGTATAGCAATTAGTTGCTTGATCATTTAGTTAACAGAGAAATATATTGATATTCAGTTTTGGACTTTTGGTCAAATATAAGAAGCTGTTCTTTAAATGTTACTTTGGATTGATGTGTCTTCTGCATGATCTTCACATTTTACTGACTAAATGATTAATCAGTCACTGTGGGTGTTTTTGCCTCGGATACACACCAAAGTCTTTGGTGGAATTAATTTTTCACATTATTTAAGAAGCGCGCAGAAATGTATTCACCACATCCAGATGGAGTGAGTTCATGCTTGTTCTCTGAGGTCGACAATGAAAATGAATGAAAAGTAGCAGTGGGCAAAGGGAGGTTGAGAAAAAGTGATCACAGAAATTTAAATTACAACCTTTTATTGCAAACAAACCCCTTAAAAATGAACTGAATTCATGAAAATGATAATTAATAGTGCTGGAGAATCACAGTGTGGATTTTATTTAATGCAGTATTTTTGTTATTCTACCACTGTGCCCCTGATGTGACTCTGGCTTAAGGAAAATTAATACGTTCATTTCCTTTTCTCAATTCATCACAGGTTCTTTGCATTTGGGTAACTGATTTGTATGCTAAGTGATTTTCCCTTCCTCATTCACTATTGGCCTTGGAATAATTCACTGGGTTAAAGCATCTCAGCTGTTACAGTTTAACATATGTATGCCAGGGGGAGGGAACCAGAGAGCATATACGTCTCTGTCATCTGGTTTTATAAGAACTGTCAGTGTCATATTTTATTGGTGTACTTTGAATCTTTAAATTACCCTCTTGCATACAGTTCCCTGTTTAATTTTCATTACTCCTCCCCAGTCCAAAATGACATTTGTATGTATTATGTGTCGCAGCCAGAATTGTTGATGATCATCATTACAGCGTTTAACAATCCAGTTCAGTCACAGAAATAAAACAAGGAAAGGATTTTATGTTGCATTGAGAGCAATCAGCATAAAGATTTGCTTTCCAGTGCGCACAAACAGAAATCTGTTGTACCATTCAGCACCACAGCCACAAAAAACAGAGAAAATCACTGTTATCACCAGCATCTACCAGCACTAAGCCCTGGAAAGTAATGTCAGTACCATGATATCAGACAGTGGAAGGTGATGAAACTCCACACAGATTACCTGAGACTGAGAGCTGATTAGTGTACCGCCCACAATGATGATTTACAACATCCTGGACAATGCATTCATCAATGTTGGTTTTACAGAAACAGCACATGAATAAGAGCATTCAAGTCCTGATATGACTCCTCGTGGATAAACAGGGAAGATGACAGCCTCTCTTATCTATTACACCACACACATCCATTTAAGGGACGATTCCTAACGATTAAAAAGTGTTGCATGTTTGCCTGGCTGTCACCCACTGTCTTGCAGCTTGTAAATGAGAGCGCTGATGTCTGTGTTCTCCACCTCTCTTATGAAATCAATCCTTCTTCTCCTCAACAGTGTCCTGGTTATTAAAACATGAAAATGGTTTGCATAATGGATTATTTCAAAACATCATTAACCATGCGTACATTCACATCTCATTGAATCTGCCATTATTCATGTGATTTATATAATTATCTTGTGAAAGCCATGTTATCTTGAAAATGTCATGTTTGTGATGGCAGTGCATTTTTGATCTGATTCAGAGGATTCAGAAGCCTCCACTGGCATTTCCACCCATAACACACCATGTAGACTTCAATCACAGACAAAATCTAAACATCTACATTTAGAATAAGAAAGCTTTCACATGATAACATATACTTAACCATATATTATCTGCTCCACGACAGATGCAGTACTCTTAATTCTGTAATTAAGAGAAGGAAACATCATTACATGCTTGAGATTATGAAGAATTCCCCCTCATCTGATTGTGCCTGACCTGAATTTCATCTCCTCAACATCTCTGCAGCTAATCACTTATGTGTGATAGCAAATCAAATTAACCTGCACTGTTTGTAGCAACTGGGTGCAGAATTAAAGTTATTACAGATTAATATTGCTGGTATCATTTCTAATGTTCTGACCAACCCACTTTCCAAGTGAGATTAACTGAATCTTTCTTTTTTGTGCATATTTTGCCTCTGTTCCCTCACACTTAACTGTGGATGTAGTGCTTGGAATATTTGCCATTTCCTTACTTTTTAATTCAAAGCCATAATTATATAAAATGTAACTTTGAACTGACACTGTATAACCTTTGAAAAAAAGTTGAATTCATGAGCAATAAGTAATTGGCTATCATTTGAATACACTCAGGGGTTTTGCTGCTCCAGCCTTACTTAGTCTGGTGTGACCAGCAGCGTATGATGGCTGAAGTTATTAAACTGTGCCCTTATCCTGTAATTGTCACTTGTGGGCACAATGTCTGGTGTTCAGAAAACGTTTTACCTTCAGACTATAGCTGATAGGATGGGTCTGATATAAGGCAGGTTTGAAAGAAGCTGCAGGAAACGTTGAGAAACAAATCACTGTTACAGTATGTTGCAGCCAGAAGTGGTATCTTGTCTTGTTTACACTCTTTCCTGAGTGTTTGTTCCTTTCATTCCTTCTAAAATCACACTTTTAAGAACAGATAATAGTTCAAACAAATTAAGACAGAGGAACACACACAGGAATCTGTTCAGAAGTATAGTTTTGGGTCTTCAAACAGAGCTCTTTTGTATGTTTCAAAGTCTAGATCAAAGACGAGATGATCAAGCATTTTTTTCTTTTTTGCACTGGGTGCTGTTAAACTTTGGAACAACTTGCCTGAGGAAATATGATGAGCTAACTGTAACTTTTTTAAAGACACAACATAAAAGTAATTTTACTTACTTGGATTGTAACAGAAATGTATTATCTGCGTTTGGGGCTCGGTGTAGTGTGAAAATCTAACCCACCAGGGTTATTCCATCATGACGATGATTTAAAGTACTTGAAATTTGAAACACACTCAGTCTTAATGATGGTAAAACCTCAGACCTGCCAGTAAACACTTAACTGCATGCCTCACATTCTGGTGTTCATGATCCTGTTTTGTGGTGAGATTCTCTTATTCCTGAGGATAACTGAGTTTTCCATGGAAACAATGGTAAACATCACATTATACTGTTATCTACCATAGACAGGAAGCAAGCCATTATATACGTGGCAGACTGGTTTCTCCACCCCCGGTCAACTTTCTAAACCACAGGACATGATTGGCTTTGAGTGCATACATTTTCATTTTTATTTGTTAGAAATCTTTTTTTAAGACACAGGATTTGTAATTACTGAAACAGAATCATAAGTTGAAAATATAAATAAATAAAGTCAAACTGTAGAGAAATTGTATCCTCAGAACAGTTGATATAAAAAGTGCTTGTTGCTTATCAAAGAACAATCTACACCACCAAATGTGCAGACATAGCTGATTTAAACATGTTGAGGACCAGAAGTCAAAGTGTCAGCCCCAACTGACTTTTATTTTATTAATTCGCAGTCACACAGCCTTCCAAACTTGCTCTATGCTCTTTTTCCTACCCACACCAAACCACTGTTTTTGAAATTCAAATGATTTCTGTATCTTGGCCGCAAACATGTGCAGGAGTAGTTAGCCATGTGACCCCCAGGAGCTACAAGTAGGTAGGAGAATGAATCATCATAATTTGATGATAACATGTTAAAGGGAAAGTACCCTATTAGCATCGTGAGTGGTTGTTCAGGACTGGTGTATATATCTGTAGACATTTTTTATTGGAATGTCCTTTGCTCTGCATGTGCACAGCAACAGCAACTGTAAACATGGTTCAAGCAATCAGCAGTAGGACTGATGCAGAGTTCAGCCTGTGGTGCGCTCAGACAGCAGGCAATGCCTGTTTGCATATTAATTGGCTCAGCCCTGCCAGGCTGAGAGCACAGAAAATACTGCTGACTGACTCGGCCCCTTTATTTACGGTTACATGACACAGCCTGAGTGTATTTTTCTTTTTTCAGTGGGGTCTTATACAGAAATATGGCTTGCTAAGGCTAATGTTTCTGAGCATTGATGCATCTAGATACTGCATGGACAGCGTTTATGAAAATGAATTTGTGTATCAGACGGCATAGGATTTCAAAGTGCTTGCAACAGTTTGTCCACAGCATTGAGTGTGGCATTTATGGCCAGAACAGTGGTTTTTAGTTCAGGCAGGCTGGAAAACTACAGATTTGTCATATTTCCAGTGTTTGCAAATTAATGAGTGTTACCAGTAGAAAAGCAACATGAATCCAAAGAGACAGATGCCAGGTTCAGTTCCAGCTGGATCTGGGACAATGTCAGCCTCAAACGCTTGTCACAGTGCAGCTTCATTTTACCTGTGTAGAAATAAAACTGAAGGTGGTTTCAGATCATCTTCAAAAAGGACAGAATGCAAAATCCAAAATTCACCATCCCTATGAGTTTCTATACTTAGCATCATTTTCTCTATTTTGAGGTGACTTCTTGACAGTGCTGAGAGTCAGCACTGTGTTGACATGACTATGCCCACTAATACTACCATTGCTATTTGAGAGGTCAAAATGTAACCTCTGTGTCAGGTTAGAGTTTTTACACAATTATTTCATGGTGCGTTGTTATGATTTTATATATTGAATTAGTTTAATAAACAAAGGAACGGTTGCTGTATTTGATTAAACACTGTAGACTTCCTGTCTGTAAATACTGACCAATGAATACTACTTTATTAAAGCACTGACAAAGTATCTTATTTCAATTAATGTACTTTTAATTTTGTTCCACTTTAGGTTTTAGAAGACTGAAGTTACCCCATGATTCTTTTACTAAATCATTTAGTCTATGAAATGTCAGACACATCACATCACAGTACATCACAATTTCCCAGAGCTCCAAGGACATAAGTTGCTCATGTTGTCTTAGCAACAGCCCTGGGATACCTGGGGAAAAAACATAGACATAAAACAGACAACCAGAATCCATAGATGTTTGGTGTTTTATCAAAATAAATCATTTGATAACAAATGATAGAACAAATGCATAAACACAAATAGGCCTCAAAACATATTCAGGTAACATTAACTGTCTGAATGGATAAGTTAATCCCGTTAATCGAATATTGTGAAATTATTAGGTTGTAAACAAAAATCAACATTTTTTTCATTCTTTATATGAGGTCCTATTTTCTAGTTTCTCTGTGCTCAAAGTGCATGTGGAGCTACAGAAGCCGGAGCCACAGAAGTTCGGTGCCTTTTCATTACTTTGGCTGATTACCCAACAGTCTAACAAATGGCTCATGTTTGCGATTGGCTCATTTCACTTATGAACTAGAGACGGCAAAAGCAATCACACAAACTGGAGTGTGGCTGCCTGGAGGCTCCTGGGAGTGTTACACAGTTATGAGACATTAGGTGGGTCTTCACGGAGCCTAACATTCCATTAATAATCAGGATAATAGGCCAAGGAGAATAAATGAGAATAACAGTGCCTCATGTAAGCACGTCATGCACATGCCCTTTACGATTAAGGTTTCGTTTGGAATAAAATGGGTAGTGGAAACCTTTTTATAATTTGTTATAATACTCATGTAAAACATGCAAACCAACTACTTTTCAGGGCTGTGGATACTGTGGATACATAACACTTCAAATGTTTGATTACTCTTTTGAATATACTCATAGCTGCTGATCATTACTTGCAGTGCAGAGCAGTGTTACTCGTGGTTAGGAGTGTTGTTTTAGTAACCATAAAATATACACTATTCTAATTATGTTGCCTTCAGGTACTCCTCGTGGACCCTTTCTTTTAAGTCAGGATGTTGTAAGTACGATTTTAGTCAGAAATGTAAAAATAGAATGTGAAACAGTACTTTACCTCTAGCATTGTGGTTAATATTTAACTAGTGGGCCGTACAGCAAAGAGAACTTTCAGCTGCAGTGTGACCGTCCTCAAAGAACAATAAAATGATTTGTCATTGCAGTAAATTCTTCAAAAACAATATACTGTATGTTTATCTTCAAGACCTCTAGTGGCTGTAGGAATTATGATTCTTGACTGTTGGGAGCATGAGAGGTAACAATGCAGTGTTGTTACAGAAACACAAAGTCTGCAGATGGAGGAGGTCGGAGGAATCCTACCTGATTTGTAGCAGTATTGGAGAACATCAACAAATGATCATATCAAATGTTTACTTGCTGACAGGAAGCATGTTTTTCACACCTTTCAAGCACAATATCTGACAGTTTGTATTCTGAATTTGACGATTTTTGGGGGCAGTTTTTGTGTTAGTTATAATTATGATGGTATTTAAAAACTCCATACACTGCATGACCTTATTCAAAGTGTCCAGAATGGAGCCAGCTCTAACCTGTTAGCGTTCAGTTATTTCCAGCAGGCAAATTAAGCAGACAAAGGCTAAAACCCACTGAAAGAGAAATGGACATGTATCACACTCGGTTCCCTAACACACCCACTGTTTTCAATTGCTCATCACACAATGCACAGTATGTGACACTGTGTTTCCATTCTGCAAATGGATTGATTTGACTGTGTCATGAGGCAGCCAGATGTGAGCAGCTGGTCTTCCATAATAAACAGGGCTGATCATCACAGATCGCATCATGTTGCTTTCCAAAGATGAAAAACACTTCAAAGATGAGACAGAATGTGCAGTGACCACTTATCACTTCAGGTGTTGCCAAAATCAAGGAAAGACAAGAATCTTGAGATTATCACATGAATGGATTGTCAGCTGTTTGATGAGTTGTGTCCTGAGCTGTTAGCATCTGCACAGAAACACATCAAAGTGTAACTAAACATGAAATCATGGACTAACATTCACTCTGCAACACATTTACAGCTCTGACAAGCATATCTGTACAGCCAATCATCCATTAAAGCTAGCTGTCCATATTTCTGTTTCTGTTCTTATCTATCACAGCAAAGGGTTAATAAGCCCAACTCAAGTACCTGAGATAAATACACACTCCCCAGACAGTTAATTATGGATGCAGGGTTTTAGTTTGAGTCACTGAGAACTGAATGGAAACAAAAAATAAAATATCAAAGCTAAATAACAAGAGCTGTCACATATTCAAAACGGATGTGAATTCAATGGAGCAAATTAAACTTTAGCATTGCACTGTGTTGTTTTTAGTTGATTAGTGGATGTTTTTGTATTGAAGCTGCCAACAGGCATCCTTTTGTGTTAATATTTACTATGTATTTACTTGTGTGTTATGTCAAAAAAGGATTTTGTAATTTCAACAGAATTAAATTTTTGTAAAAGACTCTGCAAATGCACGTAGTTCTCGAAACATCCAGACTCTAATCTAATGTGAATCCAGTGCTAATGAGTGTCAGTGTGATGGGAGTCAGATTATACTGCAGGCCTGGGCAGGATGACCTAACCTATAGTGGGGAGTTCTCTGGATTATATTAATAAAGAGTTATCTGGAAAGAGGGCTGTACTGACACTAAAGGAGCAATCTCTGTCATTAGGCAGCCAGAGCAAATTTAGTGTTTACTTGAAGTCTCTGTTTCTGGCTCCCAGATTGATCTAAGACCAATATTCACTCTCCCTTTAGCTCTGTTTTTGTCACCAATTCTTAAGAGAAATGTTTGGCTCATTAGCTGCTAAATGCTCCACTATGCTCACCAGCCATTTAGTGGTGGGCAGGTAGTGAACAGAGGGACCTGTTTAGACCTTTTCCCCCCTTGAAAACCGACGACTCCTTCAGCTGGAAAAGACGGTGAGAGTGAACCAAAACAGTAAAGTTATGGACTGTAAAACTGAAAACAATGAGCTGACATAAGGCTGTAAAGATCCAGAGAGCTGTGGGGAACAGCAGAGTTGGATGGTAATTGTGTTGGGTCTCATAATCATGAATGACCTCTTCTACTTTACACATAGTCATTTTGTCCACTGTAAATATTAGGGGTGGATGGTTTAAGCCGTAAAGAAAGTACACTGGTATGAATTTGGTCAATGGATTTTGACTATGTTCTGTCAAGGTACGAATATGAGATGCAAGGCATTGTTACTACAGTGTCAGCTTCAATCCTGCCATGCCAGCTCTTAATTTTATGCATATGCCTGTTGACCTCCACCAGCGTTGCTGCTGGCCATCAATAATAATAATAATAATAATAATAATAATCCATTACTGATGAGAGATCCGTGAAGTGAGGGGTTGTAACCAGAGAGCAGTGGTTTTTCTTTTATTGTTGTGAATAATTGAATAGTATTGGCCTCAAAGATCATTCAGGCTGTGATCAATGACAACCTGAAATTGTTATATCTGATGTATTTAGTAAAAAGCTACAATGTTGGCTCAGTATTTCATCTCATACATGTCAGTCTATCAGCAGTTTACTGCGTGCTAAAATGGACTTTAACCGCACGAGTGTTTCATGATGTGCGATGAGGCAGATATTATCAGAAACCTGTTCAAAGTCACTGCCACCCTGCTCTAGTTCCAGACGTCTTATCAAATATATTAAATGCCCACCTGCACATCCTGCTCTTACTCTTCCCTCTTATCTAATTTTGGAAACACTTACCTGTGTGTTGAGCTTTCACTCGTTTCGATTTATCAAATCTAATTTTTATTAACACTGTCACTCTTCTTTATCAAACCTGCACATGTAGCCTGTCTGCCCGCCTTGCTCTCAGTCATCCTTGTGTTATTTAGTGAATGTGTCTTGTGTGAGTGCGTTCACTCTTGTTTGTCTATAAAAATTTTGTGCCTGCCAGCACTGTTCACAAAGCTGTTCCATAAAATACTGATAGTGTGAGCAGGCTGTGCTCCTGCTCTGGCAGTCAAGTTATTTTTCTGTTAGGCAGCATTTTTCACAGGCTTGAGCTTCTCTGTGTTTTGTCACAGGCTACAATCCATTACATTTAAGTTTGTAAACTAAAAAATGTCATTGCCATTTATCCTAAGTTGAGATATGTGCACAGGCACTGAATATTTAATAAAAAATGATGCAAAACTTAAATAAAAGCTGTTCAAAAGTAGATGTTAAATTACATGACTCTGCTAAAGGCTGCCTGTCTGTCAGCATAGACGTATGAACACAGCATGGTTTAAGTCAGTGTTTGTGCCTATTTAAGAACACTTGGTTAAGTTTGGAGGAGCAGAACAATAAAACTGGGGCAGGAGCAGCAATAGTAGTATTTCGTGTGGGGAGAATTTGCTTGGGGCAAGGAGAAAGAGCCAGCAGGCCAAATAGGACCAGGCAGAGGTCTTGTCCCTGCACTCAGAGGTACAGTTTCAGAAGCAATACGATAAGATGGGCAGAAAATTCACTACCAGCCAACCAACTAACCAACACTACTCCCCAACACACCAATTAAAAGCAGGCACTACTGTACTGAGACAAGCCTTTTTTTTGAAACAGGCTTATACCAGAAATGGATCGTTATTTCTGGTTTCCCATGTTTTCAAGTATATTTCATTTTAGCGAGAAGACACATTGTTTTCTTTCTTTGTGATTTAATGTTAATGCTACTTACTGTTGGTGTAAATTCAACACTTGTTTACCCATTGTCTTGATGAATTCAGAATAATGTACAGCATCTACACGCTCAGTCCTGTCCCTCAGAAAGTCTGTCTACAGTATGTACAACTGAATTACACCAGCAAATATTTTTTGTATGAAATGTCATTGCTGGCTGACTACATTCAGGGGCATGTGTTTTTTCTGAGTGAATGAAGTTGCACATTTATTAACACCAGTGGATTTTCAGTATTAAATGTTTAAAATAACAAACATGCTGGGTACATTACCTGGTTGGCTATTAATGTGAAATGTGAGTTTCACTGATAACAGCTTAGCTTTGAAGGAGGGAGTGGCAACGTAGAGTCCACTGGAATGAGTATATGAGAATACTGATTCTGCCTCTGCAGATGTACTAATTAGTGGGACTGTAAACTGATAGAAACACATTATATAATTCAAATAATACACCCTGAACAGATATAAAAAAATATCCAAACAAGAAATAGGCAAATCAGTAGCTTCAAAACTGTTTCATCTGGACCTCCTCCCAGTGCATCCACAGCATACTTTTTTAAAATGATGACCCCATGAGATATTTTATCTTATATTTTGTCACTAACTTTCCTCCCATCCACCCAAACCTCCAGTTTTCAAAGAACTATAATGCAGTTTCTGGCCCAATGCAATTCTGACACAGCTTTTATTTAGACTCTGGCACATGTTTATCTGTACATATTTAGTTTACATGGCTGTAGCTAATAATTTGGTGAAGAAAATGATACACGTCTTCTAATACAGACACACAAATAGATGTTTTTGCGATATAAACACTTTGTTTCAAACCCCATCGACCTTTATTTCTTGGGAACTACTGTTATACCTTAAAGATGGTTTGTTTCTGTCCAGATGAAGAGGGAGAGAGACAAGAGTTGAATGGCAAACACATTATCAGAAATTACAATAAGGAATCATGTATACATAAACATATTTGCTCCATTAGAGCGATCATTATCAAGCACTTGCTCTTTTTCCCCCTAACCCACTGAATTCCAATCAGGTGCTTCCGTGCTGTGGATGTGATTAAACATCTGTGCTGGTGACACCCGAGGGCTGCACTTGAGCAGCACACTGCTTGGGACATGGATGGATTATAGCTCTATGTAGTATATAAAATACTCCCAGCCTGGTGAACTGCAGGTTCCTGCATCCTACAGTATAAATTGAATTGACTGCTCTCAAGCGTGGACACAGTTATGGCTTTGCACACCAGAACACTTTAAGAACCACGACCCCAGTTTAGTTCCAGATGTAAAAATAATAGCAGCTTTCTGTCTTGCTACTGTATGGGGACAGCTGCTCTATGTTTTGACCAAATTAGTTCTTATTCAGTTGCCAAAACGCTAGGAAGTGGTGCCTGAAGATCGAGATGGATCCTGTCTTGCTTCCGGATGTTTTCTCAATTACATTCAGGAGTGACAGGCATCTTTGATCTTCTCTTGTTTGTGTCAACATTAATCTTCATTAGCATGAAAGATGCAGGTTGCCAATTATCTGTGAACATTAATTTTGTCTTTGGCAGTTCAGTCTCCAAGTTGTCCTCAAGAGGATTAATTTGTATTAAGTGTTTTTCCTCCCCATACTTTAGGCATCTGGAAAAATACTGCCTTTCTTCCGTGGACAAACTAATGGCAGTGTTTCAGCTTCCTCCTCCTACTCTTCATTGTACTCGCTTTATTTTACTCACACAAGACAAATCCCAGACAAATGTCATACAGCTCTCAGGCTCCCTGTCGCTAGGAGCTTTTATCCATTTATCTGGCTCTTCAGGCCTCCTGAACTGTCAGCTCACTTTAACAGACTCATAGAATTTGGCTGAAGGTACTACCATGGCTGTTGTGCAGTTGACGTTGTCACGTTTGACAATGGATCCAACAGTCTTTCAGATTTTGATTACTGTTGTGACTCATTCCTAAAACATTTTTGTGGAGACCTGCAGTGACTCGAGGGGGGAGAGAGAAGATTCTGCCCTGTTAGATACATTCGAATCCAGCTTTTATGTAAAATATATATATATATATAAATGATAGATGATGACCTCCTTAAATAGAAAAGGCAGAAAACAAAGTGGCACAAGCTTTCAAACTGGAATAGTTTCCAGCAGTTTATACTTTGTAATGTCGTCCTCACACAGTTTTAAGCCACAGTTTCCACATAAAGGCCACAGAGGTTATGTTAACGTTCCTACTCGTCTCTAAGCTTTAGGGACAACAAACAAAAAACATTGAAGAGCATAACTTCCTGCAGTTGAAGCAATGACCTCCTCATACAGCCTTCAGCATACACAAGAGACAGACTTTGTTCCCTTTGCTTGCTTTATTAATGTTCTAGTTTTAATTTTCATTCCCTTATTTTTGATCATGAAACCCTCACAATCCCACTATTGCAGACAAATATACTTCCAAAAATTAAAAACTGAGTATGAAAGTTTCTTTTTTAAAGTGCAGAAACTTTGAGTCATTGATTTCAGAGGACTGAGATCAACCCACAGTCAGATGAATTTGCCTTTGATTTACTTAAAACAGTCTTTTCCCTGTGTGATAGATAGAAATTTGTGATATGACTGACTCAGATGTACTGACAAGTGGTACAGTGTGGTTGCTGTGGTTAAGTGGCACTTAACAAGACATTTAAAGCCACTAGGCTGTACTGTTATGAGGACGCTGACTTGGAGGTTGTTATTGGCTTTATAGTCAATTAATTCCTTAGAGCAGAAAGACATGGCAAGACATTTTTTTCTAGTTTTTTTTTCCAGATGTATGTGTGTGTGAATGAGAAGATATCCATGACAAGAGAGAAGACATTAAGATCATTCATTCTCCACTTGAACCTGCTAACTGTAATCTTGCTAACTTGTCAAGGACGACCTTTCAGCTGGAAGCATCATTTATGTTTTACAAGGGTCTCATTTTATGTGACACCTTCATTCTCATTATCTAGGACACTGTGAGTCATAGTTTACTTTATACAGAGGAGGCATCAATGGAATTTCATTGAATCATTGTTTCCTTGCAGAGCATTAGATTGTCAAAGCATTAAAATGTCTGACCTTACTGTACCTGAGTCTCAATGCTGAATTCTTTACAGACCATGTGATTGTACTTCTCCATGTGACATTGAATGAAATATTGAAGCTGCAGCAGTGGGGTGTTGTACAGCTGAAGCAGAAAGCAAACAGGAAATCATAGAGTGAGTGGAGTCTGATGGTGATGGCGAGACGCTGCATCCAGCTCAGGAAAAGCTGAAGGATGATGGAGTGTTCACTGGGGATTTCTTAGATGAAGCGTGAGTGCAGCACTGCCTCGCGGCAATCATTCAGGGAAGCCAGTATAGATATCAGGCCATGAATGCAATCAGGCAAATGTCAGCTGCAGTTCAGCACAGATCATGCAATGAGATGGATATTAGGCTTGGTTAAGCTTAAAACAATAAATCAGTTTAGAGGCAAAACAGACTCATACTCACATTTAAACTAAATGTGGTTTTTGGTTTGTTAGTTCTGTCTAACATTCAGTGGAGGGATATTGTACAGTATCTTCTATGATATCATGTTACACATAGAAAACACATTTTTATTCCTTCACCCATTTACAGTATCCATTACAACGTCTACTGCAATATTGAAGTGTTTTATTTGGAGACAGCTTGTTAACAGATAGTTATTCACCTTGTGTGGTCATGCCTGCCTAGTTAGATATTTTCTTGGCTTCACAGGTTTGTTCCCTAACCTGCACTTTGTAAGTACCTGATGTACTTACACACTTTAGCAGTCCTTGACCTCAGGTCCATCAACTCCGAGCATGGAAAAATACTGTGTGCCTCTGAACGTTAAGAAATGTTCATATCTTTTAGGCAGGTAAGCAGAAAAAGATTTTCATCTAACAAACGACACGACATCTTAAACTAAAAAATAGCTGGATATAATATTATTCGTTTTACAAACAACATATTTTAATTCCACATTATAGAAAGAAATGTGAATGCATCTCTTTTTTTCTACTCATTGTACAACTGTAAACAATTTGCTGGCTGCTGTTTCTGTAAGGAAATGCACCTCAGCCATGAACTTGTTCAGGTCTTATTTAGAAAAGTCTGAACTGCTGCTAAATAAGACAAAGCCAGATGACTGCGTGATAAAGACAAGTCAGTGAATGATGGCAGTAAAGAGCCAAAATCGTTGATGCTAGCATTCATTTTGCTTAAAGCAAATCCACTATCACACAGACAATTTCCTTTGCTTTAAAGGTCTTCATTGAATCCTGATTTTTTTCTTGACAAAGGCAGGATAAGGCAAATCACTTGTATGTAGTAGAAAAAATGACACACAAGGAAAACCTTTGGAGCACTTGATGTTCCTACATCACATATATCTTTTGTAATATGACTATTTTATATGCATCATCTTGACTGTTCTTACAGTAGCTCTCCATCTGTTCCTCTTTACTCTCGATGACTCCACTGCTCTCAACTCATTATTATTTGAAAATATCACTGTGAATATCAGGATAATGGTGTCATCATACTGACATCTGTAAAATTCAAATTCTTTTTCCTCCTTCAAATTAGCAGTAGCCAATTAGAAGCGGAGCTGAAAGGTGTGTGCAGATTAATGACAGACACCTTTATCTCTGCAGATGGAAGACGACCTCTCCTCAGTCTGGTGTCATTTCGGCTGGGAAATGAATGAGATCCCTCGCTGCTTTTCCAGTTGTTGTTTTCAGGTTTATGACGCTTTGCAGAGCAGCTGGGGGTAAATCATTTGCCAAGTGCTTTACAATGGGACACTGACACTGGATCACATGTATTGATGCCTCTTCTACAGCCTTATCTCCCATCTGTGAGATTGTGAGACAGATTGTTCTGGGTATGGCATGTTGCAGGCTTCAAAACTGTTTGATTGGAACTAAAGGCTGCAGCCTGTCACAGCACCATCCACTATTGATGGATACTGTATCATTATGCAGTGTACAGTGTATGCAGTATATACTCCATATGCACAGTATACCGTATATCATAAGTTTTCAATTTGTGAGGTGTGAGAGAGTTGAAAAGGGAGTTGCAGAGGAAGCGACGTTAGGCAAAGATACTGCATGAGATCAAAGTGACAGGTGCATCAAAACTTGTATTCCTTGTTCTTGGAGTCATAACTCTGAGCACACAGATATGGAACACAGCTTACACTTGGGGAAGATGTTGTTACATCTGCTGTCCATCACACATAAATGTCATAAACTTCCCTGAGAATCATCATAGTTATTCTGAAGTATCAAAGTAAACTAGTGATAGCTGTCTGTACATACAAACAGGAACTGCTAGTAACTAATTCAGAATCATCTTAATGGTGTCAATTTGCCAAAATGGAAACAAATATAGGACAGACCAACAGGACTCAAGTTGTAGCCCACAGATTACAAACTGACTTCACAGCAGGATCGTGGAGAGGGAGTACATGGAAGCGTTAGGGCTACAGTCGTCTCAGTTTTGTCCTATTGCTACAACAAAGTCAGACTGCATGTTCAGAGTTGGTAAGCGGCAATTGTCCTTTATCAACCTCTTTTGGCAACCAGTTGGAATTATGATACTGAACATATTTTATCCTGCACAAATCCCTGGTGCACTCTCCATCAGCCCTCCAAAGATATGGTCATTTTTGGCAACAGGGAAGAAATAATGCTTTTTTTCCCTCTTAATAGATATATTAGACTTTATTGTGTCATTAGGAGAATGGACAGATTAGGAGAGTGAGCAGATTGTTCCGGCCCCTGCCATCCAGCATCATTCGTTACAGGGATTCCCATCCTTGATTTCATGTTCCAGCCCTTTCAAGTTCCGACACAGTCAAGTGCACACCCTGTCAGATAGCAAACAACATCATGCAAATGATCCCAAACATTGGAGATAGCTGAAATTTGATGCAAATTTGTGTGTGAGGGTAACTACAAAGCAGCAAAGCAATATCAGCAGAATGTGCAAGCATTAGAAAAATGCCAGAGCAGAGACAGGAGCATGAGGGTTCATAGCTCACAGGAACACAAACAAATTTTCACGGGTACATATTCCAATTGAAATTTATGAGACATCATAAATTTATCTACAAACGAATGCGGTATCATTTTGGGCCTCTGGTGGGCCCACATGTCTGCATTGAAAATCCTGCAGCAGCTCGATTAATGATGAAAGGGAAAATGACTTTGTGTAAAGACTGACAATCCAAATAGAGCTCTGGATGTTAAAGATTAAACATTATAAATCGACAAATATTGTTGATGAAGTGGCTTAGAAGGATTTGATTCGTTTGTCCTTATTGGTGAGAGAATGTCACAAAGTGGCAGTGTGAGATGTGTCTGTGTAAAAATAACACTTATCTAATCAGCCTAAATCTAAATTCTGCTCACAGGAAGTGATAAATGACATTAAAGAACAATATCCAGAGCAGTTCCTCAGTAAGCAGTACTCTGTCCAATGACAGCCTGACTCATCAGCATAAGATCTTTCTGTCTCTCTTGTCCCTCATGTGTCTGTTGAGCACATCACGAACATCACAGTCCAGCAAACCTGGTAAACTGCAGCATGCTGTGTGTGTGCTGATGGGAACTTATGTAATTTCTGGCACTGAAGTCTAAATTTCTCAAGCAGTGATCTCTCACTGTTGTTTGGCCCTGCTGACATTAAGCAGGGGGGTCTATTGGGGCCACACAAATGCAGAATATGTTTCAGGGTCTGAGATTATTTGTTACCCTGATGCTACAGTGGTAATATGCTGTGCTCTTACTTGTTTTGTTAGATGGAAAGAGAAACTTTGTTGAACAATTTCACCTCACTGGACTCACTCTTGACTTTTTAGGTTTGCCAAAACTTGTTTTCCTGTAGATTTCTTCTCCTCTGCCATGTATCTTTTCTGTCTTCACTGCAGTAGCACTAGCTCTTAATTGGACACAGATAGTGGTACTGATTGCCTACAGAGGTCATAATAAGGCTTCAACCACCAAGACTCTGTTATAAGGTGTCATTATTTAGGGAAGTCTGACTTGGTGCTGATATGTTCAGTGATTTTTACCTCTAGAAGCCAACATGTCTGCCGTCAGTTTTTGGCTACCAATTTGGAAATTTTTGAACATTTCTGAATCTTCAGGACTGGTGTTGCAAAGCATTGATTAAGGACTTGGATGAACATCAGTTACATTATAAACTAGGGGTTATCACAGTTTTACTGTGCAATAAGCTGCACCAGAGTAGAGTATAGTTGTTGCACTGAGATTTCATAAGACAACTTATAAGAAGAATAAAGAAATCCCATGACATTATCCAAGATCAGCCATAGTGTCCAGCATGTTGAATCCCTGATGAAGAAACAACAGTGCTTCGATCAGCGGCATCAATGGCACAATGTGATTCTCTGATATTTAACAGTTAGTGTGTGGATTTGCTTTTCAAGAGTGTCACTCAACAACACTTGGGCAGGGATGAAATATGTGCTGTTGCAGGGATTAAACCAATAACCCTCTAATTATGTTTCAGACCTTGCCAGCCTGTACATTAATGCCTCCAGAACCCAGGTCAACAACAGAAGGCATCCATGTTTGTGTTGTTTAGTTTCTGCATGATTAAGATGGATAAAATGAAGGAAATTGTGGGACACAGTTGGCTTTTTATTCACCTCATTTTGTGAGAGAACAGAAAAAATATCCATAGATAAGTGCAGCTGCTGCTATGATTTGTTCTGTCCAAAGTGGCTCTCTGCCAAACATTTGAGTACCTGTGAGAGAGAGTAGCTTGTAGCTGTTGTGTTCCCAGTGCCATATATTTACTGCTCTGAGCAGAACCAGCCCTTGGCAGTTTTATGGACTTATCAAGGTCAGAGTTGGGATCTCATTTGAGATGTGTGCTTACTTTAGCAATAGCAGCACCATCCTCACAGATTAAAGTGAAGATCAGGCTGCTGAAAATAGATAATTGTGATAATGGCTACAAGCTGATGAAAGAGGAGTTTGCATCTTAAAGTTGTCGGCCCAGCATGACTTAACTGCCAGATTAATCAAACCCATTTACTGAAAAATTTCCATGTCCTCCTGCAGTTTTTCATGAATACAAAATGGCCAGCATTGTGCAGAAGGTTATAGGGCCAAGGTTCGTGTTGCAGCACAACACTTCAGTCTATATCAAGAAACTGTGGAAAAGCCTTGAGCCTACCAAAGCCCTGGTGATCAGGTGTATGAGGCTGCTTGTTGTGCCAAGGGTGAGGAGGGAATGAGAAAAGGCTTAACCTAGATTGATCTCAAAACACTGAGTCCTTCTGCCTGGACGCAGCTATGTGAGAGGACGGTTCCTCCAGAAACCAGGCTCACGCATTACCATAGCCCAACAGCTATGCATTTAGTTTGGCTTTTTAGTGTATGCATGGCCTGATGCTCTGTAATTCTCATCATTAGACCTACACAAAGAAGCCTGTCTGAAGGTCTTTGAGACTGAAATTGACCTTTGCTTTTTTCCCTTCCTCTGAGGTACCATTTCTGCATTGTTCTACTCCTTACAGCATGGCTCACTCTACTTTCTTTCTTCTTTCAATGCCTAGATAATGGTGGTCATTTAAATATTTGAACTGTAGCAGCAAATCTACAGCTGCACTCTGGTTCACAGCGAGTTAAATGCTCAAGAGTTGCTGTTTATCTAGGCATGAGGGCAAAAAAATCTTTGTAATGATCAATACTGTATTGAAACTGAATTGCTCTGCAGTGAAGTTAAATGTGAGTAATATCCTGTCTCCTCTAAGTTCCTGGCAGGAGTCAAGCTGCAATTTTGGACTGTAATCTGGAGATATCAAGCCGGCTGTACAGGGAGTTAATGTAGTCAAGATGTGACAAATTGAAAGCATAACCCCAGTTTTCAGGTTGATTAAATGAGGGGGAAAATGTAAATCTTATTTGGGAAGTCTTTTAACACAATGGTGTAACTGCTTAACGTGTTTGACAAAGCTCTAATTTGAGCTGAAAATATGCCTGGATTCATCCAATTTGAAGACTGATTGACAAATCTTGTTTTCTAAACTTGTGTTACTGTGATAAGACTATTAACAATTGTCTGATGTAGGTTCTTTCTCTTGCTTTGGATTAGTAGCAACCTCATATTAGTCCCTGGATGGCTGAATTTGACATGTGCCTTAGACCTTGTTGTTGTAACAGTGCTTTTACAGATCTGATAGAGTGTGTTCACCTTCAACAAAGGCTAGGTGGAATGGTGAGCATGACCGGCTGAGAAATCTTGTTTTCTGGCCTATGTGTGAGACAGAGACAGATTTAATGTTCCATTTTATGTCAAAAAGATTTGGACTCTGACTGCTGTAATGTTGTTCACTGGTCAGCTGCATGCAGGGTTAGCTAGGTTTTATGCTACTGCAATTTTAAGATTGAAATGCATGGTCCTATCCTCAAAAGATTATTCTTGCTTACCATGTTGATTTCTGAGTTATAGGAGCGACCTTACTAAAAAGAAGTCAGATTAGACAAGAAACACAAGCACTCAGATGATCACAGAGCTTTTAAACAAAACAATAGGTAGTCAAACATATTTAGGTGAGAATGTGAAAGTAGCAGATAGAATTATTATCGTTTGTTGCTGTAATTATGTGGACGACCATACACCACAGAAACCCAGACTGTTTATTGAAAACAATTTGGCGACATTTTGAAACACAGATAGAAGGACGCGGAGATCAAACTGCCAACCCTGAGATCAGTGTCCAACCCACTCTACAGCTTCCCACATAAAGAACGGGCCAGATTGATAAGTCAAAAGGTAATATGTCCTGAAAAGATCCCATAAGCTGCCGAAAACCCCAGGATTGAACTGGGGGACCTTTAGATCTGATGGTTGTGCTAGATAAAATGTTAAAAGGTCAAATGACATTTTATCCTCAGGGGACCACGAATGTGTGCATCAAATTTTACAATAAATCCATCCGATAGTTGTCAAGATATCAACCTCATGGTGGTGCAAGAGGAAAGTCACCAAAGCCATTAGAATGCATAATCTGGGAATTCTGAATGCCTGAACAAAATTTTTGCCAATCCATCTACTACATGTTGACATATTTCACTGAACAAATAAAAACTCTCTCTCAGTCCCTTGAAGCGTGCTGTTAGCATGGCAAAAAACACATCTTGATCCACTTGAATTTAACAGTCTGAAGACAGGATTCAACTTTCTCATAGCTTCAGTCATGTTAAAGTTCGGCCCCAACCACTCATTCCCACCATATGTCACTCCATCACCCATCGTTACACCTTTGTGTTTAGTGAGGCATGGCAACAATTACAGTCTCCATCACACACCACAGACTTCCTAGCTCTCGCCCCACTTGCCTGCATTGTCTCAATGAAGAAAGGCTTTTCACAACGTAATTCCTGCCACAGAGGAATCGGAATGTGATCACAATTAAGTCAAGTAATGCAGTGGAACCCTGGGAAATGTTAGCGTCATGTTGTCAGGCTGAAAATGGTACAGTGAGGTGCCTCATATATGCCTGGGTGTTGATGGGTGATGTTGGGTCATGTAAGTAGTTGAATAAATGGCAGGAATCTGTCACAAACCATGTTGTTTGGCATGACAACTTGTAAAGGATTTCAGAGGGATTAGGAGCATTATGCATCACTGATTAAGCTGTTGCCAGAGTTTAGCTTTCAGCAGGGTGAATAGCAAAGAGCAAAAAGTAAATTTGAAAGTGAAATTGACAAAGACTCAAGCGGAGGTGTAAATGTATTAAACTCGATTTAATCTGTTCAGTCCTTTGTTTCCAAATGCAAAAGCAGCTAATACTGCAAGCTTCACAACCTGGAATATTAGGAGCAATAAGCCCAGTGATTAAATGGTGATTGTGGTCCTAATAGCATTATTAGCAATGCCATTTAAGCAAGGTCAATCTCACACCAGCCTCATTACTGCATAACTAGAAAAAACTGACTCCAGTGCAAGTATGGTCGCCATTAAAATCACCTCATAGCTCAGTTCCAGCATTTCCTCAGTTCATCAGCATATCATGATATTTACTGTTTTCTGAAGTGTCTTCTAACATGCCTACACACATGGACACAGAGTGCTGGAATGTCATGAGAAGTGTTTTTGATATGTTGTGGGAGGCATGATGAAAACTAGCTGCTGTCATACTTGAGTTTTACTTAAATGAACATTATTACTTCATACACTTAGGGCATATTAACCATTATTCTATCAGCAATATGATCCTCACAGTTTAGCTAATACCCAACACCCATTACCCACTCCCAAATCCTCAGAGCATCAGTTACTTCTGGGACTATTCCAATTGCAGGGCTTGAATCGTCCTCTTGCTTCTGTTTCATCTCTCAGGTGTTGACTATCTTCAAAATAACAGTCAATAAAGAGAAGCAGACAAATAGGAGCTAAATATGGCAATATTTTTTATTCTCCTCAATAGCTGTAATCAGGCCCACCCTAAGACAAGATGACTGCCTTTTTTGCTGTGCCATTGAGGATTTCCAATCAGTATGTGATTGCATTGTAATCATGGAGTCTTTTTGCTTTGTGTTCTACAAAGCAAATATGTCCACATTTGGCAGCTGGCACTGCAATTAATTCTGAGGTATTCACATAATTTTATTCCAGCCCTTCAGATCTGTGCCTAACATAGGTGAGAAACTAATTTGCCTCCTCTCTCATGCTTCCGCATCCCATTTTCTTTCCCATCTCTCAGCACCATCATCACCATTCTCTCCCATTAATGACTAATATTGTATTCATATCGTCTAATATGAAACAAGAGTCTGTGCATTTAATTATACCTCCACAGGAGACAGTCACGCTCAATATCTTTCTTTTTTTTTTTTTTTTTTACAGTTGTCTTATCATTTCTCTTGCTCTAACCAGAGATTTTCCATATTCAGAACATACCTCAAAATAATGTCAGAAATGAGTATGTCTTATTTGTCTTGTGATATAGCTAATAAAGAGGCCAGATGCCTTATATTTAGCACCAAATGATTGTAATTTGTGATAATAAGGACCAGTCTGTTGTATAACAAGTCTATCTGTCCACCTTAAGTTATACAGATGAACTTTTGCTGTAATAAACTTTGCTGTAGTCATAAAGTAACATTCAATAAACTATAACAATAAATTTGTCAATATAGTTTATGTTCATTACGTGGCCAAAAGTTTGTGGGCATCAATCTTAATGCTACAACTTACAGTGACATTTTAGACAATAGGGTGTTTCCAACTTCATGGCAACAGTGTGAGGAAGTTCCTGTGCATGCAGCCAGGTCCAGAAATGCTTTCTCAGTTTGATGTGGAGGAAATTAACTGGCCTGCACCGAGCCATGTTTTATACTGTCTTACTTTACACATAATTCTCATAATTTTAGTGACATTCTCCTTTGTTCTGTACTCAGAGAACAATGTCTTGCTCTGTGCCTTTGCTCTTTTCTCGCTGTCGTCTGAGGAGCTCTATTTAGGTCCAGAGCTGAGGTGTTAGTAAAAGTGTTTGTTCGCTCCCTGCGAAGGGGCAAATGTAAAACACACAGCACAATAGAAGTCAGGATCCACACACCCTGATGCTTTCTAGCCGAGCACGTCTTCTCTATGGAGCCCTCTGGCACATTGCTGTCCTCTTTGAAGCTTCTCCACTATTGATCATGAACTGCAAAAACCTAATGCATGCAGATGTGTCTCCAGTCAACAGAGTTACACCAGCAGATAGGCCTCTATCCACCACAAAGCCTTTCCCCTCCAGAAACAACGGGGATTCTGTATTGTATGTGGATTTTGTTGGCTTTGTTAGAGCTGCATAAATACATTGTACTATTAAGTCCCACTCTAACACTCTGCAGCATTGTTTTGTTGAGTGCATTGATGAAAAAGAAATGACCTTTCAGCTGATGTCTACAAGGACACTACAGAATTTTGTTCATTAAAGAGCAAGTGCTTCACCTGAATAAATCCTCCTACATCACTCATTAGGCATTTTAGAGCTCATGATTCATGAGTCTTGTTGTGTTAATGTTGATGAGGGAGTGTATCATGAATTTGATTGTTGCCTGAAACAGAAAGTATTGTGATTGAGCTAGTTTCAGATTTGAAAACAGATGCCAATATTTTAAACTTAAAGGGATACCTCAATGATTTTGTACATGGAGTAAGGCCAGTGCTATACTTCCTGCATGGGCCAGTACACGTGGGTCACATAAACTTCGTCATCGGAGGGTGTACACAAGACATCTGCATACTCACCAATTTGTTGTGCCTGTGTGGACTTGTCCATGTAGGGTCCACACACCAATTGCACATGCATCGTCTATTAGAGGTAGTTCAAGCAAAAAACAAATAGTCCACTTGCACTACTCCAGTAGAGAATAATAAGAACAACTGTGCATCCACAATGTCCGCAGCGGTCCATGTGTGCATCCGCAAGGGAACATAACTGAAACTGAGACTTAAGACTCTGCCTTTGGAACCAGTTGTGTAATGTCTTCTGTGTGTCTTTATCACCAGAGTTATCTTGGGTAAAGCTTGGAGAGCTTTATAAGGAAAAAAACCTGTGTTACAAAGTAGAGGTTGGGAGTTTGAAAGATGTCTGCATTTACCAGGCAGGCTGTAATGATGATATGAAATTGGTTGCATTATGGCGAATGTAGGATCCAGCAGTTTTAGAAATGTTTCTACACTAGCTACTAAAAGTCAGGATATTTCAGCCTCTACTGCTTCAATTTTAACTTGATTAATTTCTGTCTCTTGTGAGTCCCACAACTTAATGGAAGTGAGATACCAATTTACTGCAGTTCCCCTTTAAGAGTCTGTAGCTCATATTTCTTCTCTCAGAATACATTTTTTAAGGTTTGAACATTCCTCTGAAATAGGGTTTAGACTGGGGACCTCCAACAATGTGTCATGCATTTTTCAGTCAGTGTGTGAGCGGATCACCACTTTTTCAACCTGAAATCAGCTGTCATAGCCTTTGGTTGGAAGGTAAACCTATATACTTTCAGCCCTCCATGCTATAAGAGTGCAGATCACAGAATACTGAAACCCCAGACTAATGAAATTCCTTGAGGGTTAGCAGCTCTGTGAGATAGGATGCCCTGCATCTGTTCAATGGTAAAGAAAACTCCAGGATACATTAGATCTTTAGCTGATGAATTCATTTTCATAAAATGGGAATGAAAAATTACATGAATAACCAGTGTAAAAACAAAAAAATCTCGTAGGTTTATCAGGCTGAGCCATGCCTGAGTCTACAGGGGAAAAGCCTCATCATTTTGGCAGTGGCGAACGCGACTGGCTCTTATCCAATTCCTAATGAAAGGGTTAATGTTAGGGTTATATTGACTGCAATCATACATTTTGGCGTTAAGCTCACACACTGGCCAATCAGAGTAGAGTATCTGCACAATTAAATCTCATCCAGATGGACAAATGACAAATTTTTATGATGGTTGGCATGGATACAAAGTGAATACAAGAGTATAAGTAATTCACGTTGCTGCATCCAAGCAACAAAAGCCTAATGTTCTCTCATGGCTTATTTGAAATAAGAGGGCAAAAGCATACAGTGAGCTGACAGTTAAATGAAGAGGAGGGACCGATGGATCGTTTCTGTCCTCTTCATAACACTTTTGCTCGAGTGGTAGTTAGCTGTATCATTGTTGTATAAAATGTCTGGTGGGTGTTGAGTGGCATTCGAGCTGGGTGGCAAGGTTTCTATTGATATCATTACTTTGGGAATTATCTTTATGACATCTTTAAACACAAGCCAGAACACAGTCAAGCAAATGGCACGAGATTATGAATGTGACTAATATAGGAAACTTTAATAATGCATCATCTGCAGATCTCAGCGTAGCCTTATTGTCTATGCCAAAGCAAACAGTGAGAAATAAAAATGAAGTAAATCTTTGTTAATTTCCATCAGGTGCTTGAAAAGGTTTCTGTTTGTTTGCTTGTGTTAGATGGAGCAGATGGTGTAGAGTGCTTTTCTGCATTTTTAGAACAATTTTAAAAGCACCAGAATCCTTAAAACGTTGTCCTTGTTTCAAGGACTTTCCCCTACCCGTCCACTCACTCACCCAAATACGTGGTATGTACTGTACAGATTTGCCCAGTGAAAACCCACGTGAAACATTCTTTTAGATATGATTTTGAAAAGGACTGGTATAACCGCCTGCACTCTGGGTGAAGTGATACCATCAGGGTGTACTTCTCTTGTCAATTTGTATAGCATGCAATCACTACCACGTTCTCTTAGAGCTTCACAATGCTCTCAGTAAGTGAAAATGACAACCCCTGACCTCAGAGCTTGACTGAGAGCAGGGAACAACTCCCATGTGAAGCTCATTAATACTAAATGAGAGAATTCTGTATCAGGGAAGCCGAGGGAGAAATCCAGTATGCCATTAGTCCCCATGCAAACAGGAACTAATGAGCAAAAATCATCATAATAACTCTTACTGCATTAAGTTCTAGGGAGTGGCAGTATGGTTAAACTATTAAACTCTTCCTCATTTTTCTCAGGATTTTAGTGGAATTCTCTCAAGGATAATTCTGGATCCATGCCTGCTTTGGGGAACCACATCTTGAAAGTGACGAGGGTTAGTGTGAAAAATTGCAGCAGTAGAGGGGGAGTGTCCAGCTGTGCATTGGAACAATCCACCATGAGACAGTTATACTAAGTAGGGTGAAATGCATTTAATTATTAATGAGAATTACTATATTGCTGGACTGATGCACAGTACAGGCAAATTAAAGTAAAATGCTGAGTGAACCTCAATATGTTTTATGAATTTAAGCAGTTAAACTCTAATGGTAGTTCATTAGGAGTCAACCATTACTTACTTATTATTAATGTTTCATTTTACTTGCACTCCTGCAGATCCATTTCAGATCCATGAGACGCTAAGGTACAAATCTGCAGTCTTAGAGGTGACTGTAGAATAATCATGCAACTGCAAACAACCTAATAAGTATGCCTGGCTAAAGTTAACATTTTCTGAGTGTAAAGTCAGTGAATTCATTATTTAATCAATCAAAAATTAGCTTTTAAGTAGGTGAGTAGTTACTGCTTAAAGCTACCTAATTGCTAATATCTACATTAATTAGTAATAGTTCTACTTTGACATCTTTTCAGAGGAGGCTTAATACACATCCACAATCAAGCACACAAATGAGCAAACATTTTATGTTATGTTCCAAGCCTGATCCTTATCTGTGTAGTTTTATCCATAGGATCAAAAGTGGGATGATTCAGGAATTTTTGAGAGATCTGCATCAGCTGTAGAAAACTAGATCTATTACTGATCTTTTGTTTTCTTTGCTCTGTGGATACCAGCAATCAAATATGCCTCATTACACTCTGTTCAAACTCTGAAATGGTTTCTCAACATGCAGCACTGTGAAAAAGTGAACTGCAGAGCAGCATGATAAAAAAATAAACAGCAGCCAATAGTCTTAATTATTGATATGTCAGTGTCCATCAGTAAGCAATGAGAGCAGAGCACAACAGTCACTATGGATCTATTTCAGCGATGTTACCTTTTACACTGCTACACTTTACAAATGAAACAAGAATATAATTAAAATAATCTGATTTTAAATGTATCTGCAGATATTCAATATTAAAAATAATTTACTCAGAGGTATTTGACAGTAGAAATTTATATTCATTACAATAGTTTGTCTTCAGGTGTACCATAATTGTACTGATGCCTGATGTTGTATGATTACTGCTTATTTATTTATTTATTTTTTTCAACCTGCTGTTTGTATCCTCCAGTAATATGTCATACTACACTCACAGAAACCATATAGAAAACCACAGGCTTCGGACCATATCCTATATGCAGATACTTAATTCCCTGGAGACAATACCAGAACTACAACATTAAAAGTTTCACGTGTGCTGTGTTTTTGTTTCATACCTCTGCAAAATATTCAAAATTATTCATGGATTTCATGTTTTTGAGAAAAGCAGAAAGACTATTCCAGTAAATAGCTCCCATGTTGGATAGAGTACTTTTCACTGCATGGTCTGACATCGGAGATATTACCATTTGTCTCATGGGCCTGACTCATGTTTTCTGATTATTCGACTACCTGACTGGTGTAAAAAGTTCTTTGAAATAACTAGGGAGGGAAAAATGGTTCTCTGCAACACTCCCAGATTTCATTAAACCCTCCATTTGGTTCACCTTTTTGTAGTCATCGCTGTGCCTGATGATCCAAAATGACCCAAATGACCAAACTGAAACATTTAACAAACATTAAGGTTCAGTGTTCTGAGGAAAGGAGTTGCACTTTTTAAGTTCAAGAAGTTTTCCCCACATCAATAATCATGATGACCAATATTAGAAATCACAGATGTTAAAGGCATTGCATGAAATGATCAGCAAATGGAGCTCGTAGAAGCATGAAGCAGAGTGTGCGGTAGAAATGAGAAGTTCAATGTATTTGATTTAGCCTGTGGTTTTCTGAATAACAGCCTGAAGGTACTGGCTCATAGTCTGCCCACTTCAGGTGACTATGACCTGTGGCAGTCAATGATACTTGAGCTTTGCACTGGACCCACTTTCTCCAGACCCTGGTGAGGAGTAACTGTGCAAATAATGCTCTTTGCTACTTTGTTGTTATTGTCTTTTTTTACTCTCAAGTTTCTAAAACCAGCTCAGCAAAGGTGAAGATCCACTTGATATACAGCCATCTGAGTCAGTACCAAGGTTTTCCATGTGTTCTTCATTGCTCAAGATTTATTTGCAGCAGGTCTGGTAAATTATCCTAAAAACTACCCTGAAGACCCTGAAGTGGTGCGTTTTTGCTCAGTTTGCTGTTTTCGTTCCGATCCCAAGATACTACACACCACCCTGCAGAATACTTAATTGACTTCCCTTGTGGGCACTGCTGCAGCCATTTTCTCCCACTCCACCCCCTACTGCTTCTGATGCTGCTGCTGTCAGTTCCTGTGATGTGTCAGACTTTTAACTTTATGTATAAGCTTAGAATTTGATTAATTTGGAGGCTAAATTTGTTTTCAGTCATGACAGACTGCTGTTAGTCTGTCCTTGACATGGCTAATTGACATGTTTATCCTGTCCACTCTTTGTGAAGAAGAAACTACTCTGGTGTACTTTAAAGGGAGGAAGTGGAGAAGGACACAGTGAGTGAGTATCTTCTCTCCAGACAGCATGCATAATTGCAGGTTGCTATGCAACTGAATATATCCTCTGCTATGAATTATCTCTCTGTCAGTAGAAAGTTGAGATAAGAAAACATCTCCTTTGCATATGAATAAAGAAAAGTTGCATTTGCAGATAGCAGTGGTATCAATCAACATATACATCCATACGGGAGCATGACTTGCATGATTTCACACATGAACACAAGTGCCAAGATGAGCTTTCATTGATGTGATGAAAGACATTTCTACTTTGTGTCTTTGTGTATGTCCTTATCAACACTTTTATAATGTCAGGCATTTTGATCTTGACACCTCTCTGTACAAAATATTTACATTTTCGATGTAATTCTGAGTATTCTAAGTATAATGGCTAGTGAATAAAAGCAGCCAATTCTGTATTTTGTATTTGCACAGATGGTATCATGCAGTGCCATAGCCTTTAGCTAGGCGTGAGGCACTTGCCGTTCATGTTGGTGCAATCCTGGAATCCTTCAGGTCAAGGAGAGAACATTGACTTTATGTTGCTACATCTGGCATCTTAGCTGCTGTTCACTGTTAGTGCAGTGTTTTGTGAGTGCTGCACACATTGTGTGACCACAATTTTCTACTAACCTACTTACCTTAACCAAGTAGTTTTGATCACCCAAACTTTAACTTGTACCTATTGTTTTTCTAGCAGTAATTTTAGAAAGCACTGACAAATGACCCATCTTGTCTTTATGGTATGAAGATTTTTATGTGACACTTATCACACATAATTGCAAAGGTAGACTTAACACTCTAAACATGAACATCACTCAAGGAGGCGCTGTTTGACAGACTGACCTGAATTTGCCTCCTGGTGAGTACATGTGGTGATATGGGGGGCACGTCCAGGTCATCCCGTCTGTATGTACATAAAAGAAGTCCCATTTGTCTTGAAGCTTGGGGAGGGGTTGCTGTTGCTGTTCTTTTGGCAGCGCAGACTGTGTGGTACGTTGAGCTGTCTTCACAAGGTTTTCACTCATTACAGTATTCACTCATCCAGTTCACTCATTTATTCGACAGCTTGACAGTATAAAGTGACAGGAAACATGCAGAGAGAGACAGAGGGAAATGAGATGTGACAAAGGTCTGTGGCTACACTCAAACTAGGGACGAGTCTGTAGTTGTGTATTATGTGCGGTTTATGTGTTTGACCACCAGAGGATGCCTGGATTGTTATACTTGAATGGACAGTGCTCCTTAACTGCCAATCAGATAGCCTCAAAGGTGGATAACACACTAGCTAGTTAGCTATCAGGAGACATTTATCTGTACAGTCTCTCACGTTCAGGGAAGTGGAAACAGTGTTGCCAGTACTTTGACACATCAGCAGGCAGGAGGGCACTGGTGCATAATGTACAGTGAGCCTTAATAATATAATAATAAATAGTATACTGTAATTTAGAATGGGAAAATCCAATGAGCCTAAGATGTCACTTTGGGGTTTGCGTGCACATCCTTCATTCTTCCGCCCCTTCAGTCAAGATCAATGAGGCTCTTGGGAAGACCAATTAGAATTTTCAGAATATCTCACTCCTAATCTGAAAAAGGTCCTTTTCTTTGAAAGAAGCGATTTATTAGTTATTTTCAAATGAAAAGTCTCTCTGCATGCATCTTGCAGCAACTGGCTAATGAATGGATAGGTCAATACTAGAATAGATGGATGGACCGTCCACACGCTCTCATGAGATCTGAGTTAAGCTCTTGGGTTGCTGAGATATTGGCAACATATCGAATATAGAACTAGTCCATTGACATGGCCTGTTTTTATTATATATTTATTTTTTGTCTGAAGAAAGAACAACAATGAATGTGTAAGATACACTACATTAGCTGTGGATATTAAGAGTCCTCTGTTCATTTGATACATTTTTCCTCTTTATGATGTTATTGAATGTAGTCATGTTTTAGCAACTATGCTTTAAATCTTGGCGATTTAAAGGCGATTAAAACCACTATGTGCTGCATTTCTGACTTTGCTGACCTCTAGTGGCAGTATTAAAAATGACACTGTGGCCTGAAAGGCATGCTGTTACCCTTCACCCCATCAGGAGAGACTTAGAAGCACCAGTTTCCTCTTGTATTTCTCTTCAAACAACTAACTTGTGTCATTAGAATATTTTCAAAGGACGCTATAATCACATAAAAACTACACACCTGACCTTACCTTGTCAAAAAACACAATACATGACGGACAGATACACAGTATGAAATTCTACATTGAAACATATGCTTCAAGTCAACAACTCACCAAACTGCAGTGAGAGCCACAGCCTTTGAATATGATATCTTAATGACGGCTGGCTGGAGTAAGCCTTATTGGAGCCACTGGTTTAGAGGCCAGCAGCTCATCTCCTGTTTCTGCAGTGTGAGGCAGCTAAGGTTTACCAGTCCCTCCCCCCTGAGGCAGGATGCCAGTCTATTACAGAGGCTTATTCTCATCCATCTTTCTGACATTGAGTGTCAGCCAGAGAAGTTTTGGGTCTTGATTTTTAAATCTGTTCTGTGAATCATTTGAGCCTCTACCCCCAAACCTTCACAGAGTAATATCTCTCCCTTTGGAGAATTTCTCACAAAGTAGACAGCTCACAAATGTATCCAGTACTGTGCACGAGGTAAACACAATTAATATGTTTGTTGATGCAGTTGTTTGGGCTTGTTTGTGTGCTTGCAGGTTGTTAGGCTTGAGGGGTAGAGCAGTAAATATGGTCCAACAGACCTTGATGAAAAGACAGGAAACTGAGACCTGCTGGCAGACTTTATCAGTACCCACAGCAGGCATTAGATTTTACTTGGAGACTGATGTTATGGTAATAGATACGGGGGTCCAGCCACCAGCCAGGCATTCATGCTATCGATTTTGCAGAGATATTTTTCAGAGTAATCAAAGAGCTGTGAAATCCTTACTCTGCGAGTGCTTGGAGCTTCAGGGACCACTAACAGGATTGCTTTCTCTGGTGAAGTTGAGACTTGGGTAAACTGATATGTCTTTCACACTAATGTATACATACTGCTGTTGGTGTAAGTGGCGGCGATACAGCTGCAGTCCAACTTGGAAAATGGGGTCAAGACTTGAGTTGGTGGACCACTTTCACATGTCTGGCTTTATTTTAATGGGAGGAGGACCCCACCCTCAAACCCAAACTAACACCACTATGTGTGTTGGTTTAGTGTGATGAAACAGTCAGCAACAAGCTGTTAAACATGTTTATGGGAGTTCAAACATAAAACATCACCTATGCACATGAAAACATACATTAGCTCTTTTAGTGCATGTTTAATTGATTGAAGTGTCGGCAGGATTAGTATATTAATCTTACATTTCAAAGTCAATTCACTGATCATGGGTAGTAACACTCACTTTGTAAAAACAACTGTATGATGTCCTCTGAGGGAACTTTGCCAAGTTAGAGAAATTTGCTTAAGTGACATCACTTGACGGCTGCATCCATTTTGTCCATTCTTCTTCATTTTGTGTCTTGCTTTTAATATATTTGCAGTGTTTTTGGAGTAGTAATTGACTTTGTATATGACATAAGAATTAATGAAACAGATGAGTAATGACTTGCCTCAGTGCTAATAAATAGCGTGATGTTAATAGATGATTGTGCTATAGCTTGACTGTTGTGTTGATATTTTCCTGCAGACAGTAACTCATTATCTCTGACCAATCCGACCCACTCTGCCAATCTTGTTTCATTAACTGGACTGATGTATTCAATATGGACAAGAACAATTCAATGATTTGTGTGTTGTTAGTTCAAATAGATTGTGTTTGTTCATAATTGTAACTAAGGTGAAAATCTGACCAGATTTTAACACCAGGTTATACATGAAGCACGAGTTTCAAAGCATTCATTTACTTTTTCTTGCCTTTGTAAGTACCTGAGGCTGTCCTGTCAACCTCCTCTGCCTTGTTTTTGTTGGTGGTTCACTCTGCACAGTGCAGGTCAAGGTCCATTGAACATCTGATTAGCTGCAGTGAGAAAGCTGAATACCAGCCTGCAAGGGTTGAAGTCTGTATTGATTATCAATAATTAGGTGATTCGTAAAATGTTTTTAATTTCTGCACAAATGAGGCACCCCTACATTCTTCTCAGTCCACATCTGTTTTTAAAGCAATGTTTCACTTTACTTCAACAGTTGTTATTTGGGCTGCCCTAAAGGCAGCGTTGGATGCTGCTCACTAATTTTCCATTTTGAAGATCAGGCCTAGAAAATATGCCTCAGATATTTCTGTTCATTCAGTTTTATGGCTCCGCTATTATAAGGTAGTCATCAGTTGGCAGCGATACATTAAAAAAAAAAAAAAAAATAGCGATGGTACTTTAATGGAGTAGGAAGAAAATGTTGACTAATTTGTGTGAAAATACTTTTTCAAAACATACTTGAAACACAATTATTTTTTTCCACTCCAAGCATAAACTTTTTCTTTCATTTTGTGCATTTCATTCCCAGCTTGGACCACAGTGTTTTTGCCACTGACAGCCCAAGCAGAGTGCTCCAGGCTGCAAATTTAGCACAGTCATTTACCATGCCTCTTACCAGTGAGAGGTCAGCAAAGGGGGTGATGAAGTAGACATGTGATGGTTGATATACATGTAATGTATAGAAAAACTAATGCATTAACTAATACAATTATCAAGACTAGATATGATAAAGAGTGTTTAAACTCTTTCACATGGTCAGTAACTACTCATCCCTTTCACAGATGCTGTTTTGTTTGATGTAACAAATGTGAATGAAACAGATGCTTTTAAAGCCATTTTCTATCCTCTGTCTACCATTAGCAGACCTCGATCATATAAGACACTTGTGCGTGATATGATGTGCACACTCTTTGACAGTACATGTTATGAGAATCGCTCTTTCTCTGTTCATAAATTCTGTTTACTATTGCTCCTGATGAACTGGCTTATTCATGCTGAGGTCAGAACACTGGCATCTCCTCAGCTACATCAAGGCTAATAGATACAGCTGGGGCCAGCCCTCATTCATACACTGAATCTTACTGCTCAAATGTATTTGTGTAGGCAAAATCTAATGTGTAGCTTTCAGCAGACTTAGTGTCAGGTTTCACATAAAAAAATAAAAAATAAAAAGCATAGATTCTCTTAAGTGATCTAATGGTCACATGTAAAGTCTCACTGAAGTGGCTCACAGCTGAATTCAAGAATTCACAGTTACTCAAGAGTAATTGTGGCCCAATCGTTTCATGGAGATAGCTGAAGTTATCAGGATGCACACTGAATGATCGAGGCTAATGGCACTGAGAGATATATGCTCAGGCCCCTTATTTTTATTTTATGGCCTGAGAGAGGGCAGCAGGGTTAACCTCATCATGCAGGCGAGTCATTATTGCTTCTCATCTTCTCTGCTATTGATTGCTCCCAGCATTTGGGAATGGAATCCTCCATATTATCAGCCCTAAATACCTGTATCAATCACATATAAAGAGATGGATATTGTGCAGTTATACATGCATGCATTTTCCCTGCTTCAGTCGGAGAGCTTGGTCCCTGTAGTTTCTAATAACAGTTGTGTTATTGTGCAACTCAATTCAACATCCATGGATACCTTATTTCAATAACATGTAAAAGTTTCGATTTTATAAACAGTTTGTATGTCCAGAAGCACTGTTCATATTTACTGTGTATTTGATGTCCATCAGAGCCACTGTACTGTACTGTTGGCCACTGAGCATCTGCCCTGCAGTATTTACCTTGCTTAAGGGCATTTAAATAGTACTAAGGTAGGCAATAGTGTATCTTATCTCTGATAACAAAGCAGGTTTTTCCAGCCACAGTCCCAACAACATAAAGTCTTTGATCTTTTTCCTTTGCATTTGGGGAGCGTCTTTGTCATTTGATGTTGTCTCAGGAGCAATAGCCGATGGAAATGCATGTAAAAGAAAATCACATTTTCGCAGTCTTGATACGGCCTTTGTGTGCGTTGAAACACGTAGTCCCTTAAACTTGCAACTCCCTTGTCCTAACACAAAGGTATGATGAATAATACTCTTTCTTCAGCTCCCAGCAACCAAAAATTGTACCTTGTATTTGTAACTGTGTTTTTGATTTGTTAGATACAGTAGTTCAGAGTGGAAAGAGACAGAAATGTTGTGAGAGAAAGGAAATGATTTTTCAAATATCACTCTGCAGTTACTGTACATGTGATGTGCCCCAAAACAATTCAAAGTTTGGCAAAAAGAATTCTTATAGGCTCAATTCAGAAAGAGTATATTCAAACCAGTCGGTAAAAAAGATTCTCCTTAAAACCTCTGACCACACTTGGTGTTGTTACAGTTCCAGCAGCCTTGAAGCTTTAAATCCATAGATGTAACTGCATTAATCCTTTTTCATCATAAATAGCAGTTTTCACCATCTATTTAATTATAAATCTTTTCCACTGGCTTTTGTCTCTCAAAACAGATTCAGATAAAAGCAGATATTATTGAATGCCTTTAGCATATCTCACATTATATATATGCAATAAGTGGGGTGATTGAGGTGGATATTTTTTTAGATGAAAGCCACATTTAATGAAATCATTTCTCACATTGGTTAGAAATTCTAATACACTACTAGATGCACTGACACAAATGGATATACAACAGTTGTGTTGACGGGCATGGGGCCCTCTTCTCTGTTTAAGACTCACTTTTTAATTCAGACTTTTATAAATCCTGTTTTTCTTATATTAAACATTTCTGCAGCATCACCATGTTAGCTGTGTAATCAGATTTGTAGTTTTGACCAACTTTTACAACAGTGTGTAATATACAGTAATTAAGTTGGAAAGCATTTGTGTCAGTGGGCCTATATAGAACTAGCAGTGCATACCCCAAAAGAACTATGCTGTGTGTATTAAACAAATGTGGGCATACAATGGCCCACTCCCCACTCCCCCGTTCATAAGCTGCTTACAGAACAACAATGGGTTTTGTTTGCATTGCAGATGAGAGGGCCTCTAAGGACACAATTTAATGAACATGTAGGTCATTTTTGATATGCTGTGTGTACAGTAGTATTAACTGTTGAAATGGCTTCACAAACTCTAGCTGAGATGATTGTGGTTTGTAGGTGAAGGGGGTCCATATGGGGCTTAAGTGCATTAATAACTTAACAGGGAATGCATATGGATAAACAGTGATGCAGTTTAAAGATTGTGCAAATGTTAATGAAGCATTAAGGCCTCATCAGGCAATAGGCTGTATCTGAATCTGTTTTCAAATGTGAGATTTTGCTGAGTGTCAGAACCAATTAACATACTGTTTTACAGAGAATTCATATATGAAATTTGTTACAGTTAATTTCATATACATATGTATATATGCAGTATATTAATTCCAATAATGATGCCAGATAAGCAGAAGGTCTTTAGACATTGGGGATTATCTCAGGCCAACATGACACTTAACGATCACGAATTTGATTATAACCAGTGGGTAGTAATATCTTTCATTGACCATTGTAACCTGTAAAATTTTGATTACATTTCGAGGCTGTTGTACCAAGATATCAAGACTGTTTGATTGTTCAAACCATTCAGGGGCAAAGATCATTGCCTCGTGGTTAGACATCTATTTAGCTGTCTCATTACTTATGAATTATGACAGCAGATGAGCATTTCTGGAGGACCAGGCACCAGTCATGTGGTCATAAATGTGGCATAATTGCATTTGATTGCCTAACTTTTTGTTAGTGGGTGCTGCATGTATCCTCAGATCAATACTGCAGTAGACAGTGATGGTTTTGTCAGGCTCTTGGGACATGACTCTCTTGGGATGACAGTAAGTGGAGACCTCTCCAGACTTTCTTTGTTTCTACTCTGCCTTTTTACCTTCACTGCCTCGCTCAGCCTGCCTCAACCCACCCCGCCTTAACCCACCCCTCCCGCCTCCTCTCATAATGAAGCCTAAGGCAGTTGGGAAGCACTTATGTCCATTCCCACCCACTGCTCCATCCTTGCTCCCTAATGCACATACCCAGACCAGACCACAATTAAAATTTCAGAGCAAATTTCAACCCTCCTTTATTATTTAACGCACCAAAAGCTGCTGCTGCATCTAGAGACCAAGTAGGGGACAATAGAGGGTGTGGCCATACATTTTATATGTGTGAGTGATTAGTCAGGCATGGACAGAACTGAGCTTCAAGGAGAACTGTTTAAACCATTTTTTAAATTTATCAACAAGCCTGAAGTCCCTGGCTGCTTTACAGTGGCTTGTGATTGATATGACTAATTAATTCACATGTTCATAATAGAGTGAGCTCTCTAATTGGTGCAGAGATCCAACAGAAATGTCTGCTTGAGGTAACACCACCACACAGACTGTCGTAATACTGCTGCTTTTTCATTTGATTTTTTTGGCTTCAAAGCAAAAAGTTCCCCATTGTTGGTTCGTTTAGACGATTACTTGGATTTGGTAACAGTTTATTAAGGAGGTGGGGAGCTTCTCTTAATCATTCAGGCCATAACAAATTTTGAAGGTCACACATTTCAGCACCTGGCTAAGTAACTGAACAGCAACCATATTACTCTCTTTGGATAAACAATGTTTGTCTCGGTTGTGGGCAAGAAAAAAATAGCCTGACTTATTTTTTCCACACTCGTTTCATGTCTCTTGTTTTTTATGCAGGTTTGAATGGGCATCAGGTGCCTTGCGGGACACACAGATCAGTGTTTTTCTTTGTTGTTTTTCTGGCATAAACATGCAGATTTCTGCTGTTTGTTGTCTATGGGACTCCCTTTGTTTTCTCTCCAGCCAGGGAGGTGTGCTCATGCATATAATGTATCACAAATCACGGTGCCCGTTAAAGTGCCATCAGCAGGATCCTCCTAAGGCATGTGCTGTGTGTACTGTAGTTGGTGTGTTAGACTGTATGAGCATATATCGCCATGTCATTTAGCACAGCACCTTATGCCTGGTTCTCTGTAAAGAGTAATATTACCTCTGAGCAGCTGTCCTAAATCACCCTCTGACATTTTATCGAATCACAACTGAATGCACATAAGCTATGTGCCTTAGTAGCTTTAAAGTAAGATTGTATGAGTGGAGAAAAACAAACCAGGAGCCAGCTCAGGAACACTGCCTGCATACCAAAGCCACTGGCATATGATTAAAGCAACTGTTGTGGAATGCCCATGTTTCAACCTAAAAAGACTACAGTTTACTAACTGGACTCATTCTGTGAGTGAACGATAAAATCCTGAGTGGAGAATATTACTGGTTTTAGTATGACTCTGAATCATTAGATACACTCATTCCACAGGGTCAAGGGTTACCCTCACACGTTCAGATGACTGAGTTTAATTATCAGTAAAATGTCAGATTCATGAGGATATGGATGATTTGAGGTGGTTGCAGTTACACCTGGCCTCAGTGCGTTGTGGCTCACCTGATGAAGCACTCGACAGCTATATTAAGCTACTGTCACTCTCTCTGCTCTACAGTCTCTGGCTTCACTCTCATTTCTGAGAGGCCACCCATGCTAGGTGGTGGTTTAAAGTAGGTCATTCCACCTCATTCCACCCTGTTGGCACTGAGCAGATATTATAGAGCAACAAATTGGAGGTTTGGATGACTATTATACATTTATGATTCAGTTTACGTACATGAGTTTGCACCTGGCAGTAGTGTTTTGTATGTTTATGCTATGTTTTTTTCTGCTGTTACCTCTAGTTAAGCTGTTTTCTTTCAAACTCTCCAACACAACACTCCAGTCATTAGTATCCTGATACTTTAAATGAGCAAGAGAAGAAGTATTATATATAAATACCATATAACATTCACCTTAAGAACTTCAACAGTTGAAAGCTAATGATACATTTTCATTTTAGCAAAACCAAGTTAGCAGCTTGCAAGGTAGCAATCAAGTACACTGATCGATAGCCAGGGAGTAGGTAGAGGGTAAACAGTAGTCAAGCTCTTCCTGTTAAACTTTTAATATCGCATTAATATTTTAAACTCATTACCTTAAAAGCTCTGAACTGGCATCTCCAGGATTCAGGATGAGTGCCAACTTGTCAGTCTGTGAAACCAGCGCAAGCTCAGCAACCAAAGTGGAGACTGAGAGCTGTCATCAGTGCCAGATTTAGATTCAACACAGCCAGATCGGACATAACCAAAAAGTGGACGCTTGAAAGTCATGATGAATCATATTGAGAATATTAGTAATTATACCAGTAATTTACTTTCATTAACAAAATGGCATATCAATGTAATGCTTAGGCTAAATAACACAGAGAGGAAACATGGCCAAGGGCCCTCAGTCCACTCAGTGGTACTGCAATAGTTGGAGCTGAATGATCATTTTTATATAAAACTGTGAATTAACAACCTGTAACAAGGGAAAGTTGGAGCTGATGATTGTTGATTGGCCTCACTACAAGTACTCAGCTGTAGTTAATTGTTGTTAATTCTGCAAATTTGAAAAATAGCAACAAAAAAAATTCTTGTCTGTCTGGTTAATACGCTCAGTCTCTGCATACTGGTGTCTGTATATTTATTCTTGGCCCAACATGGTTGTGTGGGAAGAGAAACAAGGCTCATAACATGATTTTTGATGGTTGAAAAGAAACGTGGACTGAGCAAGACCTTCTACATGTAGGTGATCGCCTCATGTCAATTTGAGAGAGACAGTTAGCAGATAGTGTGGTAGTTGGCAGCTGGTGAACAGAACTGTCAGAGTCTCTTAAGCATGTGATATCATCATTAAAGGCCTAGGTCCTTAAAAACCATGCCTTGACACCTCCAGTGCTCAGACCTGTGAAGCTAAAATTAGCATTAGGTTGGCCAAAAGCTTTTTATCTATAGAACAATAACTTAATTTACTGACAAGCTGACTCACAGGTTTGAACCCCTTGGAGGACTTCAAAAGCAACTGCATTATTTTTCTCTGACTCTAGATACAGTATAAATGTGTGATATGCTTGGCAAAAGACCAAAAATCAGGCATGTAGTTCAATTTATAGACTAACAGCTGTAAGATCTAATCGCAGCCTTAATTGAAATTGCAAATTGTTCATCCTGGAGTATACTTATCCATTGGATCATGGTGTATTCCTCACCAAATCGTATTGATTTTGTTTAAGTGCTCCTTCTAATATAAAACATAGTTACAGACAGTACAGTTAGCTGATGGAGCTGTGCTTAGATTTTGCCAACTTGTAAGATAAGTGGTAATATGAATGAATGTTCTTATTGCCCCCAACGTCCTGAAAAGTTATCCTCCTGTTAGTGCTGATGTCCTGCATAGCTAATCCACTTTGATCAACACTTAAAAGTACATTTGACTGTGTGGTATTACTGTAGAGGGCTGGGTTTAACTGATTGCACTTGTTGACAGTTGGTTGATTGTGTTGATTGTGCACACTAGATTTATCAGCCTCAAGTTCTGTTCATCAAAGTATGAGAGGAATCCTGATGGTAAGTTCAGAGCTGAACTGTAAACCTCTGATTTCATATTAAGTCACAAACCAATCATTAAACCACGTATTCTGCATACAACAACATACTGCTCATGTTGAATCTCCTGGATATTAAAGGAGAGACTTTGGTGCGTGACACCACCAGAGGAACCATGCTGTCATGGAGCTTTTCCAGTTATTTTCATACCTGACTAACAATATCACCAGCACTCGTACCACCATCACCCTGGTTAGCTTTAAGCACATCGCCCAATGATTGCACTAATCCAATCAGATAGATCAGGTGTGCCAGCTGTCACACCGAGACACTTGGCAGTAACACCGGAGAAAAACAGGCTGTGTAGCAGCCGGTGAGCAGCCATGCAGAGCGGATGTGTCCTGTTAAATAATCCATTAAGACTTTTTTATTTTTTTAACCTCACCAGCCTCTTTAGGTACATCCGCATTAAACCTAAAGGTACAGTAAAAGCTTTTGTCAGGGTTCTTTTTATTTAGTTATTTATTTTTACAGTAGCTCTTCCTCTTTTCTTCCTGAACAATAACAAAACATGGCCTTATGGAATCAGAAGTGGCAGATTTGGAGCCACCCAATCGCCTTGAAGATGCTCCCCAACCACAGTGTGTTGCATACACAGCTGTGTCACTGTTTCTGCCTATTGTTACTACGTCCACAAATGAGAGGGAAATTTCACCGTTGAATGCCTTGATTACCACCCACCCCAAGCTAACTGTATTGTGTTTTAAAGAAAGGGATTACATACAAAGACAATATGGACCCACATTACAAAAGGTCTACAAATACCTTTGCTTCAGTTACTCTACCACAGCATATGGGCGTTGCATAATTTTCTATTTGGTTCAAGAATCTGAGTGAGTCTTAACATGTAGTCCTTTGCTTTAAAGCTAAAAGGGGCAAAATATTTTGGGGATTTATGAGGTAAACACATCAACTGTAATATAATTAAAAAACACTATTTCTATGTTTAATAGTGATTTTTAGTCACAGTTAACAATAGGCTGTACACAGACAAAAAATAGTAACCAGGCTTTCTTCCAGCCGCACATTACAAAGCCAGTGTAAGATAAAAATATATGTTTGTATTTTAAAGTTTTCCTTATTGAGTTGGTTTGTCATACTGTAATGGCTACATGTGTATGTATAATGAATGTATAGATTTATCCTGCCTGAGGGAAATTGGCTCTGTAGATGAAGTCATTTACTGTATACTCATGCCTGTTATGTCTTCCACCCAGATGGAAATTGCACTCAGGTTTGATAGCATCCTGAGAATTGCCACAGGCACTGTGAATGTGTGCACACTTAGCTCTTTCCAGTGCCTAAAACATGCATTGTTCAGGTTTGCCTTCCTTGCCACAGTGCAGTGCACTCTTGAACTCGGAATGACACAATTTCTCCCCAGATCAGAGTGTTTGATAGATACTCTGTTGGACAGATAGATAGTATGTAGGGTGGAAAAATAGAGCCATTTTTGAATGTGGATAGAATGAATAAAACAAACAAACAAAAATTGGGACAGGGAGTGTGTTTGCCTGCGGGTGCACCGTGACTCTGACTACCTTCCTCTTCCCACTCTACACTTTCTGAGTTACCCTAAAGGTGAAACATCCAAGGACATCTGCACACAGAGCAGCATTTGTATTTGCGTGTGCATGTGAGTAACTGTGCACGTGTGTGTGAAGAAGAATTCAACTAATATGAGCTGATAACAGTATCTCTGTATGAAATGTGGTGTAATAATACTTAAAATATTCCAGAATAGGCTGTATTTTTATCCATTGCTTAAATACATTGTGCACCCAAACTCCTCCGACACCCAGACTAATGGGAGTCTTTTATGTTAGGAGCTACTTATGGGTGACCCACCATGTTCATTTATTTGTGCACAAACTTTTGGATTTATTTCTACACTTTAATGAAGAATTAATTCACAGAAAACGTCCTGAACGAACAAGTGAATAATATGTCTGAAAAGAGGCCAAGTGCTATATTGGTCTTCTAATTCGGTTATGTGCGCACCTCGCCTCACATACTTCCAGGTCAGTCTAATGCAGGCAGCACGTTGTGCAGCAGCCGCGCTCTGAGTTGTCCAGGTTGTCCACGATCTTCAGCTGGGAATGCCTGTCCCTTAATCCCCGGTCCTGTGTTAATGGTCCACCCTCGGGGCCCTGGGGCAGCAGTCTGAGACGGAGGATGAGTGAGCAGCAAACTTCAGAGAAGAGACTGATGTAAATGTGAAGAAATAGGCTGAATGGATGAGAGAACAAAAAAGTCAAAGAACTGGGGCTATAAAAAGGCGAGGGCTGGGCAAAGGATTGCAGGAGGGAGGGATGTGCTGGACAGACGCCTTCTCCTGCCTCATGGGAATGCAGCAACTCAACCCCAGTGAGTAAACTAGAGGGCTGCTCCAACATGTCAAAGCAAGATCACAAAACTTATTTGATCACAGCTAAGATGAAGACATGACGTCCCACTTGGTTGGAGAGTGATGTCTTCTCCTTGGCTTTGTTTTTAACAGAAAAATGTGCTGTTGCCTCTGTAGGCCTCTGTGTGTGGCAGCAGGCTCTGGGAGATGTCATTTTGTGTTGCATATGGCAAGTATCATCTGGAATGATGGTAAGACAGGGGATCTGAACATTGTTGACTGCTTCATTTGTATGACAAGTGGTTGTGTACCAGTGCCTACAGCTGGTCAATAATCAGGCCCTGTTTATGTTAGTTCTAAGTACTGTTTCCTGAGTTGACACTTAGAATGGGAAGGGTGGTTATCAGGCTGTGCACTTCACAGCAGATATCTGCAGGTCCTGATCGAAATAACGACCTCACAACTGCATTAAATATAATGAGCACATGTTTCTGCAAAGTGAAAACAGACGTCTGTTTACACTTCATGTCCACTGAGTTTGTAGTAAAATCTACATCCCATCTGTTTCACTAAACACAATTTGAATTAACACCTGTCATGTTTTTCACATAGCTCCACTGTCTTAGATACAGGAGATTATATCTTCACCCTGCTAGCGGCTGAAAAGGGACAATACAGTCCATAAAGGCAACTTATTGATAACTGTCTGCCTTGCTAAATCTATGTACCTCTGTTGCACCATGCTATCACTTAAGCAGAGCTGACATAGCATGCATTAAATTGACTATGATCAGTATCAGCACTGTAGAATAAGTTGTGTTTAGTTATTTTCTTCAGTTGTCAAGAAGGGGTTGATTTAGTTACATAGTCTATCAGCTAAAAGAAACACTAAGATGAATGAAGTTGATTCATGTAATTATCTAGATTCTCTCTGTCTCTCTCCACCCACACAAAAAATTCAAAGGACTTACTTCTCAAGTACCATGCTTACTAACTGTCCAAGATACATTACTTTAAAGGCCAATTCTCTCCTGTGTGCATACCTGAAAAGTCAACATCACCTCTGAGCAATAGTGTTAGCGTGACCTCACCTAAGCTAGATTTAGAACTTTTTTGCAGGTTTGCTCGTGCCACTGCATGATGCAAAGACTAAGATGCTTTGTGAAAGTTGAGGCCACGATGGAGCTGTGGAAAAAATGCTCATGTTCAGTTCACTCTCTCTTGCTTGGATGCTCTGTGTGCACAGGCAAACAAAGGCAAAAACTCAGTAGTCAGATGCCCAGTAACGTAAAACTTAGAAGTCTGCAAATGAGGGATAAGGATACAATTGGGAAAGGAGGATTAAACCAGTATTAAATCAAATCTAAACACAACAGTATGGGATAAAAGCCAAGTTAAGCTTACAAATCTACACCTCACTAAGATCTAACCATTGCAGGTACAGGAATAGTCAATTCAACTTTTTAAATCTGCCAAAGAAATCTGATAATCCAATTTATAATCCTGCTGAAATTTATTCCACTTCAGTGGGGCAAAAAATCTAAAGGACTTTTTTCACCAAGCTGTGCTCGTCAGTGATATAGATCTCTGTGTAAGCCATTATATTAGTTGATTTTAAAGAGAGATATTTCTACAAAAGAACCCTGCTTATAGCAAACCTTTAAATGAAAAGTTTATGACCAGGTATCATACATGATGTGCCCCAAATCTGTGAAGAACGCACAGTGTAAATATCCAGGGTTGTCCCTACTAACTGTACAATGCACTGAGTTGGGATGGCAAAAATATGCTCAACCCTTTTAGCATGCTACATTCAGCTGATCTGAAGCCAGGACTCTTGTGTATTGTGGATCGTTTTAGTCCACTCTAAGGTTTCGCAGAGATGCAGGAGGCTTTTTCATGTGCTATTTGACTAACAAACATTGTGGTAATTCCATGGAATAGATGTTGGGAAAGGAAATGATTTGTAAATCATTTTAATTTACTGTCTACCGGCCCTTCTGAGCTGCACTGGACGGATTTGAAGCACACAGAGCTTTTGCTGTAGACCCTCAAGGTCACGGTGTTGATGCACCCTCAACCCACAAAATTAAGACGGTGATAAGTGAGGACCATTGAGACATTTAAGAAAGTGTAGATTAAAGCACTGGCCTGGAGATGGAAGAGGAGAGGATGAGGGTGAAGAGCAGGTGAGGAGGTAGTGGGACTCTCTTTATGGGGATTTCATCAGGATGACTGTCAGGAGAATAGAGGCCTAGCTGATCTGTTCCAGATAAATTAGAACTTCGTGAAGGTTTTTCTGACAGTGAACTCAGGAGGAAAAGTCACATAAGACAGTCCACATAAGATATATTGAGTCTGCATTGACAACCTGTAAGTCACTGATACTGTAGCAGAGAAATTCTCTTTTCTATATCTGCTTTTCCTGTATCTGTGCAGTTGTAAAGCTGTAACCCACATGGTGAACATCCTAACAGGCATCTGTGAGAGATCATGTCTCAGTGAGGAGACATTGGAATAGAGGTGGTGAACTGTTTTGGCTTCAGGTGCTGCTTCATAATGCATTTAATTGGGTTTTCAGCCCTGTGACATTCAGGCCCGACTCTCTTTCTGAATGAACCTATTATTTACCTCTTAGAAAAGCTCAGCTGCTTTAGTTTTAAGTTGCAAAAAAATCTATAGACTCTTGGGCCAAATCTTGTTCCTCCAAACTGTAATTCTATCACTACTTCTCTCTTCTCTTGGTTTATAAAAAACATGGTTGACAACCACTAAGCTAGACATGCAGCTGTTAGTCTCTGCAAACCACAAGTCAGAAAGATCAGCTGTCACTGAAAAACATTTTACCATTTTGTTACAGGGTGAGCTGTGACTGGCTAGCTTTACTGAAATGCAAAACAGGAGAAAAAATGGGACATGATTCTATTTTCTTGTGGCAAGCAGGTGAAAACCTTGTCTATTGTACACTGATCACGCAGCTAACGGAGCTTGTTAGTAGCACAACAGCAGCCCCAGTCCCCTGTCAGTGTACACACTGGATCCTTTCAGCCGTAATACTCCTGTTCACCCAGAAGTGCTCTCACAGCAGTCACAGGTCAATGTCAAATCAATGTAATTATCAGCATAAGAAAGAAGGAAATACACTTGAAAAGATTCTTCAGGTTGCAGTCTGTATGTAAAGTGAAACACAGGCTCTTATTTGGCTGGTGTAGCTGTATTAATTGCATTAATTAATACAGGAGGGGGAGTCAGTTTTGTAACTTTGACTTGTGTAAATATGTGTTTGAGTTGCAAATTCAAAGAGGGGGAGCCAATGTATGAAGTAACCTGGTTTAATCTTTCCTTAAATAAAAGTGGTGCTTAATGGCACATAGTTGACTTGCGTTCTTGATTTTTTTTATAGTTTGTTGAATCTTGGTCCACAGTTGACACACAATCACAAAAAGTAACTGACAATTACAGGAGCAGCTTGCACTTTTGTTGAACGTTCCCCAAGCACAATGATGTTTCAGCCATGCGTGACAAATGGCAGCACTCTCTAAATGGTAAAGTAGGACAACATCTGGAGTATACAAAGCAATCCCGGATGTCAGGTCTTGTAGGCCTGTTCCTCTCACGTTTCTTCCCTTCATCCCCCAAGCCATGGACGCTGCCCAGAAATGATTCGCCCCTAATTGCCTGTCACACTGATATAAAGCTGTACTTGTGTTTTTTTTGTGTTTTTTTTAACAGTGCACAAATTCTTAGGGTCAATGGACATAGTGGAGCACTGGAGTGGGTTGAATGAAAATGTTCTAAAAATGTTCTAATAGGGCGTCAAGCATGTCCCTGAGCATGTGCAGTGACGTGTTTGCCCATGCAGAATCTGTACATTCCTTTTTTTGTAGGACACAACACACCAAAGCCACCATGACGGGGGAGGAGGGGGTGTGTTTGTCACAATACCTCTGCAGGTTTATGTCTGCTTGGCCAAAGTCAGTGTTTGTTCCTCTGTTTCTGGAAGAAATGCAGAATAAATGTATTCTCCTGTATTTATTTCACTGACTTGAAAGCTGCAGCAGCAAGTAGTAACTCGTGCCCAAGTAGCACAATAGAAATCTTCAAGTGTTTCTCTACCTGACCCCCTTTGGTGTTAGGATGCTCACAAACTACAAATGTAATCTTACAAATCAAAGTTACCGCTGGAGCAGCTGAGGAAACCATAAATTGCACTGTGCATGAAGTCTATTTATTATCATATCATATCAGATTCCCAATTTCCCTCTCAGTTAGCTGTAGGCAGAAGTCCATCTTTGCACTGCTGGGGAATCATGGGAATGATCATTTTGACAGTACTTGTTAGCTTGTTGTGTATTACTGTCTGCAGTACGAGCAATGAATTGCTGATTAGATTGGGAATGCTGTTTGTATGAGTCTGTGTGTGCTCACTTTCACAAGGGCATTAGGCATGTTTGTGTCCATACAGGGACTCATTTGTACAATGCCGGTGCAAAAACTAAATATACATATTTTCTGCTTGCTTCTGTCCCTCCAAAACAAAAAATACACCCCAGACATAATCTGCAGCCAATTTTGTGGTAGATCATGAATTAAAGATCCCACGTGGGCCACCGGCTGCCACTTGTAATGCTGCTGACAGGTCTCTTGTCCAAGGCAAGTCTCAGTGCTGGAATTTGATGTATAAGTTTCAATTTGGCTCAATTTAACCTTAGGCCAATCACAGTGTACAAAATGTTCCCTGGCTCTCAGAATAGTTTAGCCAAGAAAATGCTCTGCCATAATCTCTCCATCATCTCCATTTCTCCTCCATCCATCCATCCTTTGTCAATGTTTGTTTCCATTAGTAGTTTATGTACCTGTATTAGACCTGTGTTTGTCACCTTTGCTCCCTGTTAAACTCAGGGTGGTTTGAGAGACAAAGACTGAGATGAGGTTCTGTGGGTGTGTGTGCATCCACATCACACATGGAGGAATCTGGGGACGAATCTTCACTGTGTCTGTTGCAGTGTTATTACAGTTGGCAGCACTGTGTCCACATGAAATTCGAGGCCATGTAACAGTCTGATGGGATTTTTGCTTTTTTGGCATCTAATTGAACATAGACAGGAGCACAGGACACATTTTAATCCTGAAAACCTTCACCTTTATTTATCATAATCTTATAAACATGTAGAAACACTACTGCTATTTCATTTTGTTCTTTACTAAACATGTGCCATATTAGTTTTTTAGTACAAATGGACTTAAGTGATGAGAAGTGGAGGAGGATGAAGGATTTAAAAACAGAACATGAGTGGATGAATAAATTCTCAAACAGGTCAACACTGTCTTTGTGAAGTCATTTTTTAAAAATTGCTCTTTGCTCTCTGTTTCTATTCATCCAGCCCTCTTTGGAAACTCTTTATTTCAAGCATTGGAGTTGCAGGATTTGATTAAAAAAGAAAAGATACAAACTGAAGGCTGTTGGTGCACAGGTTCATCTGAGAGTGAGGGTAGGAGGCTGGTTAGAGTTGGCACACTTGTGAGATATTAATTTTGATTCCACATGCATTTTACAGAGTTTCAAACATTTGTCATATTGAATTATTTATTGATTTCAGAATATTTATTTTGAAATATGCCATGCATTCATTAACCTACAGAAAAAAACTCCCAGTTTTGTACGCTTTGAAACTTCTCCTCAGTAGAAAGGTAATGTTTGCGTGTTTGTGTGCATGAGAGAGAGAGCAGGCAGTCTTGAAGTGTGCCACAGTCAGAGGTTTCTTTGCCAATAAGTGTCAAATAATATACACTACAAATATATGAATCCTCTACACTTAACTGTAACTGGTGCATTCAAGTAACACAGTTAAAATGGTGGTAAAATGTGATGTTCAGCATTGATTTAAAAGAAGAAAGTCTGACATTTTTGTCTGAATAATCAAAAAATGCTTCACACACAAAGCTTTAAGCTGTTGCCTAGCTGCCTTATGGTAAATTGGCCCATGGTTATGTGTCTGTGGGACTTTAAGTTATTTTGCTTGGAGTCATTTTTTGCTCTTTGAGGGACTGAAGCTAAAATTACCATCTGCCAAGCACCAAATGTAGTTAAAATTAGTTGATGTTGGATAAATAAGTAAAAATCAAATGTCACACTGGCTGGTTCCTCTGGCGATAATAACATACACTGCAACACTTCACTTTTCATGATGAATGACATCTGTTGTTTTCAATATATTTGAAATATATTCCAATATACACAGAGGCACTGGAAATAGCTCAGGTGACATGTCAGTTTAAGCGAGGACGGTTTGGATTCTGCTGTGGTCTCTGTTCATGTAAGGCTGTGTTGTCCATCTACATTCAGAGACTAAACCTCTTGAAACTGGCAGCTATGTTTTTCTTTTTACTGCTATCCATGTTTCTGCATTGTGAACGGGCCACACATGACCAGCGTCAGTTAAAGTGACACAGACAGCATTGTTGGTCACATTTCTATCCATTCAGTTAGCATCACTGTGGCCACTCACATATACATTCTTTCATACATACATTCTTCGCCTTTTGCTCCACTTTCCATCTTTTTTTTATATGATTTTATCAGGGCTCATTGTGCTTGATTTAGCCTTTCATTCTCATGCATTGGCTCACACGCTGAGACTGTGACTAACACACTCGCACATCCTGTGAGCTTATTGCAGCGTATGGATGGATGGATAGCATGTGGCGGTGCAGTAAGTCTGCCTTCAGAGATTGTACAGGATAGCCTCTGGGAATGCCGCAGCTTCGTGTCTTTGCCCTTGCTCTGTTCATAAGATCATAGCTACAGCACATAGACAACTACACTATGGATTATTTAGCATTTCAGGTCTAAATGTTTTATATATGAATATATTCTCATTTTCAAGCAAACAAGTGCACTTGATCTCTTTGGTTCTGTTTGGCTGTAGTGCTAAATAAGCAGATACGCTCAGCTTTCCAAACCTTAATGTGATGTCTTCCCTTTTGTAATTACTCCCACATACAGAGTACCAAGCCACATTAACCTTTTGGCAGGCAGCACCTGTGGACCAGTTTTAAAAGCCTTGCTCCTGTGATGCCGTCAAAATGGTTGCCAGCTTTATTATCCCTGTCTCAACTGCAGCCATTTCAAATCCAGTCTGCCCTTTAGGTCTGATTCATTCTTGGTCATAGCAGTCACTGTTTGACAATGAATGGTCACTGCTACTTTTTCTTCAAAGCTAAATCCTAGTATGTGCTCTATCTTCAATGAAGAGTATCATGTTTGAGGTACCAAACTGCAGCACATGAGTTTTGTGTTTGTGTCTTCTTACCCATCTGTAATTGTCATATGCAAAATATGCCAGGATCAATTCCTCTCCCATCCAGAGAAAAACATCTCTGCTCTGGAACAGTATGGTGATGGGTAATGGCTCTTCACTTTAATTTATTTTTTCAGTCTCCAGCTGCGGTTCAAAACTCTTTTTGACTTGTTAATTATTTCTGTGCAGTTTTATTATACTTCAGAAATGGAATAATTGATGAAATGTAATTTTTTGGCAGCCAAAAATAATAATTTTGATGTGAGAATTTTAAGAAGGGGAAAGCAAAACAAGTTAGTTCAAGAAACAGAAAATGTTGGTGAATGAACTGTAGAAAGCTATAAGGAAAAACAGGAGCTCAGCAGTTTTTATATCAAAAACATGAATATCAGGGAAAGTGATTAAACATCCCTCAGCCTTGAAGAGTAATTGTGTTTTTTATTTGTTGCCTTCAGCACATGTTTTTTTTTGTTAGACCCCTGTGACCCATCAGCCTTTGTTTAATTGTTTAATTGTGTGCAGCCTGTTTGATTGTCTGACTGCTCATGCTGCTTATCCCAGTGGAATAACAGTGTTGCCATACACCAGATCTCAGCAAGTCACATCACAGCTAACAGGAGTGATGATAACCACCTGAGTTTTATTCTCTGTATTCTCATCATTTAGGTAAACATCAACCAGTACATTCATTACTTACCATTTGGAGAAATTACATCTGTTTTTACTTCGCTGAGGGTCAGTCCATGTGATAATCAGTCTTGGGAACACTTGCTGGGGTTCTGACCTCCATGACCTCCTGCTTCATAGCAGCATTGGATTTATAGGATTTTTGTAACAATGTCATGAAGTCCCTCCATTCATCAGTTATTTAATTCGGCAGATTACCTAAAAACAACTATTCCACAGATTATTTTAGCTATAAAACTTGTTCACAGTAGTTTCCATAATAATAGCTGTATTATCGTCTTGTAAAAGTTCATTCAGTATGACTGAGTCATACTGAGCTTAAAATGAAAGAAATGAAAGTGTTGCGTGGAAGCAAAAACACTACTAGTCAAATTTGGAATAACTGCTAAGATAATTACTCACACAGAGCTATTGCTTATAATTAAAGCTGGAAATGTCTTTGGTCACAAATGGATGGTTAGGGAGAGATGCACTGTTATGACCATGTAGACTGGCTGTGTTTGGGGGGGGGGGCTGAGAGGTTTCTTTCTAGTGACTCACAGAGTGCCTCCAGGAGTGGATGATGGAGGAGGCGAATGTGATCATCACCACTCTCAAGATGACAACATTGTGCTCCTAAAAAGTCCAAATCTGTTCCCTCTGTGTGAGCTTGAACTCTATTCTTTTTGTTTACACCTACCATAACTAATTTCATTTCTCTCTCTCTCTTTTCTTCTCCATGTGTGGTCAACCTGTGGTTACTGATGCTGCCCTCATCATATAGGTAAGTCATTTTCAGCCCACTGCCCTCATGTTTGAAATGTCTTCATAAGGTGAAGTTATATAATACACACACACACACACACCACACACACTGTGTAGTAGTTTAACCTTGACAGATAATGACCTAAAGTATGTAGGTTGCAGAAAAGCTGGGATGAATTACAGAGAGCCGTGCCTGTGTAATCAGTGAAGGCAGTGAAAGGCTTGTTGTTGCTGGAACATGTCTAATGAGGGGAGGTGCGCTTGATGGGGAGGCTGTGACTAAGAAAAGCTCGGAGAGGTGCGGGGTCAAGTCATAGCTCTCGTACTGCGTCTTCATAAACCATAGGTCTCATTTCATATTCATCATCAGACGCAGGAGAGACGGGGAAGATAATTCTCAACAATCCACTCTTTGTAGAAATAATTTTTTTCTAAGTATGTCATGCTCTCTGTGTGAGCTCCGGCTGTCCATCATTCACAGAAGGCTCCTAATAAATTAACACATTTACTCTCAGAATATCATTTTTGCACAGTTAGGTTCTATAATCCACCAAATTTGGTCCACATTAAGCAAGTCATGGATTAAATATGTTGTCTTATTATAGATAAAAGAAGACATAGAAATGCATCGAGACTGGAGAGAGGAGGATCAGATAGACATTGAAGTGACTTCAGTTATCCAATATCTCCTTTTACTTTTTTGCTTAATGAAGGGTGAAAGGATGTGACGGGCGATGAGCTCTCTGTTCCATAAAAAGCCGTCTTTATAGTTGAAAGATGTGCTGGTCGTCCAATTCCCCCTCTCCTTTGTCTCGGCTTTCACGAAGTCATTTGCTACGTTGCACAGGTCACTCCAGCTGAGGTTCATCATATTTATTGGATTGTTAGGCCCCAAAAGAAAAGCACTCGCTGTTTGACAAGGGGAGCTGGTACTCAAATTTTAATGAGCCTCTGGAGAGGATGAGGAGGCGGTCTTGTTTACCGACAGGCACTGAGCTTTGTGGGCAGGTACAAAATATTAATGGTACAATGTGGGTGTGGGCAGTACCAACACCCACATTCCTCATCTCCTCTTTCAGCTCTAGTCAATGAGCGCGTTCTTTATTTTACAGTACTCGCAAATCTAAAAGGATAATAGAGATTGTGCCCTTAAACCTCTGGCCATATGGAGGCAAGGATGTAATACAGTGCTTTTATTTTATTACTATATTATCTGTTTCAAACAGAATAGAAAGTCTGCTGACCTTTAGTATTTTCATTGATTTTATTTTTACCCCCAGAGAACAGGGAGATAGAGAGTGGTGGATACATATGAAGAGAAAAAAGAGGAGATTGAATGTCTCTAGGTTGCAAGATATCTACTAATCTTAGAGACCTTCTTTTTCACATTTTTTCTGCTCTGTAAATCATTGCAGTGTAGATTTCTGCAAGTTGGCTGTCCACAGTGAAATGACAAAAGAAAAGAGAAACTCTTAAATCTCCCTCTAAGTGCCAACTGCTAACTCTTAACAGTGATCAGTGCTTCTGTGGCAGCTGCTCTGAGGTGCTCAATGAACTCACTGTTTATGCAAATTTGAAGTCGTCAGAAAGCATAAACCTAACCTGAGAGATATCAGTGGAAACACTTGAATTACATGAACTCCAAAAATAAGGCCTAAGTCAAAGATCAGCTCATAACAGTTCATATGTTAATAATCACTGAAGGCAGTTGCATATTATACCATGCCAGTAACTGACACTTTGACCAGTGTGTCAGCTCTTTACTTCTGACCTTAGTGCCGCCTGTCAGTGTTTGTTAGTCATTAATTCAACTCTATGGGTCTACTCTTGAAAGTTGTCATTTGGAGGATTTGTATGAGATTGTGTTATCCTTAAAGGAGATTGAAATGTTTTGTCCACTGTGGGCAAACTGATTTGTCTGACTAATAATTATTTTTGCGCAGTGGTGTGGCTTTTTTGTGTGACATGGTCTCACGCAAGTCTGAGGCTCCTAAAGTATCTGATGGGTGTTTCTGGAAATGAAATTGAACAAAAGCAACAAAAAGGTATCCACATGGACAGCTAAATGCTGTCTTCCCATTTTCAACATCTGCAATCACTATGAACAACCACTGAGGCATTCAGGTAATAGTTTCCAGTTAACGGGGAAACCAGCGGAAGCATGACTGTTACTTCACCCCACCATCATTACTGCCTTCTACTGCAGCTGATATTCTGTCCGTCACATTTGACAGATTTACTGCATCTTGTTATAAATGTCAAGCAGGATTTTTAATGGCCAGTGCTAATTTGCTAGCTGTCTCTTCATCTAGATGCATTGTGCTGTGATTCTACCGTTCTAGTAGGCAGGTTTTGGATAAGGATAAGGTGGCACAGACTTGGAGCAAGGCAGCTGGCTTTCAATTCTCTATGCAGGAAAAACCCTGCTACCCTTCTGTTCTACAGTGTGATGTAGGATTTCATAAAGTCAACATATCTCGCTATTGTATGTTAAATAATGCCCTTTGTCTATGAATCAAACAAGTCATCCATGTAGTTTCAACATTAAAATGACTGGTGGTGCCAGTAAGGACAGTAAGAACCTCCTTTACTCTCACCAACACAGTTCACAGTAAGAACTTTGTCAGAAAGAAACAAAATAAATAAACAAAATAAAGACTGATGAATACCATGAGCCATTAGCCCAGAGAATACTGAATGTTTTCCTTTTCCCTCCAGACACTCGTAATCAAGTGGCAACATCTGGGTAGTTGTCTTTGCAAACATGTTCATTTGCAGGATATGAATCAGGTTTTCATTCCAGCAAGTGCTCCTTATGATGCCAATCACGTAATTGCAGAGATGGGAGAGATACAGTGTTGTTTGTGGGACAGTATTCATCTGTGTGGACAGCATGAACATAATGTTCTGTTTGAGATTAAGGTTTGAATCCAAACTCTTTCAGTGAAGTTCTCCGCTGCGCTTACTCTCACAGTGCATTCTTGAGGAAGTCTGCTGACTTGATAAGCTGACATGATATTTCAATATTGATACTAATTAAATTTGCAATAACCAATATGATATCTGACAATAAGAGTTTTACATCGACAGTTCTTTTAAAAAAAATGTTTGAGCACATGCTGAAGAGAGAATAAGCAGTGAAAACACCAGTTTTGAGAAAGTTTTTGTAGGACATTTTAATTTGAAATACATGCCATGATCTTCTGATTATTACATATATAAAACATCAGAGTTTTTATTCTTAATAAAGAAAGTTTTAATCATTAGATCATTAGCACATGTTTTGGGAACACAACATCAACACAAACACTGAAAACATCCAGTAGCAGTTCCTTGTGTATACTTTAGTGTTTTTATGGACAAGGATTCACAGATATTAATTCATTAGCAGTGATGGTTGTTAATAAACTGGTAATCAGCCTATTTCTAGATTTTAAATTGACCATATCAGTCATGTGTTTGTAATAACCCTCTGCCTGGGGGGCTAATCAAATCAGAGGGCTATGGTGACCTGTCTATCTCCTCTCCTTGCACTCTGCCCAGTGCATCCTGGGATACGGCACATGTGACTATGTTCACAAATCAACTATTTACTAAACCAGACTTCCAGCCTGCTTAATCAGAAGTGTCAAAAAAAGGCAAGGCAAGGAAATTGAAAGGTGTGAGCCAGGTGAAGACTTAACAATTTGCCAAGATGAAAATCCTCTCTGAGAAGAAACCATGCTGATAACCCAGGAGTCTTACAGATCCCACGGCACTGTAGGGTGGCATGGTGTGAAATTACTGCACCATCTAATGAAGTATGGCACTGTACTGCTCAGCAAGTTTATTATATATTAAAGCATTTCATATAATTTGTTCATTCCTCCCATCAAATATAGCATTTAGTTTGTACAGCATGTACACTTAATTAAGCAGGATTTGCACAGTAACAAGAAGCTGCTTATACTTTAATCATGCACTGTGTAAAAATACTGCACTTACTCTGTTGTACTTAAGTACAGTTTTGAGGTGTTTTACTTGAATATTTCCATATAGATGTTTACATGATTATTCCACCCAGTATCCTTGAAATTACATTTATTTACAACTAATTTGCAGCAAACAGCCAAAACATTTTGTGGGCCATGTAACACAACCGGATTACATTTTCTGTTAATGTAATAAGGATATATTTTTAATTTACATATTTGAAAATTTTGTAAATTTTCTCACAAGCAACATATTTGTTTTCATATTGTTTTTATATTCAGAATTATACTACAGTATTATTCAACTTTTATGGTTGTGTTTGGGCAATCACAGCGCTTGGTTAAGGCTGAAAGACTGTGGTCTGATTTAACACCAAAGAAATGAACAGTGACTTCAGACACTGCCTGTGAACATAATACAGCCAGCGATTACTTGGCCACCACACCGTCATTGGGAAAGCAGTTTAGTAGTATATGAACGTAATTTCTAGGCGACAGGGTTGGATCAGTTTATGTGCTCTTCTACATTATATAGTTCTATAAGTAGTTAATAATAATCATAATTTAATTCAGAATCAATATTGTTATATTAAGAATTGATCCAGTGACTACATGTAATATGAAAGAGGTGCCTTGTAGTGATGAACCACCTGAGATTTATCACCCGTCTCTGTAGTTCACCTCGGCTCGATGGAAGCCTTTCAGCTCATTGTTTTGGTTTTATTACAACTTTACTGTTTGGACAGACATGTTTCTCAAAACAGACAGTGAATGTTGGACTTACATTCATGAGGTGGCCAGAAATACGATTCCAAATAAATGCTAATAATACTGACAACTTCATAAGGTGATAATGAATAAATGTTTTGGCTTGTTCCACTGTCACCAAAGAGCCAATAAATTAATTAATAGATTTTAAAAAACAGCTTTAAGTACATTTTTGCTGCCAGCACTGCTGTACTTTTACTTATTGCTGCATTAATTGAATTTCTTGCTCACTTGGGGGCTGAAGTGCTAGAAAGGGGGTTGATGCACAGCAAGTGGAATTTGGAGCCTGTGAAACCCAAATAATGAGCTAAAAGACATTTTAAAAGCTCTGTAGAGCTCAGAGTTGACAAACTGAATACTTTCATACTGGAGGATGCTAGATTGTAGATTGAGAAGGCAATAGTTTAAAATGTAAGTGGCCCTCAAAGCCATTAAATTTCTCCTGTTGGTGAAAAACTAGCTTGAGAAATCAGTTTGTTTAGCTTGAGCTTGCTATTGTGCAGCGTGGCTTTTGCAGGAGGAGATGAGATGTATAATGTGGAAATCCACCAGAGGATAATCCTGTATCAGCGTCGGCAGCCATCTATGGATTCTGTACTCTGTAGACAGTGGCACGATTTGATGCACCCCTTCGCACACTCGACAGTTCACTCACATTTTCATTTGCACACATACGTGCACCCATCAATCTAATAGAATTTACACAGCTGAGAGCTGTGTGAGTCGATGCCTAACACGTGCTGCGTGAACAATGTCTAGGAAATTGGCAAGATTCTCACTTCGGCTCTCATACACTGCTGGAACAAAAGGAAGCCTTACACTGTGGTACTGTCTGTCATCACACGCCGTTCAGGATGTAGGATGCTCATTGTACACCTCCTCATTTAACTATGTAGGCTTAATTATGGTGATACAGTCAATGCCTTGCAATTACGGATGGGACTAGGTGTACTCTTATTGGAAAGTGGTTCCTCTTTTTATTTGATCACAGACTGGGTAATCTAGAACATTAGACTGTAATTGAATCAGTCGTGAATGCACAAGGCCTGTATAACTTTATTATATCTTATGGAGCCTCATCTCCACTCACCGGGCTTCTCTATTTGTTACCATTTACCAGCAATTGTTATCTGATAATGAAGACTACTCATGCAATACGATACCCAGCAGCAAACATTCAGCGATAGAGTACCTGCACAATAATGGCAACTTAAGTGCACTTGTAATAAGCTGGAGGTACACTGTCTGTACATAACAGAATAAAAACAAAATATAGCTATTTAAAAATCTTCTGCCAATGGTACATCTGATTGTAGGAGATATTTCTGTTTTTTTCATTTACCTGGTAATTGTTTTCCAGAAAGGCCATTTAGGTTATGATTAGTTTGTGTGTAAGCATGATGTGGCAGGCTTTTACAAACTGGCTTACTTTGTAGCAGCAAAGTGTTCATCACACTAAACAATTTTAACCTGACTAGACCATCAGCAGGGGATGTGTGGGGGCTGGTGAAGTGGAGCAGGGGATGGGGGTCTGGATCTGACAGCAAGATTTTATTTTATTTTATTTTTTTCAAACTTCAGACATATTTGATTTTGGCTTTGCAAGGTACATTTGAATTTGGTTATGAACTTTACACTCTTCACTGCAACAATATACATTTTACATAGTCAGGATTAATGTTACAGTCATGCTGTGGTAAAACCTAATTGCATACATTTACTCCAGTGTTGTGCTAAAGTCATTTTGAAATTAATTTAAATTTTGAGCCACTTTGTGTTTGAGTGTTTGCATTTTATTCCTCTCTATCTATTTCACAACAACACTGTACCTTTTACTTCACTCTGTTTATTTAATAGTGACAGTTACATGATGCTTTGTTACAAAGTAAACTACACAACAGTATATCATGCTGTTAATAACCTCCAATATATACATTACTGCATCAGGACTTCAGTCCAATAATATGATATATACTCACTGACAAAGGTCATTGTTAATACTTTTGTACGTCTACTTACAGTGAGTAACAATCTGAATACAACTTAAACTTGTAATGCATTATTTTACATGGTGATACTGCAACTTTTCCTAAATGATATTTTCTGACATCACAGGAGGCATATAATTCAGTTTAGTAATTAACACATAATGAATCACAGATATGTATAAAAAGCCAGAATCTGAAATGTGCTGTTGATCAGTAAAAGTCAAAGGTGTTGATCACAGATGAGTCTCAGCCAAAAATAGTACTTTACCCCAAGGTTGTTCCAGATGAGCTGTTTGTATTTGTCTAAAGAAAGAAGAGCATGATTGAAAAGTTAACACATTTGTCTACTTAACATATAATAAATAAGGCTTTGAAGTTCTGGCAATTGATGATGAAAAACTTCACTCGTGAATAATTCATTAGTGCGATCAAGATTGTTTCTTTGCTCTTTGTGCAAACTGATATGAAATAACAAACTGAGCAAAACAAAAACTGAACAGTGAATCTTCATCATCCTGTTCAACCTCCTCTTCAGGTAAGACATCATGAAATCTCTGTTAAGTTAGATTTTAAAAGAATATTTAATGACACATATCTATTTATAAAGCAAAATGTAAAACCTTTTCTTCCCCCAGTCTCTCTGCTGTATCAGCACCAACATAGTTCACAGATTTTAATGCAGATGGCAAAATATTCCATCAAAGCTAAAACTTTGGTCTGGTCTTCAAAGAAAACAAGACTGTAAATTTGCCTTGTAAATATAACATGGAAGTCGGTGTCCTGTTTATGCCACAAAACAAGTCCTCTGGATAGTCTGTGCATTTTACTCCCCAGCCTATAAAGAAGTCGCTGACACAGTGAGAGATGAGGTTATGAGGCAGAATCACATCAGCAGGGGAACATGTTTTCGGTTCAGGTGGGTGAAATAGAGGATGATGCAACCACTCAAACAACTCTCCAATATTCTTCCCACACACTGCTTCTCAAAAATAAAAAAAAAGGTGTTTTTACTTGTTGGAAAATGAATCTCTACCCAGTTTATTGTCTGAGCTGCTGAAAGAAAAAAGTAAAATCTAGGGATGTTTGAAGGACTGTGAATGTATAAAGATAAAGAAGTACACACATCTTCACAGTTAATTTGGTAATAATTCTACAAAAGTCTACAAAAGGGATGTCAAGTATCTCCTTGTACACAATACGAAGATGTTAGAGTGTAAGAAGGAATAATCGAGCACCAAATAAAACACACTGCATAAAGAAAGTACAGCCTTGTGCACTTATCATGTGGAGAGAAAGTGATGACTTTTTATCTCTTCAAACCTCAAAGACGTTTATTTAGATCCAGGTCATGTAATCATAGACGGAGGTGGATCTGCTCTGAAAAAATCATAGTATCTATTAATGGAGGTATAGAGTGGCACTCCCACTCAATAATAATAATAACAGTAATTTGGCTTTGTGGTATGTGTTCCTGATAGCTCGTGCAGAACAGCAGGATGTATCTAAAGGTGAAGTGTGAGTGTCGAGGTCTTGTTTATTTTCCTTGACAGCTTAATTCTGTCTGTGACAACTAGAATCCTGTATGATGTGACAACATTAAAAGACAGCATGCTGTCAGTGTTCCTACACACAGTCTCTACCAGGATATTGGATTCATAGATTACCCTGAATTGTTGCATTTACAGAGCAGGTGTAAGGTCTGCATGTGCTATAAAGATTACTACAGTCTCATTTTGAAAGTTAATGAGTAACAACATTTTGTTTTAGCTAGATGTTGCTTCCCTCACGTTTTATAGACGTCATACATGTGGTAGATAGGCAGTTGGTTTGCCCCAAACACGTCACAGTTCACAGGTCAACATTCAAACTACTGGTAGTAGTTTGAACCTGTTACCTTGTAGTTCAGTGGATTGGAGTACAAGTCATTATCACAGATTTTACACATTATGCTCAATTTTCTCTGGGAAACAGACAAAACTGAAGTTGCAAAAATACTATGTAGAACTTGATAGTATAATAATGTGACTGATTATACAGTTTAATTGGATTCAGTGTTAAGTTACTCTTTAAGACCTTGTTTTGTTCTGAGTTTGTCCTACGGCCCTTAAAGTTATTAACCGGCAAATTTAAAAACTGTAAATCCTTCCTCTAACGACTTTGAGCAATAATAAGTGTGGTGTTTCATTTGTCTACTGGGTGATGCTTTTGCTTTTTCTAATTTAATTTTTTCTCCTAATCAAAAAAATGCATTAATGCATTTAAATGTGTTCACATGCTGCGTTCACTCTGCTGAGATGTGGCACCTGGGAGCTTGCCCTTGCTGTGATATGTGGCTCTGCTAGGCTTCTGTCTCTGTGGAGAGAGGAGATACACCACATACCTCCATCACACAGGGATAATGGTTCCCCTAGTCCCTCAGTGAGCGCCCAGAGTCTATTTCCTTCAAACCAGCTGATTAAATCCACACAACAAGCACAGAGCACAGAGCTGCTACTGGGCAGCGGACATAAAAACCAAGAGATCCACTTGCAGTGTGCACTAAAACAACATCTCAGATATCACCATCATGCTACATATACTGTATTTCAAGGGTCACTTCACTCAGCCTCCAAAATGGCTTCTATTCTTTACTTGTTAAACTGTACGTTTTCTTTATTTGACTGAGCTGACCCTTTAAGAATAAATATGCGTCCTCTTCTTCCTCAGACAGGAAGTGTATTGTCTGTGCCTCCTCCCTCTCAGTTCCTCTCGGTCCTGCCCCGACACTCATCTTGATTAGCTGTCTACCTTGAAACGGCACGTAGTCAGAGGCTGAGATGACCAGAATCCATAAAACCATCAGTGACACTGAGGAGGGAGACTGAAAACACAGCTAATCTGCCATAATAAACAGAATCAAAAATAAGCATTGATGCTTCCATTGTTAATGACCAGCTTCTGAGTGCTGAATGTGGAGCTTTGCTGTACTTTTGTTTTTATTGCTCTCCTCCATCTCTGTTGCAATGACTTAACTGCTCCACGGCCAGGAACATCACCGACAGCAAAATGTCCCCACAGTTATAGCAAAGATGAGTTCATGCTAACAGGGGACACACACACTGACAGGGAAGGACATTGTTGAGTATCCCATTTTTATTATTAAGAAGGAGCACAATATTGGAGCTATATCAACAATAAGCATTTATTCCTCACAATTAATGTTGTTTGCCAGTGTCACTGTGTGTTTTGCAATAAATGGTCAAAACAAGAGTCAATGCAGAGATGCTAATGCTCTGTCAGCAAATACATAATAGTTTGTAGATAATGGAATTCACAGTAGTCTATAATTATCACACAAACAAGAGCAGTTTTGAGATATTCTATAAAATGCTGAAATTATTAAGGTTTTTAAAGAGAGAGAGAGATTAGTGCTCTGAGGAGTGTTGAACTTAGTTTCAGATTTCGCAGATTTTGAAACATCTTCAGCTGCAAGAAGCCGAGCAGGTTCTCTAATAATGATGTGTATTATTTATACATGATGTTTCATTTCATTTTAGGTAAGAGAAAGTCAGTTAAAATGTCACATACACATACACATGCGCAGGGCAAAATATTATAATAATTTTGGGTGGTAAATTCTTAGATAAGAGGAAAATTGAATTGGCCATCAAAGATAAAAATATATCAAAATATATCAAAATAAAATGCTGCAAAACTAAGTACGTCATCTCCACCACAATATCTACCATATGACACTGGAGAAAACGGTCAACCCAGCCCTTCTTCAGAGAGATATAAAGAGGGTTTTACTGAACACAGCAGACAAGGAAGGAGCTTAGTGTCTCATGATTTTTATGGACAGTAGGGAAGGTAAGAGGCTGCTGCCCTTTACACTAAATGCTCACTGCTGAGTGCTGCAAACTTTAAAAAAAGAAAAGAAAAAAAAAGCTGTTCTCTGAGGTGATTTCTGTAAATGAACACATTACTGTGAGTACCAGCAGGACCTCTGTGGTCTCCTCTAACATCCAGATATCAGGCTGCAAACGTAATGTAAGTACTGAAAACATACAAATTAGAGATTACATTACATGCATAGGGGGTGGACCTAATAAAAGCCTTTACAGTATAATGTGATCAAATAACATTAGCCCTACAGGAAATATTACCATTGTGAAGTTTGTTGCGACTGTGTCAGTGAGGTTTTAATCCAGCTCTAGAAAAGTTGGAGGCCATAGGTAGCTGTTACTGGGTTGCATTATATTGCAAAATGTTTGTTATTTTGGTCCCCTAATGGCTTGTTATTCTTTCTAGGAAGAAATGGATGACAGAGTGGGTTAGACACTCCTCCGTACCAGAATAATGTCTAAATTCCAGAGGCACTGCGTTTCAGCCCCAGCTTGCATTGGGCCAAGAGGTGTCAGATCCCCTCTGAATCCTCTATTAGGTCAAATTGGCAATTCTTTTAAAACTGCAATACCTGCAGTAGCAATTTACCTGCAGTTGCAGGACTTTCACAAGAATGTTGTAACTTTGAGATGTAGAACTTTTTTAAACTGATGAAGGCAGCACGTTTTCTCATTGTCAGATTATTTTCCCTGTGGGTTTAGACACTGCTAATGGCTCCTCACAGCTATAGTTAATTATATTTTATTTGTTCAATTTTCTGTTGAAATGGAAACAATATTAGGATGCCTATCATTTCTAGGATATGACTAAAGTTAATTTAGAGATAAATTTATTTGTGTTTATTATTATGAACCATAAATCCTGCCTATGAAGACTCAATTGAGATCTGAGGATGTTACAGATGTTTAAATATGGGCGAGGTTATCTGCCTGTGACCCTGTGAAAGTTTGGCCCTGAAACTTTAAACCTCTAACCTCTCTAGACAAGAGGAGCAAGGGTGCATAATGGAATCTGAACCAGTGTCCATATAGAGAAATGGGGTCCATGTTTGTTCTTTTTTTTCTTTTCATGTAGTGCAACCAACATGGTGGCAAGGCTTTTAAAATGTCACTGGTTCTTGAGAAAGTCAGCAAAGTCTTGTCATGCGAAATAAGAGCTCAGGCGAAGAAGAGACTGCATGTAAGTCACTTTAAGTTCATCAAAACAACATTTGTTCTGTTGACTTATTTATTTCCATTTTCTAGAAAAGCATATGACTTATTGGCCCCTCCATACCATCACTGTGATTCACAGGCACAGAACACTGCACAGTACAGACGCTACTTACGCCACAATTGCTGTGACTAAGAAAATGTGTTTTTGAAAATTATGAAACATTGACTAAAGTCTGCTTTTCGTCTTCTCAAAAGAACGATCAATAGCAAAAAAATTCAAATTAGAAAATTAAAAGCAGCTGGGTCAGGTATATTCAGAGAATGAAGGTTATAATTTTGGTAGCGCGTTGGTGATTTTCTTCCTCCGCGAGCATCGATTTCATCATTAACATGACAGCTTTACAGCAGCTGTCTCTGCCAATGCTTCAGTGGACAGGAGCAATGATATTGAAGCCATTCAGTTGTTGCAGTGCCATTACCTGCAGAGTGTTTACCCTGTAGCCTGTACCCTGGGGGCTTCAGGCTCCTGCTCTCCCCTCCTTTAAATACAACATGAGAACCATTAGGGACCAATGCTTGCACTGTGTCCCCCTTCACCTTTAGTGCTGCTTTTCAATCTCTCTCACTCCATTTAAGGCACCTAAAAATAAAACTCACTGATGGACTTTGTGGGACAGAAGACACTATATATTGTCACAATGTTATACTTCATATGTTCCATGGAGGAGATGCACTTTGCTGTGTTTGACATATTCCACAGACATCTAATGTGTACCCTCTGCTCAAGTGGTATGAAAATGGAGAATGTCCATATGTCTCTCTGATCTGTTTACTCTATATGTGTGTTGGCTTCAAAGTTGTTGATTAACACTTAATTTAAATTTTTTACATTTTTAATTTAATTTCAATTTCTAGTGACATGTGTATACCCTAGTGTGTAGTGTATTATATTAGCTTTTAGCGTCGTGTTTATGCCCAAGTAGCCTATTACTATAGCTCAGAACCACAATGTCCATGGTGTGATTCTTCTTTCCATGTTTCCTGTCTTTGATAATAATAATAATAGCATATATCAATCACTCATGGTTTAGCAGTGGGTTTGCCAGACAAACACAGACTGCAGCTTGATGGAGAGATTTTTTCGTAAAAAAGTAGCAAAACTAAATCACTTCTTTCTCTAGAAAGGTTGCTGTTCAAAATACGACAGGTTATTACACAGGAAGACAAATGACTGCTTAATTAATAAAACGACTGACGTTAATTTGTTGCATAGTACTGCATATTTATGATGTGAATTTGACAAATGTGAAGAAAAACATCATCAAACACCAGCTTATGGTATTAAGGATCATTGTGATGGGAAAGATATTTTCCAACAGTCACTTTTTTTGATATATTACTCCACCTTCAAAAAGAGAACTACAGCCTGCATGCACTGCAGGAATGTACACTGTGGTGCAGTACACAGTGTGTATGATAAGTGATGTGGTCCACTGTCTGTTATCACTGTCTTATATGTGGCACACATGTAGCATGTACAGTACAGATTGTACAGATCAGCCACAACATACAACACAACCACTGACAGATGAAGTGAATAACGTTGATTGGATTGGGATCTGGGGCTTCAGAGGCTGGCTCTACGCCTTGGGCTTTTTGTTGTGTACCTTGAGCCAGTTTTTCTGTGGTTGGGTTGGAGCAAACTGAGGCCCCTGCCACTGGAGAGTGCTGTTGCCATGGGGGGTGTGCTTGGTCTGCAGCAATGTTTAGGTGGGTGTTTTGTGTCAAATAATATTCAGATGAACATCCTGATTTTTATTGCAGTTTGTATAATAATGCCTAAACATTATACACGTGGGGAAGAACAAACAAAGGATGCACAAACAAACAAACACAAAAAATATAAATTGCAGATGAGGTTCCTCGCTAAGACCCTGCTTCAAACTGTCTTGACTTTCCTCTCTGTGTATGTGTCCCACATGCTGGAAAATGCGCTTACTCAGCTGTACATATGTAAATAAAGGCAGCAGCTGCACAAAGACACAAACACTCTTTACTCAGCCTCTTAGTCTCATCTTTTTAAGTTTTTTCCCCCATCCAGAGCTTCCTGAATTCAGGCGTGTTGTAGGTCTTCCAGTAAGACAATAGTACAGATCATAGGGAAAGTTACTTGTACTCTACTGTCAGGAATTGGACACTGGATTTGCAGCACATGTTGTGCATTTCCTTTGAATACACAGGTAAAATGATGGAAATATTTTGCCCTTTTATTTCAAGAAATCTAACAACTTTAGGTCATTTCCACTTGCTCTAATAAGAAAACCTTTTCATTAATGAGAATATTTGCTCGGTAAAGTCTGACCTTTTTATGAATGCCTTTCAAAAGGTCAAGATATTAGATCTAAATCATTTTATGGTAGTCACCCCTGGATTTAAGGTCAAACAGATAAAAATGAAATTACTTAATTGGCTTGTGTTCAGCAAAAACTGGGTTAGTAATATTTTCTATCTGATCCACGAAAATTAAACATTGTTCTTACTATTAAAGCCAAGGTCACGGGACTGATAATGTGTTGCCCTGGTCTGGATATAAGCGTCTAAGTCCTTGTTTCATAAAAAGATAACACGTGCAGTCTGGATCTTCTATATATTACAAATATTGAACGATAAACCCCAATTTAATTTATAGATGGAGGAGGTATTGCTCTACTTTCCTTTAATTCCTGCGATGCCCTTGAACCATGTTTTTAACCCCTGACTGCTGCAAGAGAGTTGCTCAGTTGCTGGAAAATTCTGGCCTCCCTAGCTAAATAAAACCCACATCAGTTTATTTTGATGAGGCTGTTTTTCTTTTGGGGGGGGGGCACTATCCAGTGCAGAAACACCCACTCTCACAGCAGAGCAGTAACATGGAGGCCATATTTTGTATTGATTATCTGTGCCAAAATTGATAGCCGGTGCCACAATCTCCTGAAATTCAATCCACTGGCTCCAGCCATTAACTGAGGCTCCCCTTCCATCTCTGCCTGGTCTGAACAGGAGCTCGCCTCCACACAGGATCTTTGTATAATTCAAAATCTTGCCCATTGGCATTTGGCTCAGCTGTTATTGTGTTATTTACCCTGTTTTTGGGGGTTTTTTTTAGTCACACCCCCCTACCTCATGGCCTAAGATATTCATCTGAAGGCGGAAGTTCGTCTCTTTTGATGTTCTCTAAGCCTTTGTGTGGGCAGGCAGTCTCATTTGAGGGCTGCCAAAACATGAATCAGAATATGGAAATCCAGCATAAAGTGCAGGCTACCGGACCTCTTGTGTCATCAGTGAACCAGTGCAAGTGCTGAGGTTGGGTGGGCTGATTGAAAAAGTAAATGGGGAGATGGAAAAGCTGTAGCAAATATATGGCCCCTTTTAAAACATGTAATGAGATCTATTATTGATGTGGGACAGTTTTCAACAGACGCCATCCTCCACAGGGAGGTCAGAGGTCAGGGTCAGCCACAGTTGGCAGGCAGGCAGGGAGGATGCTAGAGCCTGGGGGTCTTCTATCCTGGTGATGGATAGCTTCACCAAAGTAGTCATGGTAAAGGTATTGAGAACAGAAGTAAAAATAGCATCAGTAGTAGCAACATGTACTTGCAGTTTTTTTTATATATTTCCATTAAAATGTTACTTAAATTTAATTGAATTTCTAGAATCTTGTCAAAATTAAAATGCAAATCTATGTATGTTTCCATCAACCTCCTCCATGTGCTTAGGCATATAATTAATGGTAACTGTGGTACATCATCATACATCACGGCATTTTGTTGCTTCTTCCCACCTACGATGACAGACAGAGATATTGTGTGCTGGTTAATGACGGGCAACTGAGAATGGCAGCTTGACACTCTTGACATGATATAACTTGTCAACGGAAAGGGAAGCAGGTTACCAATGTGAAGATGCTTTTGAAAAATCAGTGACACTTACTATCATGCACGAGCACTTTGTGGTCACTGGTCGCTGTCAGAATTTATCAGACATCCTGGATGTGTATCAGGTGCCTGACACAAACAAATCCCTCAGAGGAGGCAGTCAGTTTATGACCCTCACCAAAGTGCGAGCCATCTGTGAGTTAAGGCTCCCATTTGCCACTTCATACGCAAGAAATATTGCTGTGAAATGCCGAAAGCTCTGCCAAATGACCTTTTTTTTACTCCTGCAAGAAGCAGACTCATCCCAGTTTATGGCAGGAAGTGAGGTGCATCTGACATCTGCTTGAAACTGAAGCCCAACAAGCCTCTGTCTTCTTTTTTCTTTGCGGGAGATATAAGACCCTGCAGACATGAGAGAGGCAAAGCTGAGACAAGATTTGAACTCCCAAGTCAAATTACAAAAGGCAGATGACATTAATATCACACAAGGTTTGGCAGCCTCCTAAGTACATGCGAGGAGGCAGTGGGGGGGCCCACGTAACCCATCAGTCAGCCTTTCCCTCTCTCCCCCATCCCTCGTTCTCTGTCAGCCACGTCAGTTTTTCAGACAAATGCTTGGGGGCCCTTGATGGGTTGCCTCCTTTACATGGAAAGTGGGTGATCAACAGTGTAGTTTTGTTGAGGATAGAAGTGGGATGTTCTTGTTTTGTGGTTTGTTTTGTTTTGTTGACTTTGTTTTTTTTTTTCTCCCCAAACCTCCCATAATCCTTTGCTCCATCTGTTTTCTGTTATTTGAGATGTGCAGATACAACTTGATCCTTGGCTCTCTTTGTTATGTGAATATTTAAATTGTGAGTCCTCTGAGGGTTTTTCTTTTCTACAGTATGAGCATTCAGCTGGCTCCTCAAGGTTAGTCACCTGTTTTTAACTCTAATTTGTGTTTCTAATGGAAAATTAAAAATGAGTGCTTCCCATCATTAACTGATGTTACGAACACAATTAGCATATAAGCATTAGTCTAATGTTTCTTCTTTCAGACAATCCCTGTAGGATTCTTTGATGCAAATCTGTGTGATTGATAGACGGGTGACTGTTTAGACAGCTAATCATATTATCCAGACACATTATCACTGTGTCAAATGAGCTCCCAGGACACATGGGCTTATTATGAAGGTGTCAACTTCACTTAAGGTGTGTGGATAATTAAAAAGTGATGAGTGTCATTGACACCACCCTCTGCTGAAATATGACAAAGAAGCTCACTTTGAATCAAACTCCTACAGTGAGTCTTTCATGCCAAAAATAGTCAGCGATGATTATTTACAAGCTGTGCTACAAAATCTAAAATAGGGCATCTCTTTGCCTGACCTGGTCTAGGCTTAACGCTATAAGACATTTTTTTTCTGCACACACAATAAGTTTTACAGGCGTAAGGCAGCTATGTTTGGGGTGGTCTGACATTTAATTTATTTTTTGTGTAACTGTGCTGAACAGTGCTTTGGAGGAAAGGTGTTTGGAGTTGAAGAAAACGAAACAAGGAGCACTGACTTTCTGGCTGCAAGGTCTTTAACAGGAACTTGACAGGAAGATTAATGATGTTTCCTGTAATTCTTAAGTACTAGATGTGCTATTCCCAAATTATTACTACACGAATGTAGGACAAAATACTTCAAGTTGTCCCGGGCTCCTCAGAGGTGCATCCTAATTTGTGCTCTTTATCACTTAATGAATTCAGTCATATGAATTCATGAAAAAAGTGAGGGCAACAAGTTGATCGGTCGTCTTTATTGGACTACATGGCCTGTACATGTACATGTGGAGCGAAGTTTTTCTTGATACCTTTCTTAAACTAACTAAACAGATATATTAAAACATCCTGCTGAACACTGATTGCACACATGTTCACATGATTTGTTCCAAAGTCAAGTTAAAATTTTCCTCTTGAACACACAAGGGAACAAAGGCAGACATTTTCTGGGGAACAGGAGTGTACGATACTTTGAACTTTCCTCTAGCACTACCACTCCCAATTTGCAAGAAATATCAAAATCTAGTAAGCTAATTCAGCATAAGACTGGGACACTGAAGGCAAATACTAATGAACTGAAACTGGACCTGTTTTCTGCTTGGTCTGTCTTAAGTGACAGCCCATGGCAGCATGGTTATCAAGAATGTTGAAGAAATTCTACTTCACCTCCTCTCTTTCGTATCACCCTTACTTTATAACAGACTTCGGTGGATTTTTCTATTTTTCCCATGGAGCGATCTCCATTGATCATAATGTGAGAGCAGGCATTGAGGCTGTCTGGCTGGCTGAGAGCAGCATACTCTGATAAGATTAGGCTGAGAATTGCTGAGCAGGAAGGGGCACTTGCACCATAAGTGAAGCAGCCAGCAGGATGAATTTGGAGTGCCTTGGATGGCACTGGTCAGACAATTATCATCATGTGCCAAGGCCAATTTTGGTCAGCTTTCAAAAACATATTCAGGAGAATGTGTGGAGTGAAACAGAAGTGTGACATCTTTGAAAGTGAAGTCTTCATCTCTTGCTGCAGGATTGGCAAAGTATGAAAAGCACAGAATTCAATATTTCTCCAGACAGTTTTGCCCTTGCTTTGAAAAAAGCCAGCTACTCAGGAATGCCATCTTTCACCTGAGAGCCAGCTATTATGAGACAACTGATTTTTATACGAGTGACACTGAGCAAGATTTGCTCTCTCAAGTCCTGCACATTGCCAATTAAATTGGACCTCTAATATTGTGTTTTGTTTGGCTGGAAGGCTAGGCCACAAGTGAATGGAACAACAGTGACTGAAGAAACCAAACATAAGACCACAAGAAGCAAAAACACCTCAATATAAACCAGTGCATAATGAAACAAAGTTAAGATATTTAGAGAAGGTCACTTTATGCTCATACTCATGTCATATCCAAAACTAAATCTAATAGGCAGATTGCCATCACATGTGCTCAGTGCAGTCAGTTCCAAGAACACAGATCCTTTAGACAGTAGTTTAGCTACCAGGAAAAACTTAAAACTTTTAACCCTAATGCCAGTTAATCAAGGTCATCGTGGGTCCATTTTGTTCCTGGTATATGAGGTGTGGAACCAGGCACAACTTATATTCGGAGTAACTGGGTCGGGTAGGGTCCTTGTCTTAGCCAAGGATCTGGGGTCTGTGTCCTTAATATGTCTAATACTAAAGTGAATCTGAGCTGACAGCCTATCAGCTCTGATCACGGGGTGTCATCTAATCACCACAACAACAAAACAATGTGTTGATGTAAAACAAGAAGTGTGAACTGTAAATGAAAGATGACATGTCTGCTGGTTAACTTGTGGGGGATTACGCTGCTGCCTGTGTTTTTTTCCTCTCTATTTGGCTCTGCTCTGCTGGACTACAGTTTGGATCAGGTCTAATTATCCTCAGGTCTCTTTGTTTTGGGTCTGACTGTCCCTGGTTGCCTTTAGGATCAATCTTGATTCATACAGATTGGGTTTGAGCAAATTTCTTAATATGTGTATACAGTTTATTGTGGGTTGTGTGAAACTTGTTCGCCCCTGAGGGACACTAAAAAGGCTTTATACTTACAGATGAGTTTTCACTTTAATTGAGACATTGGATATTAGATGGATGTTTTTTTTACTCCTGTGTAGCCTCTAATGCCTGTGAAAAAACAAACAAACATGAGCTTCAGTTCCATGTCCAAATTAGAAACTAGGGCTGTGCTTAGGTATACTGATGGTTTGATTCTGCGTTCATTCTCTCTGGAGGCCCTCTAGCTCCACGCCGTCCATGCAGTTATCAACAAACAACATTTTGCAGTTTGCCAGCCGCCTCCTGCCCATTGACTGGTGTCTGTCAGAGGGGGCCTTAGACAGGTGCTGGGCTCTGACATTTAGACCTCCATTGTCCTCGCCTGCTAATCCTTCTATTGTGAGCGATTAGCAATATCCTGGTTGCTCAGCTCTGGAAGGGGTGAACAGGCTGTGTGGGGTGGGAATGGTGCCACAAATGAACAAGGACAATGCAGCGTCACTAACTACGCTGTCTAATTTCATTATGCTGACGTGTTAGTGCTTCAGTGACTGTGTGCGTCGGCCTGATATGGGATGGAAGGACCGCAGCTGATAGACAGCAGTGGTCAATTTGGTGGGTAGGTCAGCTTATTGTCTAGATCATTTCAAACGCTGCTGCTTTTTTTTGTTGATAATATAGAGTCAATGGGATTTTCAGAAAGCTGTGCCAGAGGCTAGGCCACTCTGGTTAAATGGGAGCATGATCCTCTTTTTCACCAAATGACACAATCAAAGAGAACTAGATTTTGATCACCAGCGCTGGTGGACATCGCATACTCCACTGAGATTGATAGTTTGTCGATATCACATCATTCACAGTGACACTCCTCAATCCCACCAACAGCACTCAGCTGAAGAGGGCAATAGAGAAGGACAAAGAGAGATAAGAGCTGGATGGATGGAGGGATGGACTGAGAAGCAGGAACAGAAGAACCAGATATTGACAAAAGCAGCCCGGACCATACTGAGGGGCACGAGAGAGTGAAGGGAAGTTATTTGTCTAACTTAAGCCTGGATCATGTACCGTTGCTCCTAACTTAGAGAGTCAAGTCAGAAGTTACGTGTGCAGGTCCATGTCAAGCTCTGACAGTGATTTAAAGCCTCTGGTTTAGTAATGGCTCACATGAATGTCAACTAGTGCATTGGCTAATATTGAAGATGGGCGCCTGGCACCTGAGCCCATATTTGTAATGCAGCAGTAAATGACTCAGGGACTTCCATGCAACTCTGTGAATTATTCATGCAGTCCATATATTCTTTACATGTAAATGTAAATTCAAGAAATTAATTAATTGTACAGTTTTTAGGGAATGATGTTTGTTGCCCCCAAGAAGACCCATTTTGCACGTCACCATAGAAAATATTAACATTCACAACAGACACAATAGTAACTAAACACTGACAAGAACAATCAGAAGTATTATTAGTTAAGCTACCATTATAATCAGTCTATGTATACTGCATGCAAATACACCAGCAAATAAATATATAGGCAACATGTTAAATCCTGGTGTAATGTCATGTTATTCAGACAGTGTACAAAATTGCATATCTTGTCAAATAATGAGGATTATTGAAAATAAAACCAGCAGTTGAGTGAAGCAGATAAATGACCTTCCCTGTTTTCAGCTATTAGTCGGCCGTTTCATTACAACATAAAGGCAATGAGCACCGTTCGAACCTCTCAGCATTTACCAATGCTTGTCCAGACAAACAAATGAAAACATCGCATCACTGGAATAACTCTGTTTAAAGGAAAAAATTGCAGGTTATTTTGAAAACATCTAGTCCTGTCGCCATGGTTTTCAGAGGCCACTGCACTGCACAGAGTTTAGTACAGTCTGTAACAGAAGTTCTGAATGGTGAATCAGTAGCAGTGGTACCTGCCTTTGAAAACAAGTAAACCATTGACGTCACTGATGTCACCAGATGGTGAAGCCAAACTAAACCACAGCTGGCTACAGCGAGAACATTAGCAGGTATTGTGTGTGCTTCACACAAGACACTGAACGAGTTTGAGAACAAATAAAATTTAATTGCCTTGTAATTGTCTTGTTGATGTTATCTTCTCCACTTGTTCAATAACAAGTGGCTGTTTTTAGATTAAGACCTAAAGCTGCGTGTCTCCATGACCACCACTCCTTTTCTGACAAACCTGTTCAAAGAAAAGTAATCCTGAAGTGACACAGCGGAATCATTTTGAACTGGTTTCAGCCGTTATTGTTCTGTGCAGAGTGATGATGCCGACCCTCACAGCAGCACTGTCGAGTTCAGACTGTTTTAACTTAACTCTGTTTGTCACCTGACTCGATCAGAGAAGCTTGGAGAAGGAGAAGACTTATTAATCTACGTATGTGTTTTAGCCCTTTTAGTAATAATCTATCAGTTCTTTGATAAATTCCAAATTACAGAGATTACATATTTGCATTGAGATAAGCACTCAGCTCTTTGAAAGAGGAATCTCTGTTGATTCTTTCAGCATGTGCACACGTTTATATGTCTAAACATGTGTGAACCTCAACCCATGTATCTTCTAATGACAGCAGCATGATTTGTTGGATCTTCAGGGCCTACTGGAGCATAATTCGCTTATGGAAAATTGATTGATTGGGGCGAGGTTGGAGGATCATCAAGTGCAGTTTGATTGAATCGTGAGTAATGGTAGCCCAGACGACATTCATAACTGATGCCCCACAGCAGCTCATTCAACAATCAGTGCTTTCAAAGAGTCGGCTGTCTTCTCAGCCCCGTGGGCTACATGTTTGGAATCCCACTGCCTTGGTTTGAAAATAAAGAGGAAGTACTCATGGTTAAATATTTTAAACTGTCAATTTGCTAAACTCTGGATGAGGGAAAAGTTCACACATCTTGCAGCCATCAAAACTTCCATACCCAATTATGTCCACTTATTCTCTGGTAACTAAGCAGAACTATTGCAAGACTGACAAGATGTTATTAACTTGTAATGTGGTCAGTGCTAATTTATAAGAAGCAAGCACAAGATAAGTACCAGCTTAGAGGGAATCTCTGCTAAATGTGTTGTGTGGTGTGTTGATGCTTAAACACTAAGATTTTGACTGGTAAAACTATAGAGAGCACCGTGGCTTGATCCAGTGGAGGTTGGCCTGAGGACATCCTATAAAGCTAAATAATTTTGTTTGTGTTATTTTCAGTGCCTTCTAGCTCAGTGTTATTATATCTGATTTTGATGTTCAGTATTGAAAGAGATATTTGAAAAATAAGTGAGCTGTTGCGCAGTTGTTTTCCTACTCTACCTTGTCAAGTCACAGTCGTAAAACCCCCTCAACAAATAGTTGGAAAGAGTTTTCTGATGCTGACTGACAGAGCGTTTACCACAGTCTTGAGAGGAAATCAGAGATCGAAAAGCAGAGTGGGAGGAGAATATAAGGTAGCGAGCAGTAATTCTATGCTATGCAGTTGCCCCCAAGTCATCTCTTAGCTTGAGGTCGCCAGATGGACCGCTGTTTTGTCTGGCTCAGGAAAACACATATACTTTGCTGATGTGTTTGAAGCGCAGAGAGGCAGAGGAGGCAAAAATATGATGAGTGAGGCCTCCATTGGGGGGCACAGCCTCCTCCTGTTGCTCTGTCTGTATGTTGGGAGCACAGGAACTTCTGACCCAGTGGCTGGGTAGCAGCTTTGTTTTCCTGCAATGTCAACTCCCAGTGCAGGCCCACAGGCTTAGTGCCGGATGTGTTAAGACATGCTGGCATAATCCTCAGCACTGTGGCAGGAGGAGTAAATAAATTAAATGTCTCATTTTAATGTTCACAGTTTCAAATCACATCTGCTTCAGGGTCTATTTGCAGTTTTCATACTGTCAACCGTTGCTCCAACATCATATAACAGTGAACAGTGTGTACCAGTATGTGCATTAAAGATATGTAACTATGACACTTACCATTTACCTGCAATATCTTATGCTCATTCAGCTGAAGAAATCTCCTGCTTGTCATCCTCTGTGTCCTCGACTCTTCGATTGACAACGTTTTATGTGGTCGGTTTGCTGCTGTTGGCAACCACTTTCCCTTTGTCCAGGAGGGGAACAAAAAAATCCTACACTGGCAGTGTAAAATCTTCCATTTAAGCGAGAGAGTGCTCCTGTCGCATTGATTTACTCCATCAGAAATGGCGAAACAAGTGAAATTGAGTGTGGAGGGAAAAAAAGTCAAACAATAACCTGTAGGACACCCAGAATAGCCTCACACACTGATATACACTGAGACAGACCAATCAAAACAAGAGAGAGCCATTAAGAAAGCTTGGACAGGGAAAATTATGCTCCAAACCTTATATGATGTACTGTTATATATCGTCAGTGAGAACACAAGTGAGCTGGTTCAAGGGGAAGCACATCATTTAGATTCACTGGGCTGATAAACAGGACAGAATGTGGGGAGACAGCGTCGCAGGTGGACCCATACAAGGGGCTGATGGACACAGTGCATCTGAGTGTGGACAAAGCAAATCAGTCTGTGCTGGCCAAACATATCAACACTGTTTATTAAATCCTCCTTATCTCATTTCCTGAATCTCTGGTTGAAAACCAGTTCTGATCTGACAAAACTGAGAAACTACACATCTGATCAGTGTTGCAGAAAGTAATTATTCTGCTTATTGTAATGTACCTCAGTGAATACATTACCTTGCAGGTGCACTGTCTGAATGTGGTAATGTTATTCTGTCATTGTTCACTTTATTTTCCATTATTAGCACTGCTGAACCAGTTATTCCTTTGTTATGTGTGCCAATGCTTTGCTTTGAAAATCAAATACCTTTCTTTAAAAAATTGTGTTGTATTAAAAAGTAACTTCAGCTTCAGGCAAATGATCTTGCTTGGTCCCTCACTGGTGAATAGCTGCTCTTTCCACACACAGCAGGGCACCACAGTGATGTAATATTCATTGTGGTACACCAGTATCTGCAGGATTTACATTTATGTTGACCAACAAACCTTTTGAATACATTTCACTCCTCAGAAAACATGCAAAGGTGGTGTTTTTTAATATTTTGAAACTTGCCTTGTCTATATCCACGTTTAAATCAGCCAGCACTTTTCTTCTTCCCTGCCTCTCTTTCTTGATATTTGTGTCACTACACTCTGCAGTTGGAAACACCTTGTACCTTGTACCTACCACCTGCTGTTGATATTTTTCATTGTTGATCTGTGGGGTACAATTACCCAGAAAAATGATTACTATAAGATATAACTGAGCTATGGTTGCCAGCACGACGATCAGCTGAATTAACATCAAAGCAGCTTTCATGTGAAATCTTTATTAGCATAATCTTTATTATTTCCATGTCCATTCATGCTGCAGTTACATCCAATACAGTTGAAATTAAAGATCTTGTCTTGAATAATACCCATCTACCAATGTAACAGCACGCAATGATATGTTGCTATCCAAGCTGGCAGAAATCAGATTGATCTCCACTGATTTCCTGATTGAATCTGAGTATATATCTGTTCCTGCTTTGTAGTTAATAAAACTAAAAATGTCCCATATCATCTCTTGTATGGTCAGATCTTGAATGCTGCCCAGTTGCCTTTGCACACTGTGTGAAAGTGGGTTAAAGGGGTCTCTGCGGGTCCTCTCTGTGTCACATCCATACATGCAGCAGATGCTTCTTTAACCTGAAAGTGACAGTAACAGTTCTAACAAGCCTGCAGGCAAATGAGCAGCGATCAGGAGCGAGCTGTTCATCGGAAGAGCTGTGTAAAGTTATGGCAGCATGGATCTATATTAAGCAGAGCTGCATGATGTGGGCCACTTTCATTCCAGAAAGATCATCAGGACTTCATTACCCAGATGCCACTCTGCTGAGACAGCAGCCAGTCCCTAACATCAGTAGTCTCACCACACACACTGGCATACACACCACTGCTGTACCCTTCATACTGTGCCTTGATAGTTAATGTGATGTATTTGACTTTTTAGCTGTATTAGCCATGTATCAGTGGAAGCAGAGGTCATTTATTACAAGTCTGACGGAAGAGAGTTAGGTGGCATGAAGCCCAGCAAATGCACATCACACTGCTATCAGTCCGTCACGTCCTTGGTCCATTGCTTTTGAGTGGGGAGAGGGATGGAAGGGTGGAATGACGGGGAGGAAAGGATAGAGGGAGGATGAGAAGACATGAGGAGATCCAGAGGGAGGAGGGGTGCTGAAGTGAAGGAGAGTGATCTGAATAGAAAGGAAGGAAGGTGAGGAGAGGGAGGGAGGAGTGTGCAGAGAGATAGGAAAGACAAAGAGAACAACAACGAGTGCATGACTGATGAAGGCTGGAATGAAGAGAGAAGGCAAAAAAAAACTGCCACAAAAAAAGAGGACAAGATAGAAGGTGGGGTCAAAAACAAAAGGGGAGAAAATGGGAGTGAAGATAAAGCATGATAGAGGTGTGCACATGACAAGGATGAGTTATGATAACCCCGAGTGCATTCAATAAATAAACACATCAGTATAACCGGATTGTTTTGAGCAGGGTGTCAGCATGTCCCTGCAGTTACATTGCTTCTGATTAGTGTCTATAGACTGCATCTGTGTAGCAGCTCTGTACATACAGTACACACTTTGAATAGTGTCATGTTTTGCATTTAAATAGAAGACAAGGGCTTATTATACTTTGACTGCAAATCAAAATGGAAATAGGATGCTGAGCATTCCCTGGGAGTGGAAGGGAGAATTCTCTCCTGCAGTTGAAACTGTGACTGTACTGACAACAGTGAGGGAATAAAGTGGAAACTCCCTCTGGGAAGTAATTAGTATGGACAGTTTTTAGTGTTGACACCGCTGGCTGAGCTTTCAGATCTCTCATTTGCCTTTTCTTGCTGTCTCGGGAAAACATTTCAGTGCTAGTTTCATAGGTTTTTTTTCTCCTTTTTTTTCAAATTGAAAGGTTCTGTGGTCTTTTGTGTGCTTAGGAAGTTTCATGAGCCGGCAACCCTTGAGCACCAGTGAAAACCATTGTGGAATTTCAAGAAAGCACAGAAATCAAATAGAAAACAGACTATAGTTCCCCCATTTGCAACTTGTTGACTTTTGGTCAATGTGCAAGTTCTCACTCTCTGCCCGGCTCTGCTGGTGTACAGTTACAGTAACTTCAACAGTGTTATTGTTGTGTTGCTGCTTCAAGTTTACTTTGTTTGTCCTGGAGTCATTAAAAAATTGCTTCAACTTAGAAAGTGAGACTTGAGGCAGTGCAGAGTATTTGGGAATGTCTGCACTTTGACAACTCTGGCATGTTTTTGCTCTATGTGACTTTAATCATAAATCACTTTCACAGTCTGGAGGTGGGTGGTTGATGATGTGAAAGAAGTATCAGCTATTTTTTATAGATCATGTTTTATATAACCACTGTGTGTTATACAACTATCACACATATTTTGTCATGCTATTTTGAATCCTTTTTTGTAAATGTTTTCGCATTATCTACCTGAGGTCACAGAAAGTCGAGGCTAACGTTGTTCAGCCACCTCTGACTTCTGACCTCTTCTTCAGTGCATTGATCCATTTACAGCACCTTTCATTGTCTTTAGGGAATAGAGACTTGAGGACATGTTTTTCTAGTCCACAGAGAACAAGCAGCTACACAACAACAGGAGCCACTGTTTTTTTTTTTTAGATCTTCATTCTCAGTCATTTGGAGTAAGAGAGAAACCTTACAATATGCCCATATTTCTTTCAGAAAACAGAATTTACCACAAACATCTTGCAGACTGAAAAGTCTTATTGATGATGGAACCAATAACACTTGACTGTGGGGGAAAAATTAACAAAATCCAGGACACTCCTAGTCACTTATGTTTAGCCATTAAAGGCCTTAGGACTGAATATAATCTAAATCAGATTATAAATTCAAAGATTATGTAGTTGTAAAACCATGTGTTATTTAAAGCCAAACAATGGTTCACAGTAAGATATTGCTTGAGGTTTGGGAGATTCTGTGACTCCAGTCATCATTTGAGCATTTCGAGGAATAGTCTGCTGCATATCTGGTCTAGTGGATGTTTCCAGAGTTGGTGCAACTCGAGTCGACAGCAAGATGCAATCAGGTGTATTCGCTCCAGACGAAGAGGTGTTTCTGTGAGTGAAAAAAGTTTCAACTTGAGCAAAAAGTTCTACCAGCCCAATTATTTTCTTTTGTGTGACAAATTGTTGTTATTTGATTTCTTTTTATTGTAGTCATGTAAATAAGAGAAACAAACAGAATGACGCTCAGTAGAGTGCACACCTTCTCCTTCTCAGTACTTTTTGCACTTTGACAAATAAACAAACAGACACAGGTGAAAACATAACCTCCACAGCAGGTCTAATGAGAGGTCATAGTTTATACAGTGACCCTCCCCTGATGTGTTATCTGCTCATACTGCATCGAGGGAATCAGAAAATCAGTCCAGTCCAATCTAAGTTTCATTTTATTTCAGCTGGGTAGGTCGGCTGAAATGGGCTGGGAACAGTTTAAGAAGCACCATATATTGAAATCTCTTTTCATAAGACTCTGAAAGATAGTCCATGATTCATTTGCAGTCAAAATGGGTCACAACATTTTCTGCCTGATGATGTAACCCTGTTTAGAATAATGGCCTCATCAAAGCCCTGCAGGATCAGTCTGTAGCATTTGGTGGTTTACTGTAATGGTATATTTACACAGGTCAGTCTGAGCTGACGTCAGTGCGTGGGTGTGCAGCATGCGCACGTCCTTGTCCACATTAATGTGTACATAGGTTTCTGGTCTTAAACCTAGAAAAAGGTGCTTTTACTGTCTGAGCAGTGTTTGTGTCTACAAAGAATTGTCCTCATCCTTTTGTTGTTTCATGACGTTTGAGGATTACACAAAATCTGTTATGCATTTGTGTTAGTTTTGGAGGAGGTCTACATCCTGTGGCTTTAACTTTGATAAATCTGAGTAGATATTGTGAGGACAATGTTATTAAGTTTCATAACAAGAATTACAAAAAAGATTTAAGATTCCAACAGACATGACGGCATCCCCATCCTCTCCTGGTTTACTGCAAACATTTTCACTCAAATATCCTTGAGTCTTTGTTCAGTCTGCGGGATTGTGGCGGTTGCCTGGGCGTGGAGGCTTGACGGCAACACCTTCTGTGACCTGAGGAACGGCAGCTGTGACAGGCCGCCGACGTGGCTGTCACTTGTCCTGACTGATGACAGACATGCAGCCTCTTCCTGCCAGCTAACATCTGGGAAAGCAAAGAGGCTGACATGTATCCTGACAGCAGGGGGAGGATGAAAGTGGAGGAAGAGGCTCAAGGAGAGAGAGGGACTGCAGCGAGGGGGCAGGCATGTTGTTTCTGCTTTTTTGGGGGGGTGATGGTTTGCTTTTGATTCCGCAGGTGATTGCTCAAAACATATCCATGGGACACATGCTCACAAATACACAGAAGGTGTATCAATAATTTGTTTTCATGGCAGACCATCTGACTTGCCAGAGAGCAGAAAATAGGCAGAGGTTTAACTCATAACATTAATAATGACTCTGGTTCCTTCAAAGGTCCCAGTGAGTCAGCATGTGTAATACCATGACTCTGGAACTGGCTCACCAAAATCTAATGCAGTTGTTACCACTGATGGTAATTACACCTGCTTTTCGTGCTGTGACATGTCAAATTGTCCACTGGTTTACAGCTGCAATGGAGACACAGGCCTCATGGAAATATTCAGTTTGAAGATTTAGTAAATAAATAAATAAATAACTGTTTGACTGATTTTTAAATTTCCTTGCCATTGCATCAGTGCAAACCCTGGCCTGTGCAGTAACCCAGCTTACCCTGTGATGTGCTTAGTCATACAGTAATGGTAGACAGGGATGGACCAGACATTATGTTTCTCACTGATGAATTGCGTGTTCTGTTATAGGTGAAACTAACACCTCTACTTGTGATTTAAGAATTGATGTATATTTAAAACTGGGATTTAAAAGAAGGATGGACAGAGCAGCATTTATTTCCATTTTTCTTGCAAGCCAACAGCAGAGATGTTGCTCTTTACATATAATAAAATAAAATATGTAATCCTACTGTAGTTTGTGAGACACAGACTTTCTTTGAATAAATACTACTTAGGAGTTACAGTTGTGTGTGAAAATAGAGATATTTCACGTAATAGATTAGTTTATTAGACCTCATTACAGCACTAGGCAGGTGCTGTTTATAGTATTACCTAATACCTCACATTAGGCACAGAACAAAGCAGCATTAGATGGATAATTAGACGGTAGATAAATGCCATGTTCACTGGAATTTGAATATGCTTTATATTTACAGTGTGTAATCAGGGGTCCAAACACCAGGTTTACAGTGTGTCAACTGGTTTTGCAAATTTAATTGAAAATTAGTTTTGAAATATGCACTAAAACTAAAACACAATATAAGCTGACATGATAATGGCCTTAAAGTGGGTCCTGCTTTATTACCTATGGGTCCCTGTGTCAAAATACAGCTTGAAGACATTTGTTATTTCATTTTTGTGCCTGCTTGTTGCATTTTTCTAAATTACTATATTAGATTAAATTACCACACAGTAAACCAGAGGCCAGGTAGAATTCTGTCAGATAAAAACTCCACACACGCTGCTCAGGGAGTGGAAGGAACTAATGGCTGGTAGGGAACCAGCAGCTCATATTTGCCTCCAGGCTTCCTCACAAGTTAACCTGGTCATGGCTTTTAACTTACTGAAGAGGTAACATAGGACCCATAATACTAGTCTTTTGATAACAGCCTCCAAGTAAATATAGTGTCTACATAATTATCTTGGTCTTTGTTTTATAATAATAGAAATTACAAACTCAAATTTTGACTAAAATTAAGCTGCAGAAAGAGGCATGTTAGAATTACTAATGGTTTCACTAGTAAAGGCAATAAGGTGAAATGAATGACCAGAGACTCCTGAACAAAATCAAATTTTGCTGAATGTTTCATTTGACTATTAATTTTACAAAAGCACATTTTTAAAGTATAAGATTAAAATGGGCTGGAGTTAATTTTATGGTTCTTTCAAAGCTCCTATCAGTTCAGACATAATGAATTGACAAGAACAAGAAACAAATATTTTGTCAGTCGTCCTGAGTGCTGAGGACAAAAAGCCTTTTTCCTCGTCTCAGTACATTCAACATAGTCATGTCATCAGTAGGTTTTAACTTAAGTGTACTATAATCAACATACATGCCTGACACTGTAATGCTGTAGTCACCAGATAAATGGATCACCTCTATTGTCTTGGCAGTTTTCTCTTCTAACAAATAACCACTAATGAAATGATTGAGATTTTCATTTAGCGTATTAACCACAGGGCAAGAATGCAATGTGCCGACAGAGGGTAATGTGATGCAGTGACAGCATTTCCAGACGTGATCAATATCGTCACACATGAAAAAAAAAAGAGGTTAGGGAGACGTTGGAGCAAATGGAATCTGCTGACATTTACAGTTTAAGATATTGACACATTTTCCTGGGCCACAGCTCCTAAGAAGTCTGTTTACAAGCCTTATTTAAGAATGTCTGAAAATGTCACAGAGCGTTACTTAAGGATGATAGCATATAAGTATGAATGAAATGTGATGGCAAAGAATGAGACCACTGAACTTAACCTCGAGCGCCTGCTGGATTCCTGACTGTTGGTTAGACCTTTCAGAGGTGATGCTCTGTCAGTGCCATGGTGCAGTCACGTGGTGTGGATAGACCCATGAGGGTGAGCTCTCTCTGTGATTGGTTGAGATGATCAGAAAACCTTTCAACCTTTCTGACAACTAAACTGAATCAGTCTTCAAGGACAAAGAAGAGCAATGATTTAATGTAAGGCTGCATGAAGGATTATGTTGTTGCGGTGGTGATATGTTTTGGCAGAGTTCAGTCCAGGCAGCTGAGTTCATGTGTGGTGGTGACACTGAGTTGACTTGGTCAGTCCATCCCTGCAGGGCTGCTACCAGGGCTCTTGACTTTTAGTCCTGTTACATCATGAATTGGGGGGAAATGAAATTTATATGAAAATTTGCCTTCGTCAGTGATGTAACACGTAATATCAAGGTTCCATTTTTTTGGAGGGGGGGGCAAGATGATGCCATCCTGCTCTGGAAGAAGTTTCTAAAAGTCATCTGCTTTAAAAGTTCACATTGCCCCCTTTCCCACTCCTTTGTATTAAGGTCCTTACAGGCAGTGGCACTCTCTTCAGTTTGATTTGTATCTGTTCGTGCTGCATCCACGCACCTTTTTGTTTGACTTTGATTAACAGTTGTTCCACCTCTTTAATATGCTTTGCATTCAGGTTGAACACACCTTGAGGGAATCTGCCTGTTTCTGGCATTCTGCCCTGTTGTAGTTAAATAATGCAACACTGCAATTAAGAATGTTTAAAAAAACTGGTTTGTAATAGGAGTAGGTAGCAGGTTGCTGTAAAGCTGTGTGTTTAATTAGATGAGTTTACTTCTGCTTTAAGTTATTTGTAAGGGATTTAATGGATTGATGATCATTTTTTTTTCAGCCTTATATCTTTTTTTTTTTATTGTTCTTCCTTCTCTAATATTTTCATGTTCCAAACAACTACATGTGTGGTGTGTGAGGTTCGTGGGCAGCTCAGCTTTCAACGTTTTTTTAAAAAGAGGAGAAAAATGGCAATCCAGCTTTTGGTTTCCAAAGCTTTTTGTCAAGTGTTTTTCTTTCTTCTTCTTCTTTTTTTTGCACAGTTTGACAACAGTCGGTACATTTTTTCCACTTATGTTGATGAGTCTAGCAGCAGCAGGTAGCTAGCATGGGAGGCATTATCATCTGACATAGTTCACTGAGTTAAATTCAGCATTGCAAGAGGCATCCTGAAGTCAAGCTGAGAATAACTGACACCACAAATGGTTTTCTAACCAAGAAGGTTTCATTTGAACATTTCAACCTTAACTGGAGGGGCACAGTGTGCCTCTAGGGACATACTGTGGACATCATAGAAGCTTATACAGATATTTTCCCTTTTTTTCCCTCTGCATGAATAAATCAAAACAAAACTCTGCAGGTATGAGAGGACAATTACTGTTCCATGTGAATCACAGATACTACTTTACTTACGTACTGATATTAATCCAAATAAGAAAAAAATGAATATATTTTGGGGTCAAACTGCATTAAAGAAATGGAAAATGTAGAACAAACAAACATAAAAAAAGGAACAATCACAAGACTGAAAGAATATAATCTTTTAAAAATGCCCTCTCTGGTCAGACTGTGCAGTCCCCTCTATAACTAACTTCACATTAGTAGTGTCAGAGAGTGTAGTTATTTTTGCATCTTTGGGGTATGAGATACAGAAGAAACATATCCTGATCCTGAATCAAAAAGACAAAAGAACTTCCCCGATTTGAAGTTGGTAGATGACTTCTTAGACACATTGTGTGCAGCAGCCGGAGGTGTTAAAGCCAAGAGATTCAAAGCTTAGTCTCATCAGTTCTATTTTAAAACATGTTTTCAGGGCTAACGTGTATATGCGGGATGGTTTTGCTGACAAAAGTGCACTGTATGTTGTTGTGACTTTTAAAATGACCCATATAGAGAATGCTGCTTCATCAGTTTTCCAGATGGTGCCATGAACAATATTAAAACAAGTCTCATGTTGCATGCACAATTCAACATGAACCTGTCATGTTGGCTCTTTTTGTTGTTGTTGTTTTTACCTTTATTCCATTGCTGAATCACCGAAGAGGGGTTCTATACACTGTAAGTAAGTCTTAAGTGCATTATGAGCACCAGCTACAGTAGACTAAAAGCACAGGACAAACCTCCCACCAGCCTCCACTCAATGTGGAGTGTGCACAGTCCAAACCTAAACACTGACATTTTCAGAACCAGTATGTCTTGTGTGCAAAAAAAACATTGTTCAATAACAAAGTCTGTTCAAATGAAGATGTTATGGAATGGGTGGTGGCATTAAAGGGGCAGTAGAGCTCACTTGATGGGGCTTGGGGGGGGTCAGATAAAAGACGATAAGCCCCACTGGTCTAGCTTCTAAAAACGTGAACCATTGCACATTCGGCTCGCCTGAAATGTAAGCTGCTTACATTTTTTTTTTTTTTCATACAGACTCGCTCCCAAAGCGGGAATGCAAACTGCACCATAGCCCCAGCCCCAGTAATTCAATTAACTGTTACTTTGCTTGGGAATATGGGAATATGCACCACTAAAGCACATTATCAGCTGATTTGATTAGTACCTTAAGGTAGATTCTGTACTTTATTACCTAATCGCAAGGTCCTGTCTTTAGAAGAGGCCCTATATCAAAATCTAGCTCTAGGATCTTCATTATGTCAGCTGATGTTGTGGTAACACTCAAGGAGCATTCCTAAATTAATGGTGTTTAATCATATTACTTCACTGCAAACCTGGGGCCATGTAATGCTCCAGCAGAGGAATCCTGTACACAGAGCACAGAGAGGGGGAGAAACAGGGGGTTAACAGGAGCCAAGCAAGGTTTTTTTTTCCTGGGCCCCCCAAGCATCGAAATCCGACCACCCCCCCTCTATCTAGCAAAATGAAGGAACAGGGAGCCATATCATAAAAATGCCTTGTTTCTAATTAATGAACTAACACAATAATATGGGCATTCTCAACTCAGCATCTTCCCGCAATCTCTCCAGTACAACATCTGTGGGCTCTTGTAGACTTTTGTCATGAGATCGCCTGAAGACCTTTTTTTTTTTTTTTTTTTGATTCAAAGTGTTCTTTAAAGATAAATTTTGTGCTGTTGAGAAAATGATGTAGTTTGGGGAAAGGCTGCAATCAAGACAATTTTGAGACCAACTCAAGACAGAGACTCTAAAAAGCAGTCAGAGCTGATAATTTAAGTTTAATTCTTACTGCAATCATGTATTTCATGTGTTAATAACAGATAGAAACCATGGGAGCTGTCTCCTGAAATAGCTTCCAGTCATTGTCATGGTTGCAGTTATGAACACGGTACAACTCTTTGTTCCGTCCTTGGTTTTCATGGTAACAGTAATAAACATGTGATGTAGCTTATGGAACAGTCATGGTTTGGCTAGGTTTAAGTACAAAAACGACTTGGTAAGATTTAGGAGAAGATCATGGTGTGGGCTTAGAATAACTACTTCATTAAGGTTAGAGGACTTTTAGTTGCCTTGATTACAGTAATAAACATGTAGTTAAAGTTGAGGAATGGTCATGGTTAAAATAAACCAACACTAAACTAGCAGCAGTCTCCTGTGTCAAAGTCCTGTGTTTTGTTGACCGATCCAACCCAACACTCCTCCTGTGCCGCCTTTCCATAGTTACCATCGGCTACTAGAGGTGGTCTAATAATAAAACATAACTATAGGTTGTAATAATCTGCTTGCACAGAGAACCTATAGTGTTGTTTTTTTTAGGACAGTCTCGTTAATAAAGCTTGAGGAAGTTTCGTTAGGATAAGCACAAGTACACAAGCTGTGTGCTTTAGTGTTCAGCATCCAATAAATCAATGCAGATATTCAGCATACAGGTGATGCTGTTTGTAGCACTGCAGAGAAAGTAAACAAAGATGCACTGAAAAGACAAAAAAAATGAGCTTCGGAACTGATAATATATTTTGGCTGGAAAAAGGTGAATCAAGGTTTGAAAGTGGGTGAGATGAAGACAAGTCAAGAGCTGACAGTAAAGGCTTCTGAGGCCTACTCAGGGTATCCTGATGCTTTTGTTGTCACACATCACAACACTTTCTGTCTCTCCTGACTCTACTGTAAAGCTGTCTAGTAAAGTAAAGAAATCCCATCCTAAAAATCTTTTTCGAAAAGAAAAGCAAGTGTGTTTTGTGATCCAGGACAGGGTGTCATATTCAGCCAGAGCCCAAACGTGAGGACGTGATGTCAGATTAAGTGTCTCGAACTATGAATATCACATCCTTACCCTCCCAGTAACTGTGTACTTTTGCCCGCAGAGGATACGCAGAATACAAGAATTGATAACCGTATGTAAACAATATCAGTGATGGCCTATATTAATCAATCTCAGATTAGACAACAACTACTGTCAGTGTGGTTTTATTTTGAGGCCAAGAAGGAAAATTAGTTTGTCAACTATCTTAATCTGCTGTCACATTCAAGCACTAGGAGAGCTTTAGTGCTGTCAAAAGCTGTTAGGCGAGCCCCGCAGGTGGTGACAAATGTGCACACACAGGTGTGTAAATATAGAATATATTGACATTTTGCTTTAAAGTAACAACCTGCTTCTACAGAGATGTGATTACAAATTCTTATGATAAATTTTGTCTGAAATGAAACCGCTCATTCTATAAAACTGCAATCTCTGTGGAAAATAAGAGCTTTCTTGCAACCAGTGCTTAATTGACAACAAACAAATACTGCTACATCAGTGTTGATGAGGATCCCTACCAACCGTTGATGCTGTTAATTACCCCTCAAAGCCATGTCACACGTCTTCCAACCAATAAACATTATATATTCTATACAAGGTGTAGACATATGTGTGTATCATAAATTAGAGTGTACTCTGCCACAGTACATGACGGTGATCAGTGGATCCATAATGATAAATATAGATAAATCGAAGGAAAAAACAGAATAAATGAGTGGAGAAACCTAACAACTGAACACATGGTACGTTTGCAGTTTGACGAGTGTGAATAACATGTGGATCATGTGCTGTGGAATTCACAGTGACCAGATCTCAACCTAGTTGAACACCAGTGGAGGAGAAGCTATTTAACTATTCACTTACACTGGGATTCTTATCGGTTTTGGTAAAGTATATTTATCATTTACCTGTACACAAGTTACTTTTACAAAAGAATCTTCTTTGATTCTTTGAGGATGAAACCAAATGCTAGACCTATCAGTCGTGTAAAATCAACAGGGAAATTATACAGAACATAAATACAAGACATCATCCTTAATTTCATTTTTCAAGTGTAGCGAAGCTAGTAAAACTGTGACCATTTATTTGTACGTATTCATGACCTTAGTCAAATATTCAGTGTAAATCCAAGGAGTGATTCTCAGATGTTTGATGTATATGGACTTGATCAGACTTCAGTAACGCTCAGCATGCCTTGGGGGTGTCTTTAACTTCTTTTCCTCAGTTTAAATAGTGATGCCATTCTCAGATTTGGCTCTTCTCCAAACACTTTACTGTCTTAAAAGATGTAACAGTGCAGTTTGGCGGCTGGCACAAAGGGAGAGTTAGGAAACAACATATTACCCAATACCAGAGCAAGGCTGCTAACTCCCACATCTAAGACATCCAAAGTACACATTTCTATCAAAAATGCAAAGGGAGTTTTCAAAGAGAGAGTTTTAGAGGAAGCTGGCTTTTTTTCCTTAAAAATGCAAAATGAACTGGCAGGACTAGGCAGGATTTAAGTCTGTAACCAATGGAAGATCAAACACTTTTTTTTTAACTTTTTGAGTGCCTGTATGATATGCATTTATTTATATATAGAAATGTATGTAGAAAAAATTGAGCAAGTAAGACAGAGACACATGGATTGTGTAGGAGGTAAAAGACAGGAACTGTATTAAAGCTTTGAACCTCAAGTGAAATAAATAAACAAAAAACAATCACGATGACAGTCAGAAGTGGATGAAACAAGCAGAAGAGACAATACAAACACAGGTAGACCAAATGCATAAAAAATGACAACCAGAATGTAAATAGGCAAAAAATAATCATGATGAAAAACAAAGAAACAGAGGGGCAGGTAGTTTTGTGTTGATAAGGAAAAGCATGAGGCAGATGGCTTCATCAGAAAGTTTCTCAGAGTTTGACTATGCTGAAATTCTTTCTGTGATAAGTGTGAAACTTTTCCACAGCACTGTATGTGTGTGAAATCTTTTATTTTTCTCATTATGTCTGTACAGTATACATGTCATCTTTGGTGTTAAGGACTCCATGTATTCCTCAAACATCACACCTGACATCTGACATGACATCTGACTTGTACTTTTTCCTGACCTTCGCCAGAATGAAAGCACCATCCCATCCCAGGTGATGCAGGGGAAAGTGGCCTAATGGTCCATGGCTGCCAGAGCAGCTGTCCAGAACTGCTTTTTTGAGCCAGTGAGCCGTCACACTGAGCTGCAGTGAGGGTGCGAAGAGGGAAAGGCTCAGGGGAGCCCTCTGGCACTTTGGGAGCAATCTGGTCCTCCTGATGCTTCTTTGTCAGGCTACTGGTGACCTCATCAGCCAGCCTGATGATCCGAGATGCTCTGTAGTTTACAGTTATTCAGACTTAAGGATTCAACTTTTTTCTCATTCTTACCATCTGGGTTTTAGTTTTGTAGTTTTTGTTTTGTTTGTTTGAGGAGGTCAGACAAGGCAAGACACGCGATGATCCGACCGGTTTCAAAATAACATGGCTTAGATCATCTGGACTGTTGAATTGATGCCATTTGATCAGGTTTGTTGTTCTGTTGGACTTTGTTGTAGCAGTGTTGCCTTCTTCCCAGATCTCAACAATTTTCTTTTGAGTACAAAGTTATCATAATAGAAGTGGTGACAAAAACTACAAAATAAAGCCCAAGTCGTAATAAACTTCTGTTCTGTCAATTATTTGTTAAAAAAAAGAAGTTGGCTGATAACAAATGTGTGACCAATGTGACTTTATTAAGGCAGGAAGAGGCAGACGATGGCGAGTTAAACACCATTTGATCTGAAATGGAATCTCCTTATTATTTTTATTTTTATCTCTTTATTCTTATTACCCCCAAGTCTGGCCCAACAAATAGGACACAAATTTCATATTTGACTTTTTTGTGGGGTAATAGTAGTGAAATATCAATGTATTTTTTCTTTTTTTCATGACCCTGAACCAACTGAACCCCCACCAAAAAGGCAAAGGTTGTCCTTACTGTTGCCTCTTTCCAGACTCATTAGAAGCAGACTGGTGTGACATGACTGGAGTTATTGGAAGATGTAGTGGTAGACCCTCTGAGTGTCTAGTACCTCTCATTGTTCCCTGAGAGATTTCCTCTCCTGCTCATCCAGACAGTCTGTCAGGTGTTTAGCTGTCAGCTCAGAGGGGAGCTGGGTTTGCTGCTGAAACCTCAGCAACTGCACCAACAGTTTTTTTCTACAAATGCATAGAAGAGATCAGCGGTCTTTATGCATTAGCACAAAAGACACTTTACAGGATTTGCTTGGTATTTTTTGCCGTGGGGTTGAAGCAAAATGGGTGTCGGGGTGAGAGATAACACTTTCTCTCCTGGCAGAGTCTGTACGTGTGCACAGAACAGAGCCTTTGATGGGAATAAGGTGGTGTTACTGTTGAGTTCACACTGTAATTGTAGCTTTTTTTTTTAACCACCTGCCAACATCATGTTCTCCAGCCCAAACAGCCTTTATGAACATTGTCTGATCTCACTTCCATTGTCAAGTTTAAGCAAACAAAACTACTTAGTTGAGGTTCAGGGTCAGGAAAAATTTGTATAAAGACTGTTGTAGGAAACAGTTTGCACCAGTGTTTGGTGTTTAAGTCAGACTTTACAAGAGTAGCATCATGCTGCTTCCACCCTTGTTTCTATGGGGCAACAGTCATTATTCACATAATACAGGTTCATGTCATTAAAAAAGAACGTTTTACGGGTTTGAACAAAAGACCATTGTGTTCTTGTTGTTTTTTTCAGTCAGTTGATCCACCATGTTTGTCCAGAATGAAATATCTCAACAACTATTAAATGGATGCCATGAAATTTGGTAGAGATATTCATGCTGCCCAGATGATGAATCCTAAGAACTTTGGTCTTCTCACCCTTCCTGTAGCATCAACATAAAGCTCATATTTGTTAAGTATCTTGAGAACTACAACTCCTTTATTACTTATTACTTTCATTCATGTGGAACCAGCCTAATATTTACCCAGCTTAATTTGCAAAATGGAAAATCTTTACATATTTCAGAGTCACATATATAGACACAGAGTTTCAAGTTTGTCCTGTTACGCCCACAAGTAGATGTAAAGTGTTTGAATGTAGAAACTGGGTTCAAGCTGTCATACAGTGTTGTGGCTGCTGGGGAAGTGGGAGTTCCTTTATACAACTTATCTGAGTGAGCAGTCAGCTCCTCTTCCATTGTATATGCAGACATTTCCATGGAGAGGATGGATCCTATCAGCCACGATCTGCCTTGTTGTCCTCATCATCAGTGCACAGCACAGATACATATGTTTGGTGGCTGCCCGTGATTTTTTGGCACTTTTCTGACAGCTTTTCCCAGGTTGTTGTTGTCCTTGGCAACACACAGTAACACGTCTGAGTCCACCATGTCTGTGGAAGCAAACTATTGGCTTCTTCACTGCTTTTGGCAATGTGGTGCATTCAAGCATGTAAACAGTCTCCACATGGAGTGCCAGAGCTTTTTGATTAAGTAATTTACCAGGCACTAACATTTACAAACATCTTTAGGTCTGAATTTGTATCCTGATACATCACTTGTTTTGGCTGTAGAAATATTACTTTACAGTGATTCTTCCTTTTTAGTTCTTTTTAAGTTCTTTCCTGTTCTATTTAGACATACCCCTGCACGTCCTGGCAATGGTGCATTTTTAACATCACAATCAAGGTTCACTGATCACAGCCTGTTACGTTCTGTTTTCATTAACACATGTATTTCTTTAACACTTAATGCTAACAATGTGTGTTTTAAACAAGTATCACCTTCCTTGCGTTGGTGAGTGTTGTATAAAAGGAGTAAGATCCTTGTTTAACATTACTATTGTGTGCATAGTGCTGTTTTATCATCTGAATCACTACTATAATCATATTCACAAGCCATAACATGGTTATACTGTAGATTGCCATCAGGTATTATACTTTTATAGTAAGAGCACTGTAGCGGAAAGAAATTTGTCTCAGGCCCATTTGAGACACAAGCCTTTTATTGCCAACTCAAAGCTGTCTATAAACTGTGGCAAAACATTCTTTTTATATCAAAGAAGAAAAAAAAATCACATAGCTCTCATCCTCTTAATTCTTTTTGGCCCTTTTCTGTTGCTTATCTTTTTTTGGGGGGAATCCTGCTGCCTAATTTGATCAATAAGATAAAACTGAGGAATCATGTAAGATCTTTATTAATATAGAAGTTTATTTTCAGAGCCACTTCCTAAGTGTTATCTTTCTCCAGCTGAGCTCTCCAGAATCCCAAATTGAAGTGGTGGAATGCCGCAAGGTACTTATAAAGAGAGTTGCATATGTATGCAAAGCCTTTTAAGTGTGAAAGCCAAACACAGTCATGTTTCAATTTTTTAGGTGCATATTGGTTGTCCAGAGGGCAGTACACTCAATTTTCATATTTTAGCATTAATATCCAACAGGGCATTCTTTACTGTGACTGTGAATAATATGATTCTTGCACCATCAGCAGGACCTACATAAACATAACATTACTGTTGTTTACTATGTCTATATATATATATATATATAGAATATATAATTTCATTAATTTCCATCTTGGACCAAAAAAGTGTCATGGAAGGAGCCACTGTAACCTCATAGAAAAACCTCCTTAACAACCAAATTCAGCTTCACAAAAAAGTACTTCTAATTTGCACCAAAGCAGAGGTCTTTGCCATCTTAAAAAATTAAGTATGAAGAACAATAATCACAATAATACATCTGAAGCACGTCTGTCACTTCCTCCATCTTCTACAAATGTGATTTGTCACTTGTCGATATTAAACCAATATAAACAATTATAGCAATGAACCCAATTGCATACTGACACAAGCTTGTAAGTGCATTATATCAGCTGTAAACAACATTCAGCAGTGTGTGAAAAATTACAGGTATTTCAATACTTTTTTTTTTTCCTTCCCATGAGCCCCTGCTGCTGCTCCTCCAAAAGCGATATTATCTCTTGTCTCCACTCGTTGGCATCACATTTGTTTTGAAGAGAATGAAACATAAGAGGCACTAACAGCCCTTGAAAAATAATAATACATGTTGGACAGGTAAGCTCATGTCAAGTTGAAAATTAGCAGGTAGTTGAGTGGGGAAAAAGAAGGTAATAGTTTCAAAGTTAAACCATGTCTTTTTTTTTTTTTGTACCAAAACAGCTGCGTACCCACAACATCAGCTGAATAAATACAGTCCAACACAAAACTGAGTCTTCTCAATAGCTCTGGTAATTGCTTTATAATAAAAAGATGCTCCAGCGATTACCTCCATGAAGCTGGTAAATGCCCGCTCCTCCATCTTTTAACACATTTTCTGTGAAATATTATAACATTACAAGGCTTTGGCTAAATAATCCAGGGCTTTCTCCCAGGACTTTTAATCACATCACATAATCTTTTCCTTAGTTGTCATGAAGATAGCTCAGCCATCATTGCTGACAACTCACATAAAGGACCTTGATGACAACTCGCAACGTGGTATCAAGATTATTTTGTTGATGGGTGTAGTGTGAACTTCAGGCTCATCATCAGGGTTATTTTCTCTAATATCCCAAACTTCCTCCAGAGCAGGAGCAGACATTACACAATTGTTTTCACTGGCTGAGTAGTACAAGTTATGATGACTGAACTTAATGTGTAAAATCAGTAGAGTGACCCATAAATATCTTAATTCCTTTCTGTAGTCTTAACTTCTTAATTCTAAAGCATAGTATGTGTCCCCTTTAGCTAGCCACTTTTACAGTGGAGTGAACCCAGTGGCTCTCCGTCCATTTCAAAATTTGACAAACCATCAAGAAGTGCACATGGCTTAAAACAAGCTTGATTAAAATGAATGAGCTTTATTCTAAGTTTAAGGCAGGAGCACTTGCCCTGTTGGTCAAATAATTTTAAGCCTGAGTGTCTAGACCTGAAAGCTGCCAAACTCCTGATTAAATGTGTCTTTCATGATGCAACGGCAGCCAAATATTAACACCATTTTGATTAGTATTATTCTGCATAAAGACCACTTTCCTTCAGTTTAAATGAAATTTGATTTTAGCTCTGATTAATGTGGACATTAATATGAACACCTTAATAATTTGTAATTCCATCGTGACAGCGTGGAAACGGCAGTAACTAGAATAAAGATTAGAGTCAGTAATACTTGAATCACTGATGCCTCTACAGGTATTAACATTAATTCCACATAGTCTTTAAATTCACACATTCCCAAAAACCCCAGCATATTAGTAAATTTAGAGTGATGACTGAAGACGGACAGTTTTCATTGGTATAAGTACAGTGAGACTGTTCAGGCGAGTGTCCTTCATTGTCAGCCCTTACGGAGCACTCACACTGGCAAACTGTTTGGAAACATGTAAAAATCAGTGAGAAGTGGCAACTCTCCTACAGTTAATTAACAGGAATGTCAGTGTGTTGGCATAGTAACAAACACACAGCCTACAGGAGAGGGAGGTGGCGGGAAATGGGGAGTGATGGACGGATATGTGCATCTGTCAGTAATTTTAATGAGACACAGCCACGTGAACGTTCAGTGTGAGCAGCGGGTTGCATCTGTGTCACTTCCCCAAAAAGGCTGCATTAGTATGAATTTGTGATAATATATGCACACAAATTAGGCATCAAACACAACAGGAGACACCTTGACATGTTCACAAAAACATTTTGTATAAAATCTGTCACATTTGTGCTATGATGCGCTTTTCTGCTAACACCATACCTGGATAACATTGACACACTAAATTAATGAATAAATTAAACAAACTGTATTGTAGCATTTCTCTTGAACGTGCTTGTGATATTAAATATACATTGTGCTCCTATATTGTGCTCCACCTCCACAGATGCTCATATTCTCAAGCCTTTTTTCATTGATGTGAAGCACCTATGAACCATCCTCCACCTCCACACTCAGTATCTAACTGATTGCGGTCCCTCTTATCTGATGATAATTTCCACTTCTTCCAAACACTGAGCTTTAAGTTTTCTTAAAGGACAGTATTGATGAGGATACAGCTGAAGTAGACCACAAGGTGGACAGTTATTAAAATTCACTGATGGGGCTGACACTGACTTAATGTATCTGTAAGAAATATGCATATTCACAAAATGAGCAAATTTAGATAAAGAGAATAATGATTGTGAAGGATTTTTAAAACATATAGACAGTTAAAATTAGGATTTTGTTAAAGAGGGCGCACACCACTGGTAGAAAGAAGTCTATAATGATTTTCAAATTCAGCATACAACTTGTTTGTTGGTGTAAGAGTAGCCAGAGTTCACTTCTTCCTCCTGCTTCTTTGCCTTTCCTCAAGTGTTGGACTGCATCTTGACAGACATGCTGCCAACCAGAATAATCTGTGGCCACGTCTTCTGCTCCGACAGATGGAGTGGCAGATCTTTGCAGAGAGGTTTTGATCTAGTCCTTGGATGTCCTCCTCTGCTTCACAGAGCACTGGCCTAGATGGAGGAGGCAGTTGGTGGTTTTGAAAATATTGGAGTCTCAAAAAATGACTTTCCTGTTCAGAGAAGAACTCAACATACATGGCCAAACCAAATGAGCTAGACTTTAGTTTAAGTGGCCAGAGCTGGCTCCAATCAATGGTAGCATGTTGAGAAAATGCATGAGCTTAAAACTTCTGAGTTGTGCCCCTCAACGAGTTGGAAAGATGTCCCTGTAGTTTGACAGTTTTTCTTCTTTTAGATCTTTTTAAATGTGGGCACCAGTTTTGTTTTAAAGCATCGAACAAAGCCATGTGTGTCCAGGTGGGCAACATACTGTAGCTGCAGTGTTACTGATACAGATCAGGTGCTGCACTGCCATTCTGCACCCATTTTGGGTTCCAGTAACTTATTCTCTTCATGCCAGTCACCAAACTGTTTTGGACAGTAATCAGAGGCAAAAATAACACACACACACACACATGTCCATTGTAGTCTGTGCTACTTGCAGTCTTTCTGGATTTGGTTGTGTGTTCTTATTTTGTACTTGAATTCTCTTCTAAATGCTGCTCATGTTGTCAAATTATTGAGGGTAGTTTCTCAGTTTGCTTGTGTTTTGTCAATTTATGTTTCTAAGAGCTTAGACCACAAAAATGTCTATGTAGAAATGGTAGTTTGACCAAAAAAAAAATCTAATAAGGTCCACTTAATGCAGTAGCTCTTCCAGAGCTTCATCATCATTTCAGGAATGATTCTAAAAGCTTGTAGCCTTGTAGGTGTTTTTTTTAGTCAAACTAAATTATTATTGCTTTAAGTGCACATTTTTTCATTACACATAAAAACAAGCGTTCATACCTGAATGCTAGCACTTGTTGTAAGTCAGTGCCTTCCTGAATGGCCCATATTACTCTTCCAAAAACTATTGCCTTGTGATCTGTCACCTCCATTGTGCAGGTCAGGTTACCTTTAAACAATTAAAACTACTTGGTTAAGGTTAGAAAAAAACTGAAGCTGTCTCCTGGTAGGAGACAGGATGCAAACTGTGGTTTACAGTGTTGACGTAGGCACAATCATATACTCTGACCTCCACTGAAGGGTTTTTGCTGAGGTATATCATCCTGTGAGTGTTCAGTCATTAATTTCAGCCACAATAGGTCACTTGTCAGTAAAATGTCAACATTCGGTCGTTGAGGTTCATTCATTTGAACGTGCAAACATTTCTCTCTGACGAGGACAGACATGAGGGCACACAAATCCAACTCAGGATGGGGCATCATTTGCCCTTGATGATTTAAAATTACTGCACTGTAATTTGGAGTTCCACATAATCACATTCAGGATGCTGAGTAATTGCACTCAGGGACTCTACACCTCCTTGACAAGGTTAAGGTTACTTTATTGTCTCCCATGGGAGGAAATTGTCTTGGCTTAAGGGAACAGCTGCATCAAACAGACCTTACAAACATCACAATAGGACATAAAATACATATTAGCTAGGCACACATTTGCAAACATTACCCTGACAGTAGCACACACCTTACTTATACACATACCACACATGTAGTTGATAAAAGCTGCAGTTATCTTAGAGCCCCCTGCGGTTCTGTCTGTCCTCTGGGAGTTGCCCATTGATAAGCTGAAGTGACAGAGGTACAAATGAATGTGTATGGCGGTTATGCTTACACAGAGGGATCCTGTACCTCTTTCCAGAGTTCATTAGCACATATTCAGAGTTCAAGACATGGGAAGAGTCACATAAAACCCTGTTGGCCTGCTGGATAGTGGACTGTTCAAAAATGTCTTGAGGAGTGTGGGGTGTGGGTATCCCATAATTAGTTTTCCTTCAGAGAAGTGGCCAGTAGTCTGTCCTGGCCTGTCTGGCAACTTTAAACAGGATGAGAGGAGCTGATGTGATGGGCCATATCGAGGTTCGTCCCGAGTCCACCTGCTAACAACATATTCCTCCTACTGAGAATGTATTCATCCCGTTCCAGCCACTTTACCAAATTAAGCTGCACTGCATCAGGATTACACTGGCAGCTTCAGTCACAAGAATTAGCCGGCCGTACCAACGAGGACTCACAACCTAAATGTTTACTTAGTGTTTGCACCCAGTTTCACTTCTTTGTGTTCACTGTTTGGTTCAGTGCTGCACGTGACACTGCTTCAGCACACTGAGTCTGATGAGTGGCCTTTTCACCATAATCTCAAATCAATTAGCATGTGCTGTGTTGCACACAAAACTCACCAGACCCGATTCAGAGTTGAGACTGTTATCAAACCTGATATCACTTCTTGTGCTGCATAAATAAGCAACAGACTTCTTTGTAAAAGTGATCAGAGTAGCAGTCATTTGCATGTAGCTGAACCAGCAGCACAGTGTCAACTGATCGTGACATACCTTGTGGTAATAATCTATGAGAGTGCAACTGTAGCATGATTATACACTTTTAAAATATGTTCTTCCCCTGATTAAATTTAGAATTCTGATGACGGTTTAAGATCTAAAGTCACAGCCGAACACCGCCTGCAAATGTTCACAGACACTCCAAAAAATGAATTCACTTCTGTGCCCGTTTGATGCTCTTTTCATAAATTATTGATGCTCCCGTCCTCCTTCAGCCCTGCCTCCAACTTTTTCATCCTGGGAGATTATCAATGAGGGCCCCTCTGTAATTCCAACAAACAGCTACCTCTTTTGTTCCCATCTGCTCGGTGTAGAGGCTGAAGCAGTGAGGGCCTCTGTCATGCTGACGTGAGGACAGACTGGAGCAGACACCTCCAGCTGTACCGTCTGTACCTGTCCCACCTGGAGCACCATCAATACTGTTTCCTCATGGTAGTGTTAATGTCAGACAGCTGATGCCTTTATACTGCCTCTCTCAACTCATCACAGCTCAGACTAGTTTTCTGTTCCACAAAAGGATCAATATGGAGATAAAGTTCTGAAAGACAGGGACAAATTGAGTGTTTTTTTTTTCCTCTCAACATGATCCAGCAGCTGTTTAACTGTGAAAGGTGAAGGACTGTAATTGCTGTGTCAGTTGCAGATGGCTTTATAGAAAGAGCTACATTTCAATGATTGAATGGAGGTATAAAGGTGAGTACCAGGGAAACAGCAATTAGTACTACAATGGATGACACAATAACAGCTTATGTACATTTCCTCTTGAATTAATGGCAATAGAGAGCAGCCGTAGCTGGTGCTATCATGGAGATCCGGTGGGATCAGAACGTTAATGGGCCTCATGAATCTGCCTGTAGCCATAGTTTATTTCTCTGCTACCAGGCAGTTTGAATCTTGATGACTTTGGCAACACCAAGTGTGTTCACACGAGTTCCCTGGTGATAAGGGTTTTAAGGATATCCTTGAACCCAACAAAAGCTGCACGTCTTCCTCTCAGAATCATAACTCAGTCAAATCTGAGCACAGAGACATGACACGTGCACGGCTAAAATCTCAAACTGCAGCAATTAGGCGATAAGTCAACTAGCTGATGGAATTTTTCAAGTTCAGTTTCAGGTTCTCAAATGTGACTTACATTATAGTAAGTTGAATATTTTGTACGTTCGATTGGAATAACAAAACATTTCCCCTTTTGCTGCAGGATTTTGTGATGACCATTTTTCATTGTTTTCTGTTTGTCTGTTTTATACAGACATTTAATTGGTTAATCAAGAAAATAATCATAAGATTAATTGATATTGAAAATTCTCATTAGTTTCAGCCCTTTTTAAATCAGTGTGACTTAAACTTTCCAGGAATATTGATCAGTCTCTAAATGTCCATACATCTGTGTAGAAATCATAGAAACAGATTTTCCTTGTAATTTAAATTCTTGTTTCATAAACATCAAGTTTTCTCCAGGACCATTATCAGGAGGAATCCAGTGATTCCTACCAGGAGTAATCCTAATAGAAACACCTAATCCACATATCTAATTACTGCTTGCCCTGTTTGGATGTGTCTTTAACTTGAGTTATTTAATGGTTTTAAAAAAGGAAACCTGAAGATAAATGATGATAAAGTGAATGTCTGACACTGTTCTGCAGAGATTAAATTGTTTTGTCGCCCCTGTCTTCCATCACTGGTGATAAGATAAGAAGCCAAATACAGCAGAGTCCAACAGCTAAATACCAGAGTGGTTTCATCCTTAACTTTGGGCTAACTTGGTAAATACATTTCTAGATTTCAAAACTGGCCCATGAGTGTTAATAAAGTGCTTACTGTCAGTTTCTTGGTGGTTGTTTCACTATTCCAAGGAAATTACCCATGTATGCAGAGGAAGTGATGTGAAATTTCCATAATGAAAACTGTATTAACAGCAACAGAAGATAACAGTGTGCAGATAGATTTTATTTACTGGGAAAAAGATTGGTTCATAAGCAGACAAATTTGGGTCAGTCAGTCTAACAGTGCTTTCTCATCTTGTATTCAGTGCTGTCTTGTTTGCCTGGTGTTACAGTTTTCATTATCATGGGCAGGGGAAACAGCAGAGGCTAATCTTTCCATGACCAAGTAGATTAAGCTAGCAAAGCAGTTTTTAGCATAACAGGAGCAGAATTATTGTTTGCAAAGTGCTAAGGCAACAGCACTCTGACCTTGTGCTGAGTGTTACTCACACACCCTGCAGTCTCAGATACAGTGTGTATGTGTGTGTGTGCAGTAGCTAATTGATCTGTGAGAAAGAATTATGTCGAGTGGAATCTATTATTTCTCTCAATGCAGGCAAAAGATTTTGCCAAACAGGGAGACGCTGCCTGTTATGACAGCTGGAATACAATCAATTGAATCTGTTCTTTTTGACAACATGATAAATGATAATGGATGTGATGGTGGTCCTGGTTGTATCAGAACTGTGTCATTCACAGCAACAGATGCTTCAGGCAATTGGAGACTGTGCAAGATGTGAAATTTTCTGTAATTAACCAATTATATATCAGTTGATACATTGCATTTGTAGATAGGTTGTAATGCTCCACATGTCTGAGAAAATGTGCATAGAAACAACTTTGCTATTTTAGCACTGGAGGGATAAAAAAGTAAAGTTTAACCGGGGGGTGGTGCCAGAAGAATGGTCATGTTGTTGCCTAAATCAAAAGGTGTGTTCTCTGTAGCCAATATAGGCCATGTCAGACTGAGCTTATCAGACCTGGTTTCATCTTCAGGCCTCAGGTGTACTTTGTCAGCCTCAGCTGCACTTGGACATCTCAGGATTTTAATGGCTAGCGTGGGTTTGAGAGGATCACCACACTAACAATACTAAGCTAAAGTGCAAGCATGAGAGAAAAAAAAAATCAATCAAATCAAATATGGAGGGGTAATATAGGTCCCAAAGCCTTATCATTAAATGAAGCTTTGCTTTATCATGGTATCATTGCATGTTAAACCCTTAAAGACCATGAATATATGTACAAACTTTCACTGCAGTCCATCTAACAGTTGTTGAGATATTTACATGGACCAAAGTGGTGAAGAGACAGGCAGACTCTCATTGTCGCCCGCAGATATGATACTTAATGTCCGTGCATCTCTATAGTCTGCATTTGCATTTTGGCATTTCGTTGCAAGCTGTAAAATGGACAGAGGTCTTAGGCCACTGTTAAATGTAGGAATGAGGCTATCGTCTTGTGCTGAGCTCTGACCCTTCTCGGTTCTCACTTGAACAATTCACAAAATCTTTGATGTGTTTACTGTGTCTGGCCATTCTGTTGCTCTCCTTTTCTTTTGCCACCTCTCTTAGATGGCCGAGGACAAGTAACACTGCCACTGCTAATCTCCCATTCCCATGTTTTATCACCATGACAGAAAGGGAGTTGTGATAGAGCACTCTGCAGGCTGGGTAATCCTTTTGACAAAATTGCAAGCGCTATTTATTCAACGCCTTTGACTGCAGCACAGAGGAGAGGCTTCATATCTGGAATTGAAAGCACACACACACTGGCAACCTGGACACATTTCTGTGGACTGCAGCCTTGACATTTTTTTCAGCCCTGGCTTGTACAGTGATGCATTGGTGGTTTGGCAGAGTGCTGTCAACTTGGTGTGAAACATCTTGATCTATTGTCACATACTGAGGTTCAGATGTGGACCATGATGAAATTTTTGCCTACTGTGCCTAAATCGGGCTCGTTTTATGACCTGTGTGGCTTCAGGAAATTTGTGAGTAAATAGAGCTAAAAAAAAAAATCAGCCCAAATCTATCCATCCATCCAGTTCTCAAAATAATACCCAGTCCTTGTTCTCATGGTTAGTATAAATGCCTGAAATGGACGTCTAGTCTTAGCACCATGGAAACCAATCTGCTTCAGCTGAATCCCCCATGCTAAGATTTCCCTTCATGGATTTCTCCTCTGCAAAGTAACCATTAGTATCATTTCCAGTCTCCCGTGAAGCCACTCAGGTAGGCCTCTGCCCCATTTAATGGTCTGAAAACATAAGCGCAGATTTCTTTCCTCACAAGCTCCATTAGAGAACAATGCTCAATCTGACATTCACAACATCCACTTAACTGGCATCCATGTTGGCAAGGCTCTTTGTCATCCGCCTGTTCCTTCAGATGTTTGATCCCTAAACAAACAATCTCCTAACCCTCCTATTCATTTTTCAAACCCAAAGCCATAATATCTCCCCAGATAGTGAGCGCTACCCCATACGTGCCTCTAAGTGGAGAGCTCCAGTGCATTCCATTAGCCTCTCGAGCAGAGTGTTAACCTTAGCCTTTGTAGCGTAGCAGGGAAATGGCTCCAGAGGGGGGACTCCGTCACTTTTCCTGTATTCGCTCTGGTTCTCCACTCCTGAAGTTCCATTCGCTCTCTGAGTGCTTTTAAAGTCAAAAACCTGAGACTCTATTGTTCTTTGCTCTCAATCAATAAAACATATGCCTCCACATGTCACGGTTTCGTGAATATTTAATCTCACCACTTGTTTCTTTTTATCTGCCAAATCACTAAAGAAAGATCCGGAGATCTTTCCTAGTGGATGACTTTGAATTGTTTCCTTTTATACGCCCCATTTGAAGCAAGGAAACAATAAACTCACAACAGGGATTTGCAAACCCTACATTCAAAGTGCTGTTTGCTGCTTTTATGTTGGCCGTTTCCGTCCTCACATACCTGCCTGATGTTTATGTCCAGTGACTAAATATAAATACATACCTACTTCATGCTTTGGTTCACATTTCATTATCGGAAAAATGTGTTAATGAGATGTAAATATATGTAGTTATGCCATCTCTGAAACATCAGCACAACAGCATACAGAATTAAAATGATAATAATTATGTGTGTTTTTTTCCCATTCTTTACAGTTTTAATCTTTCTATAATGTCAGCCTTTACAAACAGAGTGGTTACTAGCAAACTTTTTGGCCATGTATCCAGCAGGATTTGTGTGATAGTTGTAGCATAATGTTACAAACATACAAGTTAATAACAAAAAGAATTATGCAACATTGATGTAGACTTAAAAAGGAGTAGAAAGATGTGTTTTCCTTTCCCAAATACAACAGATATCAGTTGTAGAAGATATGTGGTTTGATATATATCAGATTACATTTAAAATGCACTGTCCCACTTGTGGGACTTTCTGGCCTTGGTAGCACTACTTGTAAAAATGTATTTTGGTCTTTACCAGACTCAGTCTCAACACAACCATGAAAAATTATACATTGTTTGAAAGGTCTAAGTCTCCTGATTCTATCTGTCCAAAGCATTTGAGGATCCCCACATCACTGCAACAGCCATTGACACAGAGTTGGCTCAGACCTGTGGCCATGGCTTCAGAGTGTTTTCCACACAGAAGGTTTTATATTCCCTTTTTATACCAAAAATAAGACAAAGAAACAAAAAACAACTAATTTCACAACAACAGTTCTGCCATGTTAGTGCCCCTGTAACCGGCCAACGTTGAGTTCTTATATTCACTCAAGAGTTACCTTTAAAGGAGACCAGGGTTACAACTGTAATCCACAGGTTGATCGGGTACATTGATTTCAGAGTTGTTCACTGTTCAGATGTTAAATCACTTTTCACCATAAACATTTTTCATCAGTAGTAAAAACAGAGCATTTATGTGTATTTCTGTTCTGTTGGAAAAATCCATTAGTCCTGCTGACAGTTTGGATGTCATTGTGTGATGGCTGAGTTGCTGACCCACCTTTATGCCAATTGGCAAGCACCAGCCTGCACCAGTACATTCATTAAAAGTGTTAGAGGACTCAGAGGATCAGAGAAACAAATGAAGGATGCATACTTTAAAATGTATTCTCTAACCCCCTTTGGGCTACCAGCAACTTATTCTCCAACATTGTTCTAAGGAGAAGAGAAATAAACTTCTTCTAAGCAATATGAATTATTGCACAGGCAGTGCATTTGGTACACAGACTTAATTTTTCAAATTCCACCTGTTCTAAAGCTGGCTTTCCTTTGGGGCCATATTTTTTAGTTATCCATCATATTATTGCCTTGGTTTTGCACCAGAACTCATAAAATTCTAAATATTAGATTAGTGTTGGGTCAGAAAGATTTACTGTCAGTTTAGGAAATGCTGTATCACATATACATTTCTAGAAACAGTATTTCCTGTTAGACTTTTGCCTAACAATGCAGCTACTTGTCTGTATTTTGTTTTCTGTTTTCTGAACTGTAGAGAGCAAATGGGTCTATTATATCTCTAATCTCTAAACAACAATATTTATGGATCTTTTTAGTATAACACGTACAGGAAGCTACCTTTTCCCCTCAGCCTTAGAATCTGTATTAAGATCTAGTTACTGCACTAAAGATTCCTCTTCTGATGACATTTTCTTCACATTATATCAACCACATAATACACCCTGACATTAAGCTTTTAGGCACATAAAAACTGTTGTTTCAGCCACTTTCACACTTGTCGTTTAGGCTGCACCTTGTCACTCTACCTTGTCAGTTCCCGCTAATCAACTGCATTCAGCACCTGCACATTATTATGAGAACCTTTTCTTTTCAGTGCAGCTAATAACTAATCAGTCTGCATAAACCAGCACTTCTCCTCTTTGTTTATTCATGATGTGTCTTCTGTGGATGCAATCTGATCTCATAACAGTATTCAATAGCATTGTGCTTTCAGTGAGCAATGCTGGAAATTGAAACAAATGTGGGAGTGAAAACTGTAGAACATATGCAAACTGTGCCATTTGAATTTGTCAAAATTCATGTCTTGTTTGGGGATAAACTTGTTATCTTTACACTGATCCCTGTAAGAAGAACAACATACAGACTCCAAAGCTGATATTTCCACATTGTTTTCCCTCTGAAGAGCTTTGGGCTGTGCTGATATTTGTTTTCATCATTTTCACTGAGGTACATTTAACACTACAAGGAATAAATGGCCTCCAGATTACATATTTGTTGGGCTCATTCAGAGTGTCACAACAGATGAATTCAAAACTGTTTACAATTTGGAGTGTGTGTGATATTATGCACATAATAAATCAGTTTTGTCTTCAATAAATGCCCCTTAAAGCCTTTAAAAAAAGAAATGAGAAACTGCAGTATGCAGCTCCATTTAGATGAAGATGAAGTCAAACTGTTATATAATAACAATAATAATAATAATAATAATAATAATAATAATAATAATAATAATAATAATCCTGCTTCAGTCTGTCTCATTCAAATCAGATTCTTAAATTAATAACTGAAGTGTGTCTTAGTCTTACACAAATGCAACAGGTCCTCCATGTAGGTCACTACCCTCAGATAAGAAACCACTGGAGCATAATAGTGGCAGACATACTGGAACTTAGTTGTCATGGTTACTTTATATGAATAAACAGGCGGTTCAGGTTGTCACCATGTGGTTAGGTTTAAGCAAAATAAAACAATAAAATACAACTTTAGGCTTTTCTTTCTTTTTTTGGTAACAATATGAAAAGATTTATAATTTGGGGGGAATTTTGGTGAACCAAAAATCATCATACTTCTTGTGCCCATCTCCTGCCTCTCTGACACCTTTTCTTCACCTGCTACTCTAGCTCCATACAGTAATCTTACTGAGTCAAGAGATATGACAAATGTCTTCCTCCAGAATAGATTGTTTTGGGAAAAAAAAAGAAAGAAAAACTTTAAGAAAGCAGAAACTCCCAGAATCAACTGTCTTCACTAAGTACACAGTTTATTCTGGGAGGTAATACCTTGATAGGAATTAATCTCACACAGCGATATTAGTGGGCTGTTATGTGCAAATGTCATTTTGTAGAAAGGTTGGCAATATTGTATTTGAGAGATACTGGTTTATACAGTATTATGGAGAAACATCTTGTAGAAAAAATATCCTCAGGGAGTAATTCTATGGTTTGGACATTATAATGGCCAGTAATGTCAAGCTATCTGACAGCTTAATGGCCAAGTTCAGTGGGAGAAATTTTACACTTGCGGCAATTTCCAGTCTAATGTGGATGGTTTGAGATTTGGGCCATGCAGAGGATCTAAGTCCCAAAAAGCAGAGCATAACATTTTCATCAAATTTGGTGACTTTTACAAGGTGTCACCCAACATTTCACAGCAATGATCCAGCACAGATCCTGTATGTTAGGGATGGAAAACATGCTGAAAGAAGACCCAGACTCCTCAGATGAGGTTGGCTGATGACTGAGGTCCAAACATGTATAGCTGGTGGTGGGCGGGGTGTATACATAGATACATAGATCCAATTTCTCAATGAGGGAGTAAGCATAGATGTGCTTCCAGGCCCTTTTCAGAGTTTCAAACTTTTAATGTGGAAAGCCACATGTTAAACAAAATATCAATCATAACTGAATATTTTTGCATATTTAATTCATGTCTGGAGGGGAACTTTGAATACCATGTAGTGGAGTGGAGATGTGAGAACATTTTAGGTTACAAAAGTATTAGTTAGACATGTCCTGAAGGCTTCTCAGTCATGACGACTGTTAAACTTGCATGTTCAGAATTCTTTCTCACAGTTTCTCAGTGTTTTATTGAGGCTGGAAACATGAGTTCATTTGGTCTCTGTTGCTTCTAGTCCCTCAACTGAATGACTAAACATTAGGGTTAAAACATTTTCTGTCTCTTTAATCTGCCATTGAAAAAAAAAGTGCATTGTTACTATGCAGGAATCAAGATCTTGTGCTCTAAGCCCCTACTTGTCCTCAAGCAAGTGCTTTTCCTGACACCCCTTTTTTAGCTTGTTGTTATGGTGATTTGGCAGTGAGTTGGGTAACCCGTCACCATGGGAACAAAACAACTAAAAGCTGTGTGTTTGTGTGACAGTGATATGAAGGAAATCTGAAACAAAGATATCTTTTTCTCTTTCCCAAGAGCACACAGAGAGCACCACTCTGGCTGTGCGGTGGCCATGACACTATGAAGGGCTGCTGTACAATAGACCTCCATCACAAAAGACCAAAGGCTGCTGTGGCTGTTTTTACTTGAATGGCGTCACAAGCAGTGGATAAGCTGTGAAACCAAAATGTCACATGGGTCCCACGAGAGGGAAAATGGGAATAGTGATTTAGCTATGACCTCTTGACACGAACATCGAGAGTGTATGAAGTCATGCCAAAATATTTTACCCTACTGTTATTAGAGAGGGTATTGAGGTGTCTGTCTAACCTTTTTTGAACAAAGATACAGGCTCAGTAAATACAGTATATTTATATAATAGTTGGTCTGCCCAGTCTTAGCAGTGGACAACCAGCACTTGATGCTATCCGGGGAAATGTAAGATCAGATGTAGCAGATGAGTGGTTAGAAAAATCTACTTCTTCTTCATAACCAGTAGGGCTTACTCATTCAGCCTGGATAAAGCTGAATAAGAAGGAAAGGTACAGAAGTACTGATTAAAGCTAGCATAGCAACTTACATATCTCATTGGCTATTGAAATGCCACTGTCTCCCCACATTTACATTGTCCAATAGTGCTTACCCTTACATTTCCTCCCTCTGTAGGAAGATAAGAACAGATTTAGAGAACAAAAAGTAGCTGCATCATCAGTGAATGGAAAATGGTCTGTAAAGGGAGACAAGACTGATGAGTGCCTGAAAAAGAGATTCCAAGCAAACGCTGGAGAGCGAGAGCCCAAAACAAACCCTTTAGTTATGTCACATGTAACGTAACGTCTGCTAGTCATGGCAACCATTACCCTATCATGGGAGACTGGGGTCCAGTCTTAGGTAACAGCTGCATATACCAAACACAGGAAGTGTTACATGCAGCAAAACACTTTAACTAAGAGTAGATTTCAGGAAAAAAAAACAAAAAAAAAAAAACTTAATATTTTGTGTCTTGTGTTTCAAGTCACCTCTGACTCTTTCATTATTAATCCAAGACCACAGTCTTTACTGTGAATGCCTGAATGTAACTGTGAAAAAGTTTAATCATGCTTTAATCCTTAAGTACTGTGAGTGGACAACAAAGGAAAACAAATGAAAGACCTTGAACATTTCTTCTCTTGTGATTTGCTTATTGACAACATATCTTCACTGTTTTGACAGAAAATGAGAGATTCCTTTATTGCAATGAAAGTCCAACTGAAGCCAAGTGTGGGTAGTCCTACCAGTGTGTTATTGTGATCCCTGAATGAACTACAACCAAATACAACAATGCATCTCTATAACCACTGCAGCTGCAAGAGTTATGAGATCACAAGTTGCAAACAAAGTTGATTTATTCACATTTTACCAACAATAAAACCTCTTCTAATGGTTAGTACTTTCAGCCTAAAGCTACTGGTAAATTAACTGGTGGATCAATCCACAAGACTGCATATGTTTACAAGTCTTCTCTAAAAGCAACACTGTACAACAGGGGCATTCAGATGACTCACCAGGCAGAGGTAAAGCTCTCATTTCATGTCCCGTGTGTGGATGAGTGAATGAGTCTCGCTCTCCTCAAAGTAACCGCTGTCAAGGTGCCTCAAAGAGTCAAACCCCCCACCTGCTCTGTGGTCCACAAGAAAAAGATGATTGTGGTCACACCGGGTGGCCCTCAGGTTTAAAGCGGGATGTAGCTAAAAGCATTCAGGCTCACTAATAGCTTTCTTGAACAAACAAAGGTTACAAAAATGTTAATACCATGACTAAATGAAATGCATACCAGTGAGGGGATGAAGAGTACCCCCACCGGCAATGAAATTTAATGATCAGAGGCAGGGAAATCAAAAGCAGAAAGGAAATATTCACCCTGATGCTGCCTACAGCCCCTGTATGTCTACAAACCAATCTTATTTCCTCATTGCAGCTTTTACCCAGGAGCCAAAATGAGGTCTCATTTTCATTTCGCCACCGGAAAAAAAAAGATGTGATAATATTCATAGACAAAAGCTGTGGAAGGTTTAGCTGATCCCCCATAAATTACAGTTCATTTATACTGAGAATTAAGTACATTAACAGCTGTATGACCTCATCATCACATAGATACTTCTCAGCTGTGAATCTGAAAATGAAATGAATACATATATATTAAAAAAAAAAAAACTGTTAGGACACATTAACAACATAATTACTCCATAAAGGTATGAATCTGAAACTCAAATGCTGAAACTGAATGGGCCTGTTTGTTCACTCAATTATGAAGGTTTTTTGTTTTACTTTTTTTAATTTTATAGTTATGAACACAAAATTGTTATAATCTGCAGCTCTTCTAAATAAACTAAGAAACGAGATTAGAAGCTTTACCAGCATTGTGTGAGTAACAAAAGAAATGAATCAAAGCTTTTCTTAAGGAACAGTTTGAAAGAGTGGAGGCCACACAGAGCAGTCATCTCAGGGACTTATTTTTTCCCTGATGATTGAACAGCCCTGAAAGAGTCTTTTGTGTTGGGAGAGGAACCTGTTTGCAGGTAGCTGTGTGTGATGGAGGAAAGTGCCACTGAGCTGCCCTCCATAGGAAAGTTAGTTTAACAAACTAAACAAAATAACTCCAGCTGAGCATTGATACTGTTACCATGTTGTAGGGAGATGTCACAATCAACTCGTTTCTGCATAGTGAGACTTTCTGTGGATGCTGTGTCTTGCCACAAATTCCGGCTTATTTTAACTCGCGTCTTACCTCTGTAGTTTTGTAATTACATTGAGCAGAACAAGAAACACATGCAGTCACTTCTGGTTTTATTTCCAAACAAAGTGAGAAAGATAATCTGACTAAACTAATGGCTTGTGTACAACCTGTTTGACCATCTGTCTGCTCATATTTCTTGCTCCATCCATGATGATGCCTTGTTCCCACAGCTCAGCAGTTACTTTTTGGCTGAGTAAAATGTAATCATAGTCAAAAGAAATGATGGCCAAAACTCTGAAAATAAGGAGCAAGTTGTAATAAACTTTAAAAAAAAAATAAAATCTTGAGTTTATTGTTATTCTGATCTTATCTCAGCCTGTGCCATCTGTTTTTACATCAGGCTTCTATTTCTTTTGGATATTTTTCTCAGGTTTCAAGACACTATTTTTGTTTGGTGTAGACACCACTATATACAGCTCTTATCATTTCATATGGGGCTCAGCAAAGATGAATACGCAGTATATTCAAATGAATTAACCTATTGAGCTCTGAACATATCATAACTATTACAAATCCATCAGTGAGACATGCTGATACCCTGGATGACATGTTCCTTCATTACAGTGATCATGAGCGCTGTAGTTTATTTTGAGTCAACCCTTCATACACCATGCTCCTGCTGCAAACACTCTTGCAAAAAAAATACAGGAAGTTACTTTGTCTTTAAAAAACAATGGAAGTTTTTATCATGTTTTTTAAGACTTACAGTAACAAAAATATAGAATATTACCAGCCTTATTTAGCAGTGAGCTTGTGGTTGGCTTTCCTCCACTTCAGTCTTTTGCTCTGGGGTGTAGAAAATCTCTATAACTGAGTTCACTTTTTATGTTTTTTAACCTCTTTCTTTTTCAATAATATAGCTTGCATTTAATCTTGTCAAGACATATTAATGGTTAACACCAGAAGGCTGAAAGCATATATGGTAATAAAGAGTAGCATTGTCCAGTGTTGTATCCTGTTACAATGTTCAGCAGAGCTGTATTATCCCCAGAGGACTGTAATTAGAGCTGCTCTGCTGAATCTGGTCAAATACAATGAAAGACTGCCAATGTATAACCTACAAATCAGCATAATATAACATTAATTAGACTTACAGTGATTACAATGAAAGTCAGGAGAGCAGGTTTTGCCAGGGAGTACAGTGAAATTAGAGTCACAGACCTGAGACTTTTTGAAACGGGCATCCTTCCACATTAAGTTAGCTTCAGTCAGTGAATGATGCCAAATAATGTGAGAGCTATCTTGTCCCAGTGAATTGCATGCATCAGCGTTGTCCTTGCGCTCCTTGCGGCAAAGCCATTGACAGATCTGTCAAACTGATGGTATAAAATGGAGCTAAATTGAGTGTAATGGCAAGATGCTCTCTCATTTTTATGGATATAACTTATATATTTTCTTTCATGCAAGTCAGTTATGGTCTTTTCCTCTTTTTTTGGGGTTCATGAATGTGTGGCTGATTTCAGAAGTGTGGCCTGTTCATTTAAGGAGATGTCATCATTTTAGATTAAAATGTCTATAATGCTCCATAAAAAAGGATAGGATGAAGCTTTATTGATCGCCATGGGGAAATTAGGTCGTTGTATCAGCAAAAATAAATGGGTTTATCCAGGGAGTGAAGTGGTGTTAAAGGATAAAAATAGAATCTGAAACAAGCAACAAAACAATAAAACTAATGAAAAAAGACAATAAAGAAATTAATTTGCTCCAAATGGTTTATTGTGCAGATAGCACTTGTTTGACATATAAACACACATTACAGATTCATTTACTCAATTACAAAAAGTGGATTAATAAAACAAACTTTTTCACAGCCAAATGTTCAAGAATCAAATCTTAACAGCTATCGAGAAGACAATTAGTTCATCACATAATACAGTAAATCCTTTTATACAATCCAGGAAGTCCTTTTGTAACAGCTGCTGTCTAATACCATGAGGCTCAGTTTACCTCACACAGAGTATCCCCTATGGGAAACCCTGTTGTCTAGAGCCCTATAGATTGCGTCAGCCTCAGATCGTATTGAGGCACAGATCAGGCTGCCATGAGGCATTTGCATCCTTTCATCAATACATTACAGATGCAAGCAGTGGCTGTTCCTACAAGGCTCCATTTGGCAGCAAAGAAACATAAGGCAGGGGCCATGCTGAAAAAGCCACAGCGAGCTGAGGCATACTAACTACACTTACTAAACATCTGCAGCTTCACAGGTCAGCCCGAGTGTGTGATTATAGTTGCATGGCACCTTCTCGCCCCTGAGCTCTGCGTTCAGTTTCTGATACTTGTTGAGGTTGGTGGTGAATCCCATGGCAAATTAATTTGAATTCAAACGCACATTTATTGACCTGTTCAGCTTCCAAATGTATGCACCAAGTGTCAAGATAAGCAGGCCTTCAGCAGAGACGACCACCACTGATGAAGAGAAACAGAAGAGTAAAATAAGAAATAAGGTGAAACAAGACTCCTCACTGTACAGTTATGCAGATTACAAAGTTGAAATAAAATTGGCAATTTAATCTCAAAAATGTAGTGTAATACATTTTAAAATGGTCACAGAAACATGAAACAGAAACATACCTTAGACTGTGCAATCCATAGCAAAATTCAAGTCTGTGTTAATTTTTAAACAAAATTATCGAGGTGAGTTCTCACTGTGAAGACCTTTCAACTCAGTGTGTACTCAAAATCACATTAACACACAGCTATAATATGACAATGACAAATATATTGTGCCCACTGTGATGGATTATACAGCTCAAACAAGTTTCAAGAATCTGCTAACAGGTTGTCATACCATACTGCAGTGAATGGAAATCAACGGCTCCTAGAACAGAACGAATCTAAACTGTTTTTGAAAATGGTATGCAGAAATGTAAGTGCACCTGATTTGTAGATAAGGAGATAAAACTTGTAACTGCGCTGATTTGGTCTTTTGAGGTTAAAATGAAGTTCAATGACAACAGTATAAGAAGATCTTAATCTGAAACTGATGTACTTATGCATAGCGTGTTGTAAAAGGTTTCATGAGAAAACTGACTGTAGAGTAAACATTTATTCATATCAGTGTCATCCATTATTGTTGAAGTGTTTAAATCACTGAAAAGTGTTTGAGAAATATTGTTACAAAAGCCAGAAGTCATTTGTCAGAAGATCGACTGTGTGCATGTATGTGTCTTTAGCCTTGCATCTTGCACCTTCCATGTTCTCATGATCAAAACAGGGACGTGGGAAGAAATAAAGAAAAAGTGTGGGTAATGGTGTTTTATACCTTTTCAAAGAGTTTTTAAAACAAAGTGTATCATCCTTTATCATGCAAAGCTTCCTTTCAAAGCTCAGCGTTTGACTAATTGGTTGGAAAGTATTTGATGTCAAACAGCAGTGTTGGTATCTAGTCAGCATGAGGAAGTGTGACATAACTAAATGATAGATTCTCAGCAAGTCTTTAATCAGAAGACCACCGCATTATATCTTGGCTCAGCTGTTGCCTCCAAACTGCCTGCACTGGACCAGGCGACTGATAATATAAATTATGGATGATTTTATGGGTGCATATAAAGGATCAATGATGAAATGTTCCATTTCCCAGTGATGGTGTCACACTGGTTATATATTCTTCCTTTTTAATCTTCAAATTATGCCTCATTAAAGCTGTGCTATGAATTTAATGTGGAAATACACCAATCCTATCAGCCTAAATTACAAAGTGAGACTTTAACAGAGAAAACACTCCATCTCCACTAATTGAGGCCCTGTAGATTCACCAAATTACATCCTCATGTCGGACATCTCTTGTCCACAGGAAGAGACTGATTGAAAATTGAGAGCAAATTTCAAACTCTCTCCTAAACCACACACAGAGAGCAGTTCATCCACAGGAAGACTCTAGTTTTAGATCACTGGTCTTTCACTTTGTTCTGTTCAGTACAATTCAAAATGCTTTATTCATCCCTCAAGGGGCGAATAAAAATACACACAGAAAGTTAATTTACACACAAAAAAGCTATCCAAAAATATGAAAATTAGAAGAGGTTGAAATATACATGGATTTACAACAGTGGCCAGTATATAGCTGGCTAACAGTCCTTTGTATCCAGCATCACAAACCAGCCAGGGCTGAGCTTCAGGGAGTTAGAATACCTTCAACTGTCTCTTCTAAACTGTTATCAAATACAGGAGTGTTTCCCCAAACCAGTGTCTGTGAGGGATCCAGGGACTTGTTTTAGAAATGAATACATTATATCAACAGACGCTACATATACATACGGTAACCTGTAGATACTGTACTTTACATGAG